>NC_041219.1:92139804-92156790 GCF_002837175.3 Physeter macrocephalus
TGTTCCCTGCATCGGCAGGTGGACTCTCAACCACTGCGCCACCAGGGAAGCCCTAGAAAGAGTTTTGAAAACAGTTAGCTTCCTGATTAAAAGAAAAGTATTTAGTTTGGGGAGTCACCTTCCCCTTTTTAGGCCACTAAAACTAGACTCATGTAGCTAAAGCCAGGAAGGGATCAGGCAATTTTATATTAAATTTATCACCCAGCAATCACCTGTTCACATTGGCCAGGAGCCCAAACGATTATGGTCTGGATGTCTACTCTGTTCAGGGGTCATCAGCTCTAAATTAAGGAGATGTACATAGGCAAGGGACATAGAGTCTAACACCTGGAGCCTTTGCAAATTTTCCAGGATCTTTTTATCAAACCATCCAATGTAATGCACTTCACAATGTATGACTAAGAAAAGAGCCCCTGTCTTAGAGAAGAAGGGGATCTAACCATCAGCAAAAGATAAAGTGAACAAATGCTTAAAAATTTGAAGCTTCCTAAGATTCAACGGAGGACAAGATTACATCAAGTTGGAAAGATGGAGATTGACATCATGAAGGAGGTAGAATTTGAATAGGTCTTTAAGAATAAGTGGAATTTTGCAGTTTGGGATTTAGGTAGGGAGAAAAAATTCACAAATGACATTTGGGAGACACCAAATATATTTGTGAACAGGGTGTGTTCACCTTGGCTACTATGAGCCCGATCTTCACTGCCCAAAAGTGGCAACTATGCTGGGATAACAACATAATGTACAGGCTCTGAAATCAGGTGCCTGGGTCAAGTCCTGGCCTCATCGCTTGTTTGTAATGTGACCTTGAGTAAGTTATTTTGCATCCCTGGCCCTCAGTTGCCTTCTCTGTAAAACGAGGACAATAGAAGGGCATACCCCATAGAGAAGTTTTGAGGATTAAAAGAAAGAATTCATGTGCTGTGTTCAGTGCCTGGAATACAGCAAATGCTCAATAAACATTACCTATTATATTTGGCGAGTTTGTACTTGATTTACTAAACAACGAGGAGTTATCAAAGGTTTCTGAGCAGAAGAGCTATATGTTTGATGCTGAAACTCTAGAGTAATTAATTTACCAATGAGACTTAGGATAAATTAAAGGAAGTTGAAAAAGCTATATTTAAGAATACCAGATAGGGAAACTTTGCAGCTATCCAGGGAAGAAGTAAAGAGAATCAGAATTATAGGTAAAGCAATAGAAGATAGAAGGAGGAGGAGTAGAAGAGACAATTCTGAAAAACTTTTAAGAGAAATAATTGAAAGGACTGAGTGTGAAGTGTAACGGAGTTAAAAACAACTCTAAAAAAAAAAGAGATATGGGAACATATGTATATGTATAACTGATTCACTTTGTTGTAAAGCAGAAACTAACACACCATTGTAAAGCAATTATACTCCAATAAAGATGTTAAAAAAAATTAAAATTTAAATTTATAAAAAACAAACAACTCTAAGCCTTTGAACCTGGGGACCAGAAAAGCTTTGGTGAGGAAAACAGATGTGAGGAGAAAGTGGTTCAGGGGAAAGTTACCCAAGTGGAGGTCCCAATAGAGAGTCACCAATATAAATGCAGACCTCAGAAGAGAAGTCAAAATTAGATTAGGTGGGCCTCCCTGGTGGCGCAGTGGTTGAGAGTCCGCCTGCCGATGCAGGGGACACGGGTTTGTGCCCCGGTCCGGAAAAATCCCACATGCCTCGGAGCGGCTGAGCCTGTGAGCCATGGCCGCTGAGCCTGCGTGTCCAGAGCCTCGGGTTTGTGCCCCGGTCCGGAAAAATCCCACATGCCTCGGAGCGGCTGAGCCTGTGAGCCATGGCCGCTGAGCCTGCGCGTCCAGAGCCTGTGCTCTGCAACGGGAGAGGCCACAACGGTGGGAGGCCCGCGTACTGAAAAAAAAAAAAAAAATTAGATTAGGTATCTTCAATTTAGGGGTGAAAGTAAAGCATTGGATGGTAATAACATCAGTGAAGTTTGCCAAGGTCAAACCATCTGACTCAAAATTCCTTGTTCTTTCTACCTATGGATATTACATAGGTTCATATCCATCAGTAGAAAAAGAAAGGGTCTTATATATGTTAAAAGGTGACGTTCAACTCCTGAGTTTTCCATCTACTAGCCACGTGTCACTTTAGGAATCAGCTTCCTCATCTAGGAAATAAATTCAATGCTAATACAAACAATGCTAATAACTTCCTCACAGAGTTTTCTGAGTATCTAATGAAGTCCTGGTCTCTTTCTGGCTATCTCAATGTGATCATCCTCAGATACAAGATGAAACTTCTCTTCCTGAAGGCCCCTGCTGCCCTGGGCTTGTTGCTACATACTCCTGTACCCACAATCTCTTTCTTCTTCACCAGTAATCACTTGAACTCATCTTGCTCAAAACTTTCAATCCCTGGTCAAACTCTACAGGCCGCTACTCCAAACGCTTCTAACTCCAAAACCCTTTCCCTGGACCTCCTTTGCCTCACCACCTCCACTCCCACCCACTGTATAATGTTATTCTTTTAACTCCCTCATTCCCTCCTTTTCATTTTTTTTCTCCCCTTTTTCATTTTCATTTCATTACAAAAATTCTCATCTCAGAGTCATATCTAATCTTAGCTTATCAACCCCATGAGTACTTACTTGCCTGTTTGTTAACCCTCAACCCAACACAGAGTTAGCATTCCTTACACCATTATATGCAACACACACACACACACTCACACATGTACATGTAACAGAGTTATTTTGTCTGCAGAAAAAAGGCCTATTGATCTCAGAACAGACTTTTTCTACCCTTTGGCCATGAGAGGAGGAGATCCCAAAGACCCCAATGTAAATCAGTTGGTCCATTGGTCCATTCTCCCCTTCCCTCATTTTATACAACAAATTCTAAGCAAGTAGTTTCGGACTCTGCATAATTTCACCTTGAGTGGGTCCCAGGAACCACTTATAAGTAAATGATATTATTTCCACTTATAAGACAGCTTAACAAGATACCTTCAAATTTACTGTAAATTGCTGCAGACTTGGGGTGTCTTTCAATTTCCAGGAAAGTCAGAATGCTGCTTTCTGTACTCTCTGAGTATGGTGACCTGTAATTTCAAAATCTTCTGTAGCCCGTATTTTGGTTCCCTAACCATTCATTAGTCTGACAAATGTCTGTTATCACCTGAAGCATTTACATTCCAAACCTAAAATCAGTCTTCTACTCAGCATCTCTTTGTTCTCTGGAAAGCATCTGGATCCTACCAATGTATATTCCAGAAAAAAACACATGCTACAGTATATGTAGGGCAGTGGAACCCTGAATTCTCACTCCAGACTTCAACACCAACATCAAGTATAGTCTTTATATGTATCTTGCTTCATATTATAATCAATAGCGTGTGTTATTAGGTGCCAATTACAGGCTCTGCACTACTTTATGTGATGTGGGAGACTCGGAAGTAGAAATAAGGACCGCATCCGGTTTGAACATGACTTTATACCCAGACCTTGGTATATTGTCTGGCACATAAAAGACAATAAAAATATTAATTGAACAAGTGAATAGGAGCTCTGAGAAAACTAACACATGAGAAGCTATAGAGAATGACACAAGTTAATTCACAGTTAAGAGCTCCCTTAGGCAGTGGTGCAGCTATAAGGGATGCAGGAATTCAGTAAAGAGAGAGATTAATAGGGAATGAAGTCATTATGATGAAGCACACACACAACCTTTCAGGTTAAGTGCTATTGGCAGAAACGTGGGAGAGAGGGTCTACATTTCAGGTGGAAGAGGGAGATCGTAAGTGAGAGCCAAAAGGTAAAGTATTAAATCAGCAAAGAAATTGGAGACATGAAGTACAGTCAAGAATGAGGTTAGATTATAAGTGGGACAAGGCTGGTTGGGAGAGGGTGGGATATGGCACTGGGAAATGGCACTAGGGAAAGACTTTTTTTTTTTTTTTGGTACTTTTGTTTTTCTTTATTTTCTTGCACTTCTAACTCTTTAAAAATTGAAGTATAGTTGATTTACAATGCTGTGTTAATTTCTGCTGTACAGCAAATGGTTCAGGAAAGACCACTTTCAACATGATCTGAACCAACATATTGGTTCTGATGTCAAAAAATATATATCTGAAGAAATGTGACCAAAAGTTAACAATTGTTAATTCTGGGTGGTGGGAAGCTGGGTGACTGTTACATAGTTCTTTGTACTTTTCTGTATCATTTTTCATTTCCTCAAAATAAAAACTAGAATTTAAGAAGAAAAAAATATTAAGTGGGACAAGGTAATAAAAGGTAGTAAAAGACAGAGGAATTGTCCATGGATGAGGTGCCAAAGTTTGGCTTTTAGCTTCTTGTTCAGAATTCAGAATGCTTTTTCATACAGAAAAAAAGCTACAAATTATGATCTAAACTCATGAATAGCCCTAATATACACATTTCTCTGTTCATGAGACGACTAGATAGATAAATCCAATATTAATTATCAAGCATTATCTGTTCTTTCCTGGAGAATTTTAGTTTTCATCAACCTCTCAGAGTAGTATTGGAATAAGTTCAGTTAAGCCCCAGGAACAACTCAGCAATCCTTTTAGTCAACCTTTAGTCAGCTCCCCTTCCTTCAGTGACCACTTCAAGCCTTCATCAGTCTCCTTAATATCCTTGCCACTGTCCCTGGTAGCAAATGACTTAAACCATCGCTTTCTAATCAAATGAAACCTATCAGTGCATTCCTTCGATGTCAGTATGCCCCTCAAAGTGTGTATATTGTCCCACTTTTTCATTTCTTTTCCTCCCCTTATAGTCTTCTTTGACTTTCCCCTCCATGACCTTCCCCTTACGTGCTTCCTTTCCCGTTTCTTCTCAGTCTATTCACCCTTCCATCATAAACACCTCCATATCCACAGCTTCAATCACAAATATATTGATACCTCCTTAAATCTGTATCGCCAGATAAATTTCTTATTTTTTGAGGAAAGATGAAGCTTTTATTTAGAGATAATTTTTGGTTTCTTTTACTGAGCGCCACACTCTTCTTTACTGCAACATACAAGAAATTCCACTTGGATATACCACAGAGATATGTCCAAAATGTAACTTGCCATGTATGGTAGGCAAAATAATGGCCCCTCAGAGATATCTACATCCTAATCCCCAGAACCCATGAATATATTAGGTTTCAAGGAAAAGGGGAATAAACGTTGCAGATGGAATTAAGGTTGATTATCTACCGACCTTATTGTCTAGGTGGGCCCAATGTAAGCACAAGGGTCCTTAAAGTTGAAAAAAGGGAGGCAGAAGAGGAGAGTTAGAGGGAGATAGTGACTAGGGGAAATGATCAGAGAGACTCAATGTTATTCACTTTGAGGATGGAGGAAGTGGGGGTACATGAGCCAAGGAATGTGGGTGACCTCTAGAAAATGGAAAAGGCAAGGAAATGAATTCTCTCCTAGAGCCTCCAAAAAAACACAAAATGAAAAACAAAAAACTAAACACAGCCCTGCTGATTTTAGCCTAGAAAAACCCATGTCGAATTTCTAACCTATAGAACTGTAAAATAATAAATTCATATTGTTTGAAGTCACTAGGTCTGTGGTAGTATGTTACAGTAGCAATAGAGAATTAATATACCATTTCTAATGTAAATCTCTGATTAATGTATTTGGTTGTTTTGGAAAGTAACACTTTCATTGGTCGTAGTAATTTTTTTCTCTCAGAAGATTTTAGAATGTCTGTAAGTTCATAGAATGTCAAAGCAAACTATCTTTACATTGTTAAAATGCCAAGGTAAAAAGATGAAAATATTATTCTTTAAAGAGGACAGAGGGCAGAAACTTGGCAACATTTCTTCAGAACATTCAAGGTAACACTTTCACTTATCTTCTTTCTCTCATAAAATTTTATGCATCCCTATTTGTTTTTACTTAATTTAAGGCAGTAACTAGAATGGTAGCATTCTCTTCATTCACTGATAGATACTGTAACACTAAGAGTATGAATACTGTTCTACCTGTGTTTCAAAGCACACTAGTTGAAACTGAGACACTTAATAATATGTTGCCTAAATTAGGCTGCTTACCTAAAATCTATTCCTTCTGATTCCTTATAGTTTTACAGTGCACCCTTCTCTTTAAATTAACTATCTTTCTCAGAAAATAGTTTGTTTCTTTGCATAAAAGGCATCTTCTTTTGTTTTGGTTATTACAACGGTGAGCGGCTTCTCATCCTCTTCATCCCTACATTTGCACTTTTTTCTTCTTCGTACCAGTATTTTTGAGGAAAACAAAGAAATAGGATTGTGGAAAGATGGTAAACCAAGAAGACATGGTGATTTCCTTCTATAGACATTTAGAAAACAAAAGCCAAAAAAAAAAAAAAAAGAAAGTCAGTGTATATCTCAGATTGCAAAAAAAAAAAGGGGGGAGGTAAGGGGGTTAAGTTCCAAGTGCAGAAAGGAAGCAGAAACTGAAAAATAGGGCAGTAGTTACGCAAGCAGATACTGTGATACCCTGGGGAGAGTTTACTAAACTCCATTACCCTCTTGCTTTAACATCTCGAGGAGCAATAGAAGATGAATCCTTCAGGCCTATGTGAGGTGGGGTTGGAACTGAAATCTATGCTTTAAAAAAACCCAGGATGGGGCTTCCCTGGTGGCGCAGTGGTTGAGAGTCCTCCTGCTGATGCAGGCGACGCGGGTTCGTGCCCCGGTCCGGGAAGATCCCACAAGCCGCGGAGCGGCTGGGCCCGTGAGCCATGGCCGCTGAGCCTGTGTGTCCGGAGCCTGTGCTCCGCAACAGGAGAGGCCACAACGGTCAGAGGCCCGCGTAGCGCAAAAAAAAAAAAAAAAAAAAAAAAAGCAAAAACCCCAGGAAACTCAAAGGACTACCCCTCAGTGAAACTGCATTCTAGAAAAGCAGGAAGCAAGCAAGAAAGCCATTCACTCTGGGTGAAACGTCATTGAGAAATCAAACCCCTGGTTCTATGCCTTGCACAAGCCTAGGACTGGAATCACACAACACAAGTGGTCAAGGAATTCCCATGCCAAGAAATTAACATTAAAAATTGTCCCATGGACATGCTTCCCTGCATGTGCAGTACACACAGCTACTATGGAGGGACAGCCCTACAACACACATCACATGTGATTATAAAAGAACACACAAGCCCACAATAGAAAATAACCAGACACAAAAAGAACCAACCGTCCATTACTGAGTGCCGAAAGACACAAAACTAAGATGGGTCACATGCCCAAGGACTTGAGGTGAAAAACAACGAGAAAGATACTATAAAATCAGTATGTTTAAAAGCATCAGAATCATAAGTTATCAAAATACTACAAAACTAACATCCTAAGAGGAAAAAAATGGAAATTTTATAAGCATTAAATAGAACTTCTAGAAAGAAAAAATGTACAGTCTTTAAGAACTGGTAAAATATGGCAGATTTAACACAGACACATTCAGGTGGGGCACTCCTGAAACCCCACCAAAATGGAAATAAATAGTAAAGAAATAAAAAGAATAAGAAACGAATCAGAGGGCCAGAAATGACTGAGCTAAAAACCTTGCCGGGGAACTCCCTGATTAGGAATCCAAGATCCCACTGCAGGGGGCACTAGTTCGATCCCTGGTCAGGGAACTAAGATCCCGCAAGCCGCATGGTGTGGTCCAAAAGAATAAACAAACAAAAACAAAAAATTGCTATCAGCTGTCTTGACAAAATTAAATGATGACAAAATTGAGTCCCTAAACATTGGGCTTTCTTTTTCTTTGCAGACGTAGCTTTGATTTTTTTTCCTCTTCTCTTGCTTCGGTAGTCTCGTTAAGGTACAAAAGTATTGATTCTTGCTGAAGTTTCAGTAATTCTAGAAGGGAAGCAGCCAGAGCACCAATCAACATTAATTTCTTCCATGAGTTTCTTTCAGAACTACCATTGCTACTTCCTCCACCATCTATCCAGCCTAGATACTTAAGATCTATCTTAGATTTTTCCTTTCCTTTACACTTTAAAATACAGTTGTTGCTAATGATTTGCAGATTCTGTATTTGCAAAACCACCTAGTTGCTAACCTTTATGTGTAACCCCAATTTAATACTCGCGGCACTTTCGTGGTCATTTGCCAACAGGTGCTGAACACTGAAAAATTTGAGTCACCCCATGAGCACGGTCCCAGCTGAGGTCAAACAAGGTGATGCTCTGCCTTTGTGTTTTGGCTCTCGTGCTGTAAACAAGAGTCCTTTTGTAGTCTATTTAGTGCCATATTTTTCTCATTTTTGTGCTTTTTGTTGGAGATTTCACTGTTTAAAATGGCCCCCAAGCACAGCTGGAAGTGCTGTTTCCTGCTCCTAGCACAAGAGCGCTAGTATGTGCCTTAGAGAGAAAAAACGTGTGAGATAACCTTTGTTCAGGCATGAGCTATAGTGCTGTTGGCCATGAGTTCAATGTTAACAAATGAACAGTGTATTATAAATAAGGTATCTGTACACAGAAACACACATAAAACAAGGTCGTGTATTGATCAGTTGATGACAACGTTGTGATCTGAGGCTTGCAGGAGCTCAGTCCTGTATTTCTGCTAGGAGCAACGGTTCACTACTCACTCATTCACTGTTCACGGTGACTATAGAACATAAATGCTGTAAATCATGAGAAGTGACTGTAATTAATTATCAAGTCTCAGAGGACTATTTGGCAGGGTGATTATAAAAGATTGAGTTTTCTGGACATTTGGTGCTATTAAGATTTGAATATTAAAGTTAGTAGGAATACATCTACACTGCACTTACAAGATGATGTGGAGGCATGGCTGTTCTTACCCACCAGACATCACCTAGACCTCAAGAAGACGGGGAACAAGTCGGTTGTAGTCACAGCTATATTCCTAAAATCTATCAGAGAATCTGACACAGTAAATGCTCAATAAATATCTGATTGAGCCATTCATTCCTTCATTAAATAAATATTTATTGAGCTTCTACTACATGCCAGATTTTATGTCAGGCAATGGATATATATAGCAGTAATAAAACAGGCACCCTTCTTGTCTTACATTCTGGTGGGAGAAGACAGACCATAAACAACTGAGAAACATAATATGTTAGGTAAGTATATGAAACATTTAAAAAAATCAGCAGAATAGAAAATATGGGGTTGGGGAAGGCTGCTATTTCATATAACTTGGTCAGAAGGCCTGTCTGAGAAGAAAAACTATGCAAAGAAACCTGAAGGAAGTAACAGGGTGGTCCATGTGGATTCTGGGATAAGGGCTTGAGGCAGGACAGAACCTGGCATGATTGTGGAACAGCAAGGAGGTTAGAGTTCCATAATTCCCCGCTTTTAAAAGAAATAAAAAGTGCCTCTCAATTATATACACTACCAAATGTAAAATAGATAGCTAGTGGGAAGCAGCAGCTTAGCACAGGGAGATCAGCTCGGTGCTTTGTGACCACCTAGAGGGGTGGGAGGGAGATGCAAGAGAGAGGAGATACGGGGATATATGTATATGTATAGCTGATTCACTTTGTTATAAAGCAGAAGCTAACACACCATTGTAAAGCAATTATACTCCAATAAAGAAGTTTAAAAAAAAAAAAGACAAAGGGAAAGTATATTCCTGGTTCTACAGAAACACCAAAACTTCTCACTTATATTCTTTTAGTGAAAAAGCCCAACAGTAATGTTAAATAAAAATAGTGTTTGTCATCAGGTAGAATTACCCAGCATTTGAGATGGGGCATCCCTCTGGCAGTGCAGAAAGGGAGAAATATGGTTTGAATGATATGAAAAGGAGGTAACAATCGTCTCCTTTTTCTCATATTAAAGCCTGTTTAATATACAAAATATAATCCCTGGAGGATGTTAACTATTTATGAAAGCCATAGTTATGCTTTTAACCTATGACATGAATTCTGAGCTAGAGGCTGTAACTGCTGTTTTTATCATAACCTTGTTTCCTAGGAAAGCAAAAGTCAAAAAGAAAGAATACAAGGAAAAACAGGGAGCAGTTATAAAGTAGCCTTCTGTAATGTTTCAGTTTTATTAAACATACACTTCTTTTAAAAAGAAGAGAGAGGTATATTTCTAGAGGTTCCCATAGCCAACATATGCATCTCCTTACCATTACTTATGTGACAGTGATCAGCCATATACGTGACTGAGTAATTACAAACCTGGCCGTTAGAGACTAAGAGGTTATGTTTCAGTTTTTCATCTTTATAATAAATAAATAAATAAGATTTCATTTTTTTTACAACTAACACCATCATCAAAAATTTGAAAGTTAGATTCAAAGTGTTAAAAACAGAATCTTTGTTGAAATACAAAACAGCTAGGTCATAGTATAATTGTGTACCTATATCTAAGCACCGATAAAACAGTCAACACTTAATGGTGTTTCCCAGGCCTTTACGCATCTCGAAACAGTAATCCACTAGAGGCCTTCACTTCTGGTACATAAGGGGAGGAAAGCAGTAGCCAAAGGATGCTGCATTTCTGGAGAGGCTGCCATCAGCGCCTCTGGCAACGGCAGACTATTAAAGCCCATTCCTCCGCATTGAATAGATGGGGAGAGTCACAAACACTGAATTACAGCTTCATAGACATTGTGCATTCATAATTAGTAAATGAAATTGAATTTCATGCCTAGAGCCAGCAGTAAAAGAATTCAGGTCCAGGTACCATAAAAAAATCCACCCAAAGCTTTAGGGTGGGAGCACGTCCACTAGACTGATTGGCCAAAGAAATCCATTGCCACACCAAAATATTGCCACTCTATTGTCACTCTAAAAACACTGTTTACTTGAAAGAAGTTTAAGAGACATAGCAGCTGAGACATGTGCCATTTTATGGAGGTAATACTGAGCTAAGACAGATGCCCGTTCTGGCTCCAAATGCACATATTATGGGAAAGAGTCGGGCCATTTGTATTTTGCTTTGGCTTCTTCTCTCCTCTTGCTATGCCAGAATTCTCTCACATTATGTGTGCCTTCAGGGTTCAAGGCAGGAGCATCCCTGTGGTCTGGCCTGTGCACATGAATAAAAGTCAGTTTGCCATTTGCTGAATTATTTATGAGCTCAGCTGCTGTTTGGATTTTTTATTGAATAATTTTTTAAAGTAAATATTTTATAAGCAGCCAGAGGCTATTGGTATTTGATGCATTTCAGAAAATTAAAGAATAAAATTTAAATTGCAGTGTAAAAAGACAAAAGGATCACCATATCTTTGTTGATAGAATACACACACTACACACACACACGGTAGATGGATTTAGACATTGTTTAAATAGACCGCTTATCAAACCATGTTTTTGAATTCAGATAAATATTCCTTTAATAGAGGAGTAAAAAAATTATAGCACTACAATTTCCTCTTTGATATTCAGTACTAAGTTGGATTTTGATGTTCTTGGTGCTTTCAGAATTAGATTTAGAGTCTAGGCTTTATTCTGCATCTCAAATTTGCTAGTTTGTGTTGCTTTAAAGCCAATGCTCTAGTAGTGATTTTTATCAATAATAAATTGCCTACTATTTTCTAAATCTCCTATCTTTCACCTAAAATGAAAGTTTGGATTCCTTTTTAAATATGAATTTTGTGCTTATAAGCTATGACGTGAAAAATACAAAAGATGAAGACCCAGAGGTTAAATGCCTTTAGAAACTCACTGAAAAAGGACAAGCGAGAAGTCAAATAAAACATTGAGAGCTCAAGCTTGTATGTCTGGGAGAGTTCTGGTACAGTAGCAGAAATTGAGACATCAGGAGAAGATTTCACTCGTGGGAGACGAGTTTACTATCAGACATGTGGGCAATTATTCAAGATGCTGACAGAGTGTTCAAGTTATGTCCAACAAGTATCAGATAATGTGGAGCCACAACTTTGAATCGTGAATTAAATGAATGAATGAACAAAGCAGTCAGATCAAGGAAATATGGTATTATCAACAAATAATGTTGCCATTAATACTGCCTTCTTTTACCTCTACTGTTAATACCAGGATCACTTTGCATATCACAAATACTTTATCTCACCTTGAAAATTAGCTAATAAACTTGTATTCATTTTTACTCTGCAGAGCTGAGCATATAAAAATCTTTCAGTACAAATTATGATAATGAATCCAAGCTATAATTAAGCAAATGCCTTGGATTGCATAACATAGCATCTCTCATGATGTGAAGTACGTTCAGCTCGTGTGACACTTTAAGCGAAATAGCCAGTGTTTAACCTTTAAGCTAATTGTTAACCAAGACGCTATTTTCTTCATGTGGACTTCTTCATATAGATTTTAGTCAGTGTTTTCACCAAAAGTGTTATGTTTGTGTTGATACAAAATATGGGTACACAATGCTTTGTATTTAGATTATTTCAATCAAGGAACAAAAATGTCCTATAAATGTTCATTATTTCCCTGGCCACATTACATATTAAGAATTGAGCTCCAGGATTGGAGACCTGTACAGAAATTAATTTTGTGCAGTTTTTCACTGTAAATTGCCTTGCTTCTCCAGCCTGTGCCTTCTTCCTATGCTTTCTTGTCTCCAAATCCCCAGCCTTAGCCTATTCTTAGACCCCAATTCAACACAGTCCAGAGACAAAGGTTAGGGTTCTTGGTGCAAGCAACAGAGTCCCTTCTGATTAGTTTAAACAGAAAATGAATTTATTAGAGGAGTAAAAGGGCTGAAGAAATAGATTTGAGGCTACACTTCCAGCAATAGTGCCCATAACCATCCCAAAGAATAGGTCCAATGAAAAACCACCACCGCTGTTGCTGCTGCTATCAGGCACTAAAAGCAGGAACTCAACTTCACTTAAACCACTTCACTTCAACTGTTGCTACTTGGTATCAAAAAGTCACCCCTTCAGCTGCTCCGGCTACCACACTGGCAAAACGGAAGTGTCACACAGAACCCACTCCCTATTATTGCTTATTTCCAAGGTGAAGTCTCCCTTGCAGTCATCTAATTCATGGAGAATAGGTCATACACATGCATCCCAGGCACAAGAGAAGCTGCAATTTATGTTCTGACTTCTGTGTTTCCTGAGTCTCCTTCAATACTTGTGAAAACCAGGATTCAGGGTCCTAGTGATGACCACTGAGATTCCAAGATAACCCCTGAGTCACAGCGTCCTCTTGTCTCAAGGGCCCAAGTTCCCAGAAATGAGCTTCTGCTTTGTATCCTGTTCTTGCTCTCATGTCTCCCTAGAGATTGGAATCTGGACCTTTCGATAACCCTAGTGCCTGGTGTTCTGCTAACCCACTTTGCCCTGGCCAGTTTCCTTCCTATAACCCTGAGATGCCTTTGAACCCCAAGGTAAGTGTACAATAAGTGTTGAATAAAGAAAATATTTCTGGGCTTCCCTGGTGGCGCAGTGGTTGAGAGTCCGCCTGCCAATGCAGGGGACACGGGTTCGAGCCCTGGGATCTGGGAAGATCCCACATGCTGCGGAGCAACTGGGCACGTGAGCCACAACTACTGAGCCTGCGCATCTGGAGCCTGTGCTCCGCAACAAGAGAGGCCACGATAGTGAGAGGCCTGCTCACCGCGATGAAGAGTGGCCCCCGCTTGCCACAACTAGAGAAAGCCCTCGCACAGAAACGAAGACCCAACACAGCCATAAATTAATTAATTAATTAATTTTTAAAAAAATACTCTAAAAAAATAAACAAAAAGCATTTCTACCCATGAAAAGCCTTCCTAGATGACAACTACATATCTTCCCAATTCCTTTCTAGTGGTCTTTGTTCAGCTATCAAAATCCTGATGCATCTCATCTAGAACCACCGATCTGCTGTGTCACTCAGACAATGCACCTGTCTCCACCTGCCATCTTCCAGCATTCAACTTTCCTGTCCCCTCAACCAACGGAGATCTGGCTGTGCCAACATCATGTGACATGACTTTAGACAAATTATTTAATCACAGGCCTTGTGTTTCCTCTCTGTAGGGCAAGAGCTGTCCAGATTATGAGCATGTTTCTTCTAACTAACTTTTATAAGTGTACACAGTATCTGTATGGGATATTACTATAAAATAGAATATGCCTCTTTTCTTTCCCCTTTAATATAGTGTGAAGATCTATGACAGTCAAAGAATATCATATTTTTTTAAACTGACACACCTCACTTCCTCCAACAAAGGGATGAGGCCAACTACAAAGAACCTTGTAAGCTGCAGCCAGAAGATCTTAGTACGAGCCCTAATATATCTACTTATTAGCTGTGTATCACTGAGCAAGTCATTTAAAATTCCTGAGTTACATTCTACATGAAATAAGCATACTAAGCATGTGATATTGTGATTTATAATAAATATATACTTTGGTCTTTAGTGGTGGTTCCTGCTCACAGCTTCCAAAAACCTTGGAATTTCCTAAGCAGTAAAAGCAATGGGAGCATCTTTTGTTATAATATTTGGTCTCTTGTCCTCAGTTGCTGAAAACAAGTCAGAGTCCTAAAGGGAAAAGGGTTATCTTGTTACTCACAACAAGCCCCTTTCAACCACAAGGGAGTTTATGCTAATGAAGTGACTTTCGGAAATCCCCTAAGTTGGGGGAGCTGGTTGTCAGGGGAACCAGCCATGAATAAAGTGATGGAATTTTCAGTCTCACCCCCTGATTTCGGGGGAAGGGTGAGGGGCTGGAGGTTGAATTAATTACCAATGGCCAGTGATTTAATCAATCATGCCTATGTAATGAAGCCTCCATTAAAAACCCAAAAGGAAGGGGTTTGGAGAGCTTCCAGGTAGGTGAACCAGAACATTTCCACATGCTACTGTGCCAACTCTCAAACTCCAAGGGGGGAATGAAGCTCCTTTGTCTGGGACCTTGCCCTGTGTTTCTCTTCATCTGGCTATTGATTCATATTTTTAAATATCCTTCGTAATAAACCAGTAATCTAGTGGGTAAACCAGTTTCCTGAGTTCTGTGAGCAGCTCTAACAAACTAATTGAACCCAAGGAGGGGGTCATGGGAACTTCTGATTTATAGCCAGTCAGTCAGAAACACAGATACCAATCTGGACCTGTGACTGGCACCTAAACTGGAGGGCAGTCTTGTGGGACTGAGACCTTAACCTGTGGAATCTGATGCCATTTCCAGATACGTATTGTCAGAATTGACTTGAACTGTAGGGCACCCAGATGGTGTCTGAGTGTGAGTGTGGGGAAAAAACCCATCACAATGGAATCGGGTGCAGAATTGTCAAACCCACCTATCCTGTGCAGTTATTGTGAGTCTCAAACAAGGCCAATTAAGTGAAAATGCTCTGCAAACATGAAAAGCATAAAACAAATATAAGCTGATATTATTAATGTTGATGGTAAGAGTTTGCAGTCATCCATACTTCTAAAAGTACCCCCAAATAGGAAATTAGAAATTGACTTCCAGAATAAAGTTTCTCCTCCTTTTCAGTACGTACACACAATCTCTATAAAAGGAACTTATGACATCTACACTGTGAACCTCTTCTTGAAAGCTGGGTTAGAGAATTGTCATAGAAGAGCAAGTAAGTGCATACAAACCATGCCATGATTGCTATGCACCTCTAGATACACGTCAAGAGACGAAAGCAGAATATTTAGGTTGGTAACAGAAATTTCACTGAATTCTCTTAATTAGCTCACGTCAGGGGGGTGAGTATAATCTATTCTCCCCATTTCCAGAGGCTTCCAATGTGTCAGGAGTCTATTTTTATTACACAAATTGCTTTACAATAAGCACAGTGTGAAGCATCAGTGCTTCAAAAAAACTGCATTAATGCACCAACTTGTTAAGAAGCCAAGAAGAGAACAGAGCACAGCCTAGAGAGAATTTAATGGTCCCAGCTTGAACTTTTTCCCAACCAACACCACTGAACACCTGTTAACAATCATGAAGAAGATACAGAGAATATTGAGCATCTAAGCACTTTGCACTAAATTCCATTATCCAGCGGTTTATTTATTTTTCTCCTGAGGTTCCTGTGGCTAAAATTTCTCACCAAAGGGTTATCCTTGAAAAACCCATATCTCTCCCTACAAGACTTTCAGAGACATTTAGGATGGGCTAAAACTGAAAGGTGACCAATAAATTAGGTTATGAGTTGAGGAAAATTTAATTACATAATTTTTAAAAATATTTTTCTTGAAAGACACTATAAACAAAGTAAAACTGGAGGAAAATCATCACCACATATATCACACACACACACAAAATGTAACAGTCCTATTACGTAGAGAACTTTTTAAAATGGAGAACAAAAGCTCCATTAAGCCTAGAGAAAAATGGGCTAGAACCAAGGAAAAAAATGCAAACCACTCTTAACCGTAAGAAAAATCCAAATGAAACCTCACTGAGATATAATTCTGTAAATATCCAAAAGTATAACAAGGTAGTCTGTTGGAAAGGCCTAAAGAAATAACACTCACACATGGCAATATCTAGCAAACATATATATGAATTTATCCTTTACCTGAGAATCCCACATCTAGAAATCTATCTCAAAGATAACACTAGCAACATTATGAACAGATATATATACAAGAAATTCATCATGAAGTTATTTGAAATAGAAAAATACTGAAAGCAACCCTACTGTCCATCAAGAGAGGGTTGATTGAATCTGACTCCTACAAAGTGACCATAGACTCACTATGGTTGAGTGAGTCTCAAACTTTGGGTGCATAAGCACCACCTGGAGATCTTTTTTTTTTTTTTAACATCTTTATTGGAGTATAATTGCTTTACAATGGTGTGTTAGTTTCTGCTTTATAACAAAGTGAATCAGCTATACACATACATATATCCCCATATCTCCTCCCTCTTGTGTCTCCCTCTCACCCTCCCTATCCCACCCCTCTAGGTGGTCACAAAGCACCAAGCTGATCTCCCTGTGCTATGCGGCTGCTTCCCACTAGCTATCTGTTTTACATTTGGTAGTACATGTTAAGTCCATGTCACTCTCTCACTTCGTTCCAGCTTACCCTTCCCCCTCCCCGTGTCCTCAAGTCCGTTCTCTACGTCTTCGTTT
>NC_041219.1:92156818-92157741 GCF_002837175.3 Physeter macrocephalus
TTTACATTTGGTAGTGTATATATGTCCCTGCCACTCTCTCACTGCGTCCCAGCTTACCCTTCCCCCTCCCCGTGTCCTCAAGTCCATTCTCTACGTCTGCATCTTTATTCCTGTCCTGCCCCTAGGTTCCTCAGAACTTTTTTTTTCTTTTTTTTAGATTCCATATACAATTGAGTTATTTGTAGTGAGGTGGAGATCTCATTAACACACAAATTGCTGGACCCCAGGCCCAGAGTTTCCGATTCAGTAGGTATGGGATGGAGCCTGAGGATTTGCACTTTACCAAGTCTCCAGGTGATGGTTGGTGATGCTACTGACCCAGATGTCACACTTTGAGAACCACTACTTAGTATGTCCACACAATGGCATATTTTGCAGCTGTAACAAGGAAAGAAGAATGTCTCTATATATCACTATAGAGCCATCTGTGGGTTATAGTTTGTAATGAAAATAAACAAAATAGAAAAATGTGTGCATTGTATACTACTTTTTACCTAAGAAAGGAGGCATACAAATATATGTATTTGCTTATATTAAAATGGCCATAAATTTTTTTTAAGTGGTTACATCTGTGGGAGACAGAATAGGGTAGCGTTAGACTTTTGGGTATAAATCTTGTTTTACAGATTTGACTTTGGAATAATGTAAATATTTTAGTTATAAAGCAAAATAAGTTTTCAATAACATCCCTAAAAATCATATGAAGTAAATGGACCTAAATGCATATCCAGTTGGTGGTAGTGGTAGAACTACACAGAGATGAATAATTCCAAATGACTTTAAAACAGTTATTTGACTGTACAGTCTTAGTGGAATATGCCTGACAGATGTGTAAAAAATAAAATGTAGGGCTCCCCTGGTGGCGCAGTGGTTGAGAGTCCGCCTGCCGATGCAGGGGACACGGGTTCATGCCCCGGTCCGGG
>NC_041219.1:92158033-92173412 GCF_002837175.3 Physeter macrocephalus
GGAGAGGCCACAACAGTGAGAGGCCCTCGTATCGCAAAAAAAAAAAAAAAAAAAAAAAAAAAAAGTAATAAAATTTCAAACTCTTTTCAGTAAGCATATTTTTGGCAATAGGGTAGGTATTGTTATTCAGAGACTATTATGTATAACAAAGAAAATTAGTAATTATGAGATTTTTTTTTGAGATCTTTTTAATATTTTTAATTATATCATTCTTGGTGTCATTGATAAACAGGATCCTTGGCACGGGAGAAAGGAGACACAGGTATAAGATAGAATAGTTTATGTACAAACATTGGAATCTTGAATTTGTATTATCAATATCAATTCATAGTTTATTTTATCTTCTAAAAAACAACACAAAATAAAACACTTTTTGGCTCTTTTTCTAGAAAGACTATCCAGATTATGCTCTCTAAATACCATTTTCCACTAAAAGGAAAAATGGCTGATTCCAGGTCAGAGTCGGGAAATGTACAAGATCTCAAGGAAACTCTCAAAAACAACTGGGGTCATGTGAAAAGGATCAGAAGCCAACTTAAAGAGACTCTCACTAGCCAAAGAAAAGATACCTTGAAGTTCAAGAGAATAATAACTATAATAGATTGAATGCCATCAAACATGTCTAAATCCATGAGTTCATAATAACACTCAAAAAGAAATAAAGAAAAAAGAAGAAAGAAAAAAGTCTGAATTGGTCACTATTAAGGCATGCCAGTGAATCAACTCATTATTTTAAAAACTGTTAAATAAAGGAGAAGGATCAAAACACTTATCCTGCTTTTCAGTACAAAATATACTACTGGATTACCAAGTAAAAGGTGAAGGAAGATCTCCATTTATAGAAGTATTCTATAGTGAAATAGAATTAGAACATCACCAATTTGCAAGTACTAATGAAATAATGGATTTGGTAGTAATCATCAATAGCTGACAGCATCACCAAACTTAGATAACCAATAATATGTAGCTCCTAATAAAATAACATACCACCTTATAAAGTAGTCTGGCCAAAAAAATAGAGCTCAGTTTGATTAAAACTCTGGATCCAACAACCAATTTATAGGCAATTCAAAAGACAAAGGAACATATATAAACACTGTAAGAATACAGGCATCAAGATCTAAACTGTAGGGAACTGCCAGAGAAACAAACTGGGTTCTGCAACAAATTGCAAGGTTAAAAAGAAAGAAGGTGGAGATGGAATCTATATATTAAAAGAGATACATCTCTTAAGCCATATTTCCCAATCTCAATGAGGGAAACTTATTTAAATCCTAATTCAAACAAACTTTAAAAAAAAGAGAGAGATAGTTGGAAATTTTATCACTGATTGGCAATTTGATATTAAAGAATTATTATTTATTTTTATGTAGTACTATGGTTATGTTTAAATAAAAAGCATCCTTTTTGGGGGGGCGAAACTATTTATAAATGAAATAGTATCATCTGAAATTTGTTTCAAAATAATTTGGGAAGGAAAAGTGAGAAGGGTAGTGGCATGCTGGTAAATGCTTAACAACCAACTTGGGGGTGGAATAGCTGATGTGTAGCATTTGTATCATCTGCTGATGGCCATGGTGTAAATATTCACACCATGACCGATTTCAAGCTCTCAAGCTGTGTGCAGAACTTGGAGCTATGAACAGATGCCTACAATCCACTCTCTACCAGGTCTGGGCTGGTCCCAGCACACCACAGGAGAAGGTGTACAGGTTACAAGGTTGGCCAAGAGTTGGTAAGTTCTTCACCTCAGTGGTGGATTCAAGCACCTTCATAATCTTATCTTATATGTTTGAAGTTCTCCATAAAAAAACATTTTAAATGAAATTATTAGTTTTCCTTCCCTCATAAAATATGCAAAATAGTTACATCGCATTAGATGCCTAAGACAATAAGAAGTAGGAGTTTTTTCAGTAAGTGCTGTTTTGTACTTAAGTCTGTTCTCAGCCATCATCTGAAGTAAGTAAAGAATTCTTGCTTGCTCTTGCTTTTTCCTAAATTACAGGGATGAGAGTGAAATAATATTTTTAAAGTATATGTGTGTATATATGTACATATGTGTATGTCTATGTGTCTATGTGTGTATACAGATATATCTTCAATTCTCCATGTGGCTTGGAAGACCTGACCTTAGAATGTGACTGATTTAGGCAATGATAATTATAGACTACCTTGGCAGGCATTTCACTACAAACTACAAAGAAAATAGATACAAAGTTTCCCAGACAAAAATAACATTAGATCTACCTCTTTATGATAGTCTCCCAACTAAAATAACGCAAAAATTGTAAAAGTAGAGGCTCCTATTATGTTTTGGACATACTAAATGACACACAGCTTTATCGGGAAGTAAACTGTTCCCTTTTTCATAAATTCCAAGAACACTTCTCAAAAACGTCTATGATGTTCTATACTAAATTTGGCAGCATGAAATCTAGACTTTTAATCGCAAGTATAATAGTGATGACATTTAACATTTACCATATGCCAGAAAACTGTTCTAGGCATTTTAACAAGATAATTAATTTAATCCTTTCAACAACACTATGCAGCAGGTACTATTATTGTCCCATTTTACAGATTAGGAAACAGAGCGACAGAGAGGTTAAGGTTACAACACTAGTAAAGCGTAGAGCCAGGATTTCAACCCAAGTAGCTTGGCTCCCAGAGTTAAGCTCTGGACCCAGCACTCAACAAGAAGAGAGATTAGCCTCATTTATATCATCATTCATCAAGTGGCCACTTGCAGAGTGGACAAAAATATTGCAGCAGAGGATGGGCTCTGCCTCAAAATGGCTGTGTCATTCTCAGCAAGTTACTAAATCATTCTGAGTTTCAATTTCGCATCTATGCAATACAGATCTCAATCTAAAAAATAGTACAGAGGAACCTATAGACAGAAACAGACATAGAAAACAAACTTATGGTTACCAAAGGAGAAGGCAAGGTGGGGGAGAGATAAATTGGGACTATGGGATTAACAGATGCACGCTACCATATATAAAATAGATAAACAGCAAGGATTTACTGTGCAGCATAGGGAACTATATTCAATATCTTGTGATAAGCTATAATGGAAACGAATCAGGGAAAAAATATAGATATATACACATATATGTATAACTGAATCACTTTGTTGTATACCTGAAACCAACACAATATTGTAAATCAACTATACTTCGACAAAAATTAATTAATGAATGAATAAGTAAATAAATAATAAATAAATAAATAAATGCAGATCTCTAAGGTCTTTTCCAGGTCAAAAATTCTAATCTAATCAGTGACAATTTTGATGAGTGATATTATTAGCACATGTTTAGTTAATATCCAAAGTTCAAGCATATTTTCCCAACTTTGTTTACAGTGAAATATGTCTAAAGTTTATAGAGCCAGATACCTCAGAGGGCTTTTCTGCAATCTAGACCCTGCATTTGTTGAACTTTATTTTCCCCCCAAATGTTCCTATACGCAATTTTAATCCAGTAACTCTAATACTTATTTTTTTAAACACTATCCAAACAAATATGAAGAAAGCATTGCCTTCTGGAAAATTAAATCCAGTTTTCTCAGTTAACTTACATACAGCCGTTATTTACAAGTTATGATGCTATTGTCGTTCATTTACTATTTTAACTTCTAGTTCCTAGTTTTCCTTATTTAACAAAGTATATATTGTATATAGGCATCAATTTGAACTCTTCTGAGTGAGAGGGTTAGGATGCAAAGAGAAACTGTCATCATGGTTTTATTTCAGATGTCTTGTCCGCCATTGTCTAATTGCCTCTTAGGCAACACCAGATAGTCTTAATAAACCCTACGTATCAGAATACTTTACATCACATAATTTACATTGAAATTTACAACCTAAATGGCAGCTTTTTATTTTCTGCTGCAATTTTAAACTTCTCTGGGTCTCTGTTCCCACTGTTCTTTTTTCTTTGTACTGTATTCAAACTCTCTCTTGAAATGGGCCTAGTGAAACATTTTATATTGCTACTCCAACACCCACTCTATTAATCAAGATAATAAACATGAAGAGAGCAATCCCACTCAAATTCCACTTGGAGTTTCACCTATGGTTATCACCATGACCTCTTTATCTATAGATCCTCAGCCAGTTTTCACTGAATCATTCCATTTTGTGATTGCTCATGTTTGTCTAATCTGAATTATTTAAAATTGCCTGAGGGGACATGGAAGCAACCTAACTGTCCATCAACAGATGAATGGATAAAGAAGATGTGGCACATATATACAATGGAATATTACTCAGCCATAAAAAGAAATGAAACTGAGTTATTTGTAATGAGGTGGATAGACCTGGAGTCTGTCATACAGAGTGAAGTAAGTCAGAAGGAGAAAAACAAATACCGTATGCTAACACATATATATGGAATCTAAGAAAAAAAAAATGTCATGAAGAGATTAGTGGTAGGATGGGAATAAAACACAGACCTACTAGAGCATGGACTTGAGGACGTGGGGAGGGGGAAGGGTAAGCTGTGATGAAGTGAGAGAGTGGCAGGGACATATATGCACTACCAAATGTAAATTAGATAGCTAGTGGGATGCTGCCGCATAGCACAGGGAGATCACCTCTGTGCTTTGTGACCATGAGAGGGGTGGGATAGGGAGGGTGGGAGGGAGGGAGACGCAAGAGGGAAGAGATATGGGAACATATGTATATGTATAACTGATTCACTTTGCTGTAAAGGAGAAACTAACACACTATTGTAAAACAGTTATACTCCAATAAAGATGTTAAATAAATAAATAAATAAATAAATAAATAAAATTGCCTGAGGAATTGGCATAGTGAGGAATGTGATAATGTCCAAATACTATTGTCATCCCATAAAGGAATGATTTTATAATTCTATCAAAACTGCAACTGGTTTTGTCGGAAGCCATTTGTTTTATAGAACCCATTGCTTACTCCAAATTACAATTCCCTTAGCCTTTAGATATTTGCATTTTCTTTTAATGTTTCTGACATTATGTAATGGTGCTGAGATTAGATTAAAAAATGTATTGCTGTCCTTCATATTTAAATATGATGGTACACTGCTCTATGTATAAGAACAGCTGTGAAACTGAAGGTCATCTGCAGGGTCTGTCTGAATGTTACACACAGAGGATATTTATCAAATATTCTCTTTGTGTGTTTGGTTTTGCTCTGAAGGCTGCATGGAACTTATGCTGGACTTGAGCCACCCAAGTCTCCAATTACAGTATCTCAACCTAACCTGCCTGCCCCTGTCAATTCCTAGCAATAATCTACTAGGCTCCATTACCCACTCTACTATTTTTCCTGGGCCACTAGCTTTCAGATTTCTGGGGTATCTTGTTGTCAGTCATTATTCTTGTTGTTACCATTTCATTGACATTATAACTATCATCAGTCAACATATCCTGAACTTTATATATGCTAGGTTGGCACATATCACAGAGGAGGCTCATTTTCTGCTCTTGAAAGAAGATGAAATGGCTATATAGATGTCTCTTATCACTAACCTTGTCTTACCAATAAGTACCATTTATTATTATGTGCCAGATGCCATGTTAAGCAATTTATAAGGGTTATTTTTTTTAATCCTCAAGGTATGACTTTTTATCTGCATTTAAAAGATGATAAATTGATATTCACTGAAGGTAGGTAATTTGCTCACACAGAAATGCATTAGTGAAGCCACCCTTTCATTCTTGTAGGTGAAGGATATGCAGGGATGGAGGGACTTCTGGCCACAGGAGGACAGAAGGGAGCTGGAAACTATGTCACATTTATAGAATGTAGAGTATGAGGCAGATTGGTGGAGGCTCAGGCAGAAGAAAGTAAAGAAAGTCTCTTACTTAGACTGATAGGAAGAGAGCAAGGAGGGAAACAGGAAAGAGTAACATTGTTCTAGAGGTCTTCATTTCATTAATATAAAATACCCTCCTTGGTTTTATTTAATACTTTTCACCTTGAATTCCAATTCACCTTATTTTAATACAACAGTTATACTGAATGAGCTGAGATTAGTAGGGTACAGTTATAAAACAAATGTGTTCTTCTCCATCACTCCTTACTAAACTTGCTCCATCAAACAATCCATATCTTGTCCTTGGATGAAATCTTGAACAGGTCCCATATTTCTTTGGATCACTGTTAGATAATATACACATTGTCCTTTTGTTTTTACATATAGAGGACAAATCCAATGTGATAATAAGAACTGTAAACTCCTTTTTACCCAGATTCTTCCTTATGCTGACCTGGGTCTGCTCCAGTCATGGAAGACTGCAACAGAGCCGAGGGATGTGGTCCACTTCTCTCTCCGTTGCTCACCTCCTTCCTCCAGGGCTGGAAGGAGTATTATCTACTAATACTATTGTGATCTGGATGTTCCAAGCTGACTCATTCTCTTGAGGAGCAATTTTATGTGTTTCTCAGAGATTCCCCCAGTGGAAACATACCACTGTTGATCCCTTGATACCAGCTGGCTGCTTTCTACTCCTCCCTCCACCCTGGGCTTCAATGGATCACCATTGAATTGGGTGCCATCATCCCTCTCAGCAGTCCTGCGGGGGCAGATCCCTCTTCTAGACTTCAGGGAAGCTCATCTATCCCACCCCAACCCCATGTGGTTCATCTCTGGTCCACAGGAAACATGCAAATTGCCCCAGCTGTCATGCCACCACCAACAACTGTGGCGTGCTCCCGACGCAGCTCTGCTTCTCTCTCCTCTGCTTCTTTTTTATTTTCCTTCAGGCAAGGCTTTATTGGGGCCCCTGTTGCACCAGTGGAGAGCGAGAACAAACAACAGGCTCCCTTGCTTGCTTGCTTCCTGAGGGGAGGGGAGGGATGTGTCCAAGAGTCAGGCCAGAGGGGTGGCTTAGGTGTTTTGCCCACCCCTTAGGGGGTGTTGTGTGCAGGGGGCATGCTCAGCACCCTGCTTTTGCTCCCAACACCCTGTTTTTGCTCCAGGTTCTTCAAAAGTGGCAGTTGGGTTTTTTGGTCTTTTGTAACTTTTTGTCTAGAATTTGCCCCAACCGTGCCTGCGCACAGTTAATTTTAGTCCCATATGGTTTCGTAGTATTTTGTTGCTCTGGGAGAGGTGTGTCCAGGTGCAAGCACTGCAGCACTGCAGCAAAGGGGCCCGGGTCCCAGCCTGTCTCATTCCCGCCTGAGAGACTCAACTCCCTTATTCTTAAAGGGGAAGGGGCCGAAGTCCTCTTCTTCTGAAAATTCTTCCTGCTGGACAGGGGCCGCAGACCCTAGCCTACCATAGAGGTGTAGAAGTCCCTTGCTGACTGTTCCAAGGACCTGTAGGGACCTGGGCCACTCTCTGCTGAATGGGTTGAACTCCTTGAACCATCATGAGGCTTACTTCAAACTGTTGGAGCCTAGAAGACACAAACTTAACCAAAAGTTTAAACACAACAAGGGCCTAAAAGGAGAACAACAATAGCCATTAAAGGGCCTAGAAAGGGAAGGAACCAGGTTAACTTTGGGAGGGCTTCCTTAACTGTTGACCAGACAAGGAAGGTGATGTCGCCCCTGTCAAGAAGCCATTCTTCTTGGGTATATATTTTTGTTAACCTCAGGGTTCAAGTTTAACATGTTTCTCTATTTTTAGAATGGAAGGTCTGGACCTGTTGGTCCCAGGTCTCCTTCTTGGACTGAAAAGCCTTAGTCACAGGTTTACGGTAGTAGGAAAGACAACGGAGCACTAGATGAAATATGGCATAAATCAGTATGACTGAAAAGAAAAGGGTTACGAGAAAATGAAAACTGCTTGCCAGAAATTTTTTATACCCTGTGGGATCCAAGAGACCAAACTAGAGAACCAGTTTTCAATTTCCCTGCCCATATTGAATAGCGAGGATTGGTGGTTATTTGTCTGCTGAAGCCAAGTAGCTTGCTGTCGAATTTTCTCAATCTTGGTTTCTACCTGGTATGGGCATCAGGGCTGCTTTCTTTGCTTCCCAATCTGCCCTGATGTTCCCTTGGGTAATTTGAGAATTTTCCTTTTGGTGCCCGCAGCAGTGAATGACTGCTACTAGCTTTGGTTTTTGAGCCGCTTCTATGAGATGTAAAATCTCAGCCCCATATTTTACAGTACAGGGGAATTTTTGCATTTAAAGGTCCTCTTTCTTTCCAGATAGCTGCATGGGCATGTAAAACAAAGAAGGCATATTTTGAGTCTGTGTACATATTTATAACTTTTCCTTCCCCCAAGGTTAAGTCTCAAGTTAGGGCTGCTTGGGACCTCCTAATCGTAATATGGCTCCAAGGGACCCCAAAATGTCTCTCCCCAGTAGTGTGGTAGGACACTCAGGCACAACTAAAAAGGCATGTGAGATTAAACGCTGCTCAAATTGGCAAGTGAGAGGCCCAGTGAAGAAACAGGTGCAAGGCTTTCCATTGACACCAGTCACAGTACAGCTTTTGGAGGAAAAAGGCCCAGAGTGAGAGAGCCGGACAAAGTAAGTGGCTTCTGTGTCGATTAAAAACTGGCTTTCTTACCTGCCACGTCAAGGACCACCCGGGGCTCCTCGATGGAGATAGACATCTCATTGCGGGGAGCCAGCAGAACCCCAGGGCCGCCGCAGTCATCCAGCACGGCCATCTCAGGAGCAGGAGCTCCCCTCCCCCTTTGGGACTGTGGACAGTCCCACTTCCAAGGACCTGTTCGTTTGCAGACTGCACATGGACCAGGGGGTTCTTTTTGGCACTTTTGGACCCAGTGGCCAGTTAACTTACATTTGAAGCATTCCCCCTTGCTGGTTTTACCTCCAGATGGATGGTTAAACTTCCTTGGCCCCCTTGGGTAGTCCTGGGGTTGTAAGGCATGGCTGACAGCTTTGGCCATCAGTTTAGCTTGAGTCCTGGCCTGCCTGTTTTCACATCAGTTTCTCTCTTCCTCCTCAGCTTGATCTCAATTATTAAATACCCCAAAGGCCTCTAGGAGTTGGGTCATTGGGGTTTGTGGGCCTAATTGTAACTTTTGGAGTTTCTGCCTAATATCAGGGGCAGACTGGCTGACAAAATGTTGTCCCAGCAGGGGTTGACCCTCGGGAGTGGACGGATCAATGTTAGTGAATTTTCTAAAAGACTCCACAAGCCATCCCTGAAAGAGGGCTGGACTTTCTTTTTTTCTTGGATCAGTCCCTTTAACCTTTTCATAGTTAACTGGCTTTCTGATATACTTCCTCATCCCTTCTAGTACACATTGGACCATGTGCTTCCTGGCTTCTGTTCCCACATGGGAATTATAATTCCAGTGGGCTCCTGATTTGGGACTGCGTCTCCAGCCATAACAAAATGTTTGTGTTGGTCCCTGGCAAGCTGGTCAGAATGTCCCTGGGCTGTTGCCCAAGTTCTCTGTTTTTCCTCAGGGGTGCAGCAAGTAGATAGGACTGTTTGGACGTCCTTCCAAGTTAAATCAAAGGCCAGAGTTAGTGCCTGAAACCCTTCAACAAACTTACTAGGGTCTTCAGAAAACTGGCCCAGTCTCTGTTTGCACTGGGCTAAATCTGTTAAAGAGAAGGGCACACGTACTCTGATCGTCCCTTTGCCCTTTGCCACTTCCCTAAGAGGGCACACTTTTCCTGATCCTGGGTGACAGGAAGTTCCACTAAGAGTTACCCCAGAGGGACTAGTCTCTCCCCTCTGGTTAATGGAGGGTATTAAGGGACATAGGGATGCAGAGTGTGGGATTGGTCAGAGGGCTCTGGAGAAGTAAACAGGTGGCTCTGGAGAAGCAGAGGATACTTGGTTTTCTCCCTGACAATATGGGGAAGGTTAAAAAGGGATCATTTAAAATGTCAGAAGTGTTTTCTGATTCCCCAGGCTTTTGATTACAGGAGCCACATTAGAGCAGGGTTTTGGTAAAGGACCATGAAGGCTTGGACATATGGAATGTCAGTCCATTTTCCCATCGTGTGACAGAAAAGATCCAATTGCAAGATGGTATTGTAATTTAGACACCCATTTTTCTGGCCATTTTTCTCCATCCCCCAACTTATATAAAGGCCAGGCAGTGTTACAGTAGAGTTTAAGTTTTTCCCTTTTCAGCCCATCTATTTTTTTTTAATTTCCAGTTTTTAAGGATTCATTCCAGAGGTGTTTTTTCTGGCTTAGAAGAGGATCCTCCCATGTTGAGTAACCTGCAAGCAAGGGCGCTCCTTGAAATGAAGTCCAGCATCCCGGAGACATTTACCAGGAGGCTTTTGTTGGAAGGGGGTTGGAGTGTCCTCCAAATTCCCTTCTTACCTAATGGGATTTTGAGCATCCTCTACTGTCCCTCTCCTAATCAGACATCTCTGGTCGTCGGTCCCTCATGCGAGGAGTCCCTGATAGGGGACGTTTAAACCAGCACCAGTGCATTGCCAGGACTCTCCTTGAGGGGTATCTGTTGTCCGTAAAGCTTATGTCCTATAACAATTTTCCCTATGTTGTGGTGTAGTCCTTGAGACAGAGAATCTATAAAGCCTAGGATGTGGGCTGCTTGGAAATAGCCAGCGCAATAGGTAGTCTGTAAAAAGGTTTGGGCTGCCAAAGCCTGGAGTGCAGGCCTAGAGGTGCAAAAAGGAACTCCTGGAGGAATTGGAGTTGGGTGCAATGGAAAATGCCATGGGGTCAGGACCTGAGGGCCTAGAGGTGGGAGTATTCCCACAGGGGATTTTTCTGGACATAGAGTAAGGTGATAGTCTAGACAGCAGAAAACCCAAAACCCTTTCCCCTGTCTGTTTGGCGGCTACGAGAAAATTGGAGAGAACCTGATGATTCCATCTGAAACAGGCAACAGTGAATTTGGACAATGTTTCCCGTGTAATTTAACATACCAAATGAATTCAATTAATTTAGGATTTCTCTTTGGGATGCTTGAGGAGCACTTTGAAGCACCCCAAAGTTAGTTGGAAGTCAAAAGAACTTTAGTTAGAATTTGATATTTGGGAAGTCTATCAAAAAATCTCAAAACATTTTAAAACACCTAGTCAGACAGAGTCATAAGTCACTGTGAAACAATTATTCCTTGAGCTAAGGCGAAAAAAAAATTTCAAAAATAAATACAGGTCACTTAAAGGCACAGAAACTCACACAATCTGATATCAAAAGCAACATTCCAGGAAAACTTTGTTCTCTTATGAGAGAGAGAAACCAAATCCAGTCTTACATCAGCCTACTCTTAATAAAATCCATTTACCTAATTAAATTTAATCCAACCTTAGAAAACCCTGATCACATACAAAATTCTTTTCTCAATGTTCCTCTTCTGCAAACCTTCTGCAACTTTCTGTAGCCATACTTTGTCCCATATTCTTTCCATTTAGAAATAACCAGCCTTAGGACAAAATCACCCTTTTTCCTTTAACGAAATATATTTCCATTCCTCCTACCTTCTTTTCTGAAAACACACATCCTACTTTCCTTAAGCAACCATGAACTGTCTTTTTCATTAGCATTCTATAGATTGGTAGAGAACACCTCAAGGTGGCACTAAACAGCTTTAGTTTCTCTCTAACAAGAAGACAAAAGTAGGTAAATTTAGACCTGTTTAGCAATTAATGTTCCCAATATTTCATCTTATTTGAAATGGCCCGGATACTCAATGAATTCCTATCATTTAACTTAATTTAGTTTCAAATTTACCAAAATTTGAAGAGACTGTTTTAGATGGATGTTTCCAAAACATAATTATTCCTATAGAGTTTACCAAAAAGTTCTTATTCCAGTTACATTTACTTTAAAATTTCATCATATCAGGTTATTTTCCCTGTTGACAAATTTCATAACAAAAACAATATGTACTTACTGACTTTCAGTAACCCTACGTACGATAAAAATATTATACTTAATGCTGATGACTCCAAAGACAGGTCTGTATTAATTAAACCCACAAGCTTAAGCCAGACAAACCAATTTCTACAGAACCAAAGGTCTCATAGTTTTCCCACTTGAATTTAAATTGGCCCTTTTTTGGGCTTCCCTGGTGGCACAGTGGTTGAGAATCCGCCTGCCGATGCAGGGGACACGGGTTCGTGCCCCGATCCGGGAAGATCCCACATGCCGCGGAGCGGCTGGGCCCGTGAGCCATGGCCGCTGAGCCTGCGCGTCCGGAGCCTGTGCTCCGCAACGGGAGAGGCCACAACAGTGAAAGGCCCATGTACCACCAAAAAATAAATAAATAAATAAATAAATAAAAATTAAAAAATAAATTGGCCCTTTTTTTCCCCCTCAGTCTGGGAACTACAGAAGAATCCGATAGTTCCTGAGAGCCCAGGCAGATGGTTATATTGCAAAGGCCGAGGAGACAGATGCAAGCCCCTCCAGCTCAGGCAGAAAGAATAGTTACCCTGCAAAAGCAGAGGAGGGGAAAATGCAAGCTCCTTTCTTTTCTTTTTGTTCTCTAAGATCCCACCAAGTAACCCAAGACTGGAGTCTCAGGCACTGTGGGCTGCGTTTGTATTTCGAGGTTTAAATGCTCCACCGTGCCCACAATGTTGGCAGAGCCTTGCAGGAGCAGTTGGACAGACAAAACTAGGTAAAACAAGGATGCCAATGACAAAAACTTAAAGACACAAGCAAGAAGCTTTCAGGATAAAGGGGTCGGGAGTGCAGGTATAAGGATCAAGGCAGAGGTATGCGGGGGAGGAGGGACAGAAAAGACTGAAAAAGAGAAAGAGACAGCAGGAACATAAAGGTGAGAATACGGGGACAGTCAGACTTCCAGCCACTACACGATATGAGGTTTAAACCTCTATCACTCTCATAAGTCTCCGGTCAGGGAGAGCCCGCTGGACCAGGATCTGCACGGTGGGAGGCGAGCCGCTCCCACCTCTGTTTGCCATCCATCAAGGTGAGCCACAGGGAGCTCACCTGTTGGCCACAGGGAGCGTGGTCTCACAAGCTGGGAGGAGTGATGCGGTAGCTGCCGGACGTCCGCTCTCTCGGAAGGAGAAGACAGAAGTAACAGAGGACAGAGAGAGAAGAAGTAGAGAGAGATTAGGAGAGGGAAAAGGACAAGGGGGAGGGGAAAGCATTGCCTGAATGAGGGTCCGGAGGCCCCCAGGGGCCAGGAAGACAGACTTACCAAACGCAGTGACGCTGAAATAAGAGGTTCAGGTGGCCACTTGTCACCCACGGGGAAGCTGCGTTCAGTGGTCCCGGAGGTGCCCAGATCCTCTCCCCAGAAGGCAACAACGGGCCGACGTAGGGTGCCATAAATCTGATACCACCCAGGGTTTTTGGCCTTCCCCAGTCAATAGAAATTGACTCGAGGCCAGACAAGAAATTCAGGGAAGGCTTTACTGGGGCCCCTGCTGCAGCAGTGGGGATGGAGAACAAACAACAGGTTCCCTTGCTCGCCTTCTCTCCTTCTCTGCTTGTTTGAGCCAATCTAGCCACAGCTTCTTATACAGCCCATATGCTCCCCCAACTCCAGACACTCCAGTCAAACTCTCTAAATGAAGCGCTCTTCACTTGACATGAGGTGAAGGGGAATCACACCCTCCCCTCTCCCCATGACAGTGGAAGAAGCACACAGCATCCAAAAACTCTCTCCAAAGCACATCTTTCATTCCCCTACTCTTTGGAGGCTAGGGAATCAGTCCTACCATTTCGTAGCATGTCCTGTTTGGAGAATCTGGCTCCTCCCTTTAGATTGTGGAGTCCTTGGTACCCACTGTATTGTTTTTAGCTTTGTCGCTATCAACCGAAACTGAGACACAGAAAGCCACATCAACATCCTCTTCCATCTGCACCGCTGCTCCTGCCTTCTCTTTGTTATTATTTTCTAGTGTATCTTTTCCTGTCCTTTTACTTTCAACTTCCCTGTGTCATTTTGCTTTATCTGTGTCTATTATAGACAGTCAATTGATTTTTTTAACCTAATACATAATCTCTGTATTTTAATTAGGTACATTTAACTCCTTCATTGTGATATTGAATTTATTTCTGCTATCTTATCTTTTCTGTTTTCCATGCCTTTCTGGTTGTTTCTTTCCCCCATCTCCTTTTTTTTTTTTTTTTTTTTTTTGACTTTGGATGAGTTGATTGAGTCTTCTTTGTTCAGTTTTTCTCAAATGGTTTGAAAATTGTATAGTTTATTTCTCTTTTAATGGCTTCTATTATTAACACACATATTAAAATGTTTTTTCTAACAATTGCCAGCATTCATCAGAATCTATATCCCCTAAATAATATAAGAATCATGACAGGATTTTATTGCCCTCTGTATCTGACCAATTCTCCCTTTCATCACCCATGTTGATTTAAATCTCTTTGGATTTTAATTACAGATTGTTATTAAATTTTTACAAACAATACCAGTTTCCAGGCTATTATGCCAATTTTAAAATGTTATTTTCTTAAACAGACTTTTGAGTAAATGACTATCTTCCTCTGTATTCCACATACTTTCTCCACATACTTTTCTTTGAAGGATTTCTGAAAGCAAATTGGGCCAGTTACTATCGGGAGAGGCAGAGAGCAGAGTGGGTAATACCTCTGTGGCCAAGCCTCAGCTCCTGGCTTTGATCTCCACTGTACCCTTGGAAGGAGCATTTTTTACCTTTTCTCATCTCCTTACCTGCTCTGATCTGAACATGGTCCTGACCACTCTCTATCCAAGCCCCTATACCTCTACCCATTTCTTATTCTTTATTTTATTTCTTAGCACTTAAAAGAAAAAAATCTATTTAGTGATTTAAACGTAGGATCCATGAAGGGGGGGGAGTTTGCCTATTTCACTGTAGCCATGAAGCCATTCTCAGCCCAGCCCAGTTTCATGAGATGCCAGCCTCAGTCATTGTCCTTACACAAAGTGGGAAGTCTCTTGGTCTGTTGTACTATAGGGCTCCGAACTTTTTGTGATCTTGCTTGTCTTGCTCCGCATAGGCAGAGCAGCATCCTTAGGGTCTATTGCCTTTGCTTCTTATCTAGCTAATAATTCTCCAGGCCATACGAGGAAATGACTCTTCAAGCTCCCCAAACTCAAGCTCTGGCGCCCTCTAGTGGCCATTGACAGACTTGCAATGTCAGCACAATTCCAGACTCTCGCCTCTGAGCTGTTCTCCTCAAAGGCATCATTCTCAGTAGTAGAAATCCAACTGCAGGAGCAAGGATAGGAATTGAACAGGATAACTCAGCACACTCTCCTACCATCACCTCCAACATCGTCCCCTCTCCGCTACCACTCCTTCCGAAGAAATTCACAGACAGCTTGGAGACACTTTAATCTCCCTCTTTTTTTTTTTTTTTTTTTGTGGTACGTGGGCCTCTCACTGCTGTGGCCTCTCCCGCTGCAGAGCACAGGCTCCGGACGCACAGGCTCAGCGGCCATGGCTCGCGGGCCCAGCCGCTCCGCGGCATGTGGGATCCTCCCGGACC
>NC_041219.1:92173578-92178971 GCF_002837175.3 Physeter macrocephalus
ACGAACCCGTGTCCCCTGCATCGGCAGGCGGACTCTCAACCACTGCGCCACCAGGGAAGCCCAATCTCCCTCTTTTAGAAGTGCTTATCTATGGTTTTCAAGCAAGGCAAGAGAGTTGTCCTCTGGTTCTCAAACTTGAGGGGGTATCTGAAGGTCAGCAGTGCCTCTCTTTGGTAGTGGACATCCAGAAAACCCCTCCAGCTTCTTAGCAGCATTAAGCTGCAGGTTCAATGTCCCTACCTAGTGGTACGACCACTGACACCATCTGCAGACTTTGCCAGGAATCTGTCAGCAAACTCCACCCACAGGAGAGTTGCCTCATCTAAAACCTGAAAGGGAACAATTCAGTCGTGAGGGTCTAATTCTTAGAAGGACTCCAGTGGGACTGGATGAAAGGAGGTACTAAGTATTGCCGGTAGCTTGGGCTTGCCCTCCCTCCCAAGGACCCACCACTGACCCTCGCCCAGTCCTCCAGCCACGTGTAGTGTGGTATCCACCTTCTCATGACAGGGCAGTTAGTGGGAGGCCATCTTCTCAGTAGGTCTAGAGACTCAGAGATGTTGGGCACCTCATGGGACACGGGCTATATACCACTACAGATGAACACTAACAATGGGTGACAAAGGACACCATCGTGGGGAGAGGAGGTGCTGCTGTTGCCACCCTGTGGTCCTCAGCCTTGCTTGACTCAATGCCATGGTCAGTGATCACCTAGGACAGGGACCGGCAAGCTATGTCCATGGGTCAAATCTGGTCTGCCACTTGTTTTTGTATGACCCATGAGCAAAGAATGCCTTTTATATTTTTAAATGGCTGGGAGAAAATCAACACACAAAAACTATATGAAATTAAAACTTCCACATCCATGAATAAGGTTTTATTGGAATATGGCCATACTCATTCCTTTATATATTGCCTATGGCTGCTTTCATGTCATAGTGGCAGAGTTAAATAGTTGCAGCAAAGACCATATGGCCCACAAAGCTGAAAATATTTACTATTTGGTCCTTTACAGGGAAAGTTTCCTGACTTCTCTCCTAGAAGGTCAATGTCTTCTAGTTCATTGCAAACTTCAGGGACTCGATTGGGTGGGGTAAAAAAAATGTGTAGTGGAGGCTTGCAGGGAATAAAGGTGAATTCACATTGTGAAGGCCCTAACTGAAGATTTTGGATTTAATCCAGTGGGCCATAGCGGGTCTTTAGAGTTAGTGCAAGGATCAGAGAAGTACATTCTGGAGACTTAACATGACATTAATGGGTCGGAAGGACTGAATGAGAGAAGACTTACGAGGTAGAGAGACTGGTAGTGAGGAGTAACAATTGAGGGCTTGATGTAAGAAGAGTCCAAGAAGAGGAAGAAGTGGCTTCTTGTGGCATGCTGGGGACAGTGACAGAGAGCAGCAGATAGGCTGTGATCAAAGAGGCAAAGACAAAGAGGCCAAGGACATCAGTAGAGTGTAGTAGTGAGACACCAAGAGCCTGTGTCCACAGGACCTAGGGACATCCCTGAGGGTAATCTGGTTTTGCCAACTGGTATCATTCCTAACAAGATAATCCTGCAGGTAGATTTACTTTTGCTTTCCACTAGCATCTTTAAAATACAACATAGAACCTGACAGATTATAGACATGGAACAAAGGGATGGACACAGGACGTAAGCAATTTGAGATTGATGGGTGTCATTGTATACGTTCACAGGTAGAAATGGCTGGGGAACTCTGAAAGCTAATAAGTCTTTTTCAAATCCCCCTAAAGTATCCACTTCTGCCCAGACACCTCTTGGTTCCTTGCAGTACATTTTCATTAGATTGAAATTAACTGGTATGATCAGATGTATTAAGGAGTGGAAATCATCATAATTTCTAAAGAAAAGTAGGCTACATAATTGTTCCTATAAAATTATATCAGAAGATAAGCTATTATCTCAGCCCTGAAAGTTTCCATGAGCAAATCTGTTTATGATAGGAAAGGGGAAAACCATGAATTTAATAGTTTCTAAAAGGAAGCACATTGTAATATGAAAATAACTTCGTCATATTACTTGAACTTACATATGGTACTATTTACACCTTTCAGAACTCATCCTCAGTTTGTAAATGTACTCGAAAACATAAGGTCCAAATTAAACTTTGAGTTTAAGACTTCAGTGATGTGAACTGTAGTGGAAAGAACAGTTGATTTTTATCTTTTACATTTCCATTTTAGGGTGGAGAAATTTTTTCTCTGAGCATGACTTAATAGCAGCATAGATCATTGTAATAGACATAGATGGGATTTTTAAAATAACAATTCATTGTTGTAAAATAGTTGCAGAGCACAAATTTAAGGGTAAGTCCCTAAAATTTTTGTATATGTTTACTTTTCTCTCATCAATCTCAAATTTCTTATACTACTCTTAGTTCATCAATTTACTATTGCAGAACTTACTCGCTCAAAATACTTTTTAAAATGATGTTATATCTAAGAGTCTATAAGATGGGAAGACTTTCTGAGATTTTTAGCCACAAAAAGTCAATGATGCCCAAAGCTATACAAGAAGCAGTGACCAGAATCGGATTAAGACTTTCAGAACACCTAAACTGCACAAATGTGAAAAACTCCAAATGACTTTTAAAAATCAATATTTCAAAAGCAATTCTGAACATAAAAACATAAACACTTTAGATCTGTATACAGAAATACCACATTGAAAGAGGTAAAGAAGGAGAGAAATTTAAAAAGAGGAAAGCTGTATAAATAAAAGGCAAAAACAGAGAGAACATTGGCCCACTTTTGATGTTCTTTCTGTCCTGGCCTCTCCCAGCACTGGATGACTCATGTCAATTTTCCTTCCTCACAGAAAACTGTCAGTGAAGATCCCGGTTCCTGACTCCAGCTGACTATGGCTTAGAATGTAATATCTTCCTGGTGTTTGGCCAACATGGAGCAGGCAGACCCTGAGCTCACCTCCTCCTACAGGCTCACTACAACTGCGCCATTTACAGAGCAGCCATCTATGAGAACAACCTGAAGATTAGCAGGAAAAAAGCATGCACATCTAAAGATGTAAAGAAGAGACCACAGTCACATGGGTAGGAGGGGTGGAGACACAGCATAGTCAAGACCCATACTCCTGGGTAGGCGAGCCACAAACAGTAGGATAGTCACAATTGCAGAGGTTCTCCCCAAAGAACAAGGGGTCCAAGATCCACATTGGTCTTCCCAGCCCAGTAGTCCTTCAACAGGAGAACGAGCCCCCAGAACATGTGGCTTTCAGTGCCAGCGGGGCTTGTGTACAGGATAGCCAGAGGGCTGTAGGAAACAGAGACTTATCTTAAAGGGCAAATGCTAAATCTCACACACTCCAAATCCCAGTGCGGAGGCAGTAATTTGAAAGGATCCTGAGTCAGACCCACTTGCTGATCTTAGAGGGCCTCCCAGAGAGTCAAGAGGCAATGGGGACTCCTCCTGGGGACACAGACGCTGGTGGCAGCCATTTGGGGGAGCTCATTCTACCACAAAGACACTGGTACTGGTAAGCACTATTTGGAATTCTCCCACTAGCCTGTTTGTTCTGGGGGCTTACCCACCCACCAGTGGGCTGGCACCAGTCACAGGACTTCCCAGGCCAAACAGCAAGCCACACGGGGAATCAGCCCCACCTACAAGCACACCCAAAGTAATCGACCCCACCACAGCAGATGGGCCCATGCAGCCCACATAAGGGGCACCCCTTGAGCATACAGTGTTGCTGAACCCCATAGGATGTCTCCTACATAAGGTCGCCTCTCCAAAATCAGGAAAAGTAACCAACCTACTTAATACATGGAAATAAACACAGACAAGTGGGCAAAATTAGGAGACAGAGGAATATATTCCAAATGAAGTAATAACACAAAACTTCACAAGAAGAATTTAACAAAGTGAAGCCAAGCAATCCACCCAATAAAGAGTTCAAGGTAACTTGATCACAAAGATTCTCGATGAACTCTCGAGGAGAATGGATAAATACAGTGAGAATTTTAACAAAGAGTTAGAAAATATAAAGAAGAACCAAACAGCTGAAGAATACAATAACTGAAATTTAAAATACGTTAGAAGGAATCAACAGTAGATTAGATGATACACAAAAACAGATCAGTGAACTGGAAAACAGAGTAGTGGAAATTACCCAGGTTGAACAGAAAAAAGAATTTTGTAAAATAAGGACAGTTTTATAAAATAAGCTACAAGGACATATTGTATTTTTATTATATTTTAACAGTCTTATTGTACAGCTCTCTGGCCAGTTTGTTCTCAGACACACATGCAGGATAAACACATACTTAACATTAAATGATTATTTATTTTCCAGGTTTAAAAGTTTTGAAATACATATGTACAAGCTAAATAAAACAAACTACACTCAGAGAACCACTGTAGAGCAGAACATATAAATATACAAGGTCTGTTTTATAGGATACAAAAATGATAACATTATCAAATACAAAGAAAAACATTCAAGAAATGTAGGCAAATTGGACCATCTTGGCAAACAATATATTCACTAAGATGAGCCAGGACAAACCCTCTAAACATCAGGGCAAAATTTCTTTTCTACATCTCCCAGCTGCCTGGCTTTCTTTTTCTGTTCTGTTCTGTGTACTTCTGAGTTATACAGCAGAGCTGACTTCTCCCACCCACCCCCTCTTCTGCAAGGTATGCACCCCTAGGCCTAAGGGGTGGCCACTGGGTGAATGCTGGGCTGTGTGGAGGAAAGGAGCTTAGGTAAGTGAGCTAGGGGGTCCATGCACATATGTGCCACCCCTTTGAGTTGCAGAGCAGAGCCACGGAGGTCCCATTTGTGCACTTTACACAGGGACAGGTCTACTGAAAGGAAGAGCTGGTTATTCTTGATCAGGACAATGGTAAAATCTAGCGGTTTCAATCATCCATGAGAACAGAAGGTGCTATCCTGTAGAGACCCAATTCTACAGTAAAAAATGACAGTGAAGCAGAAAGAGAGACCATGTTATTTCTAATATCTAAGTCCAAGCCACTTGACTTATATTCTCCACTGAAATGCAGTAGGATGAAGGAGGAAGATCCTAGGAGACTTTGCTCTGAGGCCCATCAGTCTCTGGAAAACCAGAAACTGAGGTGAAATGGGCCTCCAGGGGAAAGGAAAGATCGGATTTAGAGAGAGAACACTGGCAAAAACAACTCTAGGAATAGGGTTGCCAGATGAAATACAAATCTAACTGGGCATCCTACATATATATATATATATATATATATATATTTTTTTTTTTTTTTTTTTTTTTTTTTTTTTTGCGGTACGTGGGCCTCTCACTGCTGTGGCCTCCCCCGCTGTGGAGCACAGGCTCCGGACGCGCAGGCCCAGCGGCCATGGCTCACGCGCCCAGCCGCTCTGC
>NC_041219.1:92179262-92240233 GCF_002837175.3 Physeter macrocephalus
AGGGAGGGAGACGCAAAAGGGAAGAGATATGGGAACATATGTATATGTATAACTGATTCACTTTGTTATAAAGCAGAAACTAACACATGATTGTAAAGCAATTATACTCCAATAAAGATGTTTAAAAAAAAAGAGCTGAGAAAAGAAACAAAATAATTCAAAGAAGATCTTATAAGCCAATAGAAGGAAACTAAAAAATAGTGAGCCAAGAAAGCTTAGGAGAGAAATGAAAGAAAAATAAAACTGTCACAGAGATAAAAAGCCACATGAGAAGCAATGAAAATAGAATAAACAAAATTTAAACACATTTCTGGGGGACAGTATGTATGAGGAAATAAAATAAAATGGAACAAACTAAAGAGGTAGTTCTTGTGAACATGTTAAACATGGTAGACACAGTAAATACAAAATAGCTATTATTTGTGTTTCTGAATAAGAAAGCAAAACAAAGGGAAAAATTTTTAATCTGATAACAATGGTAATTATAATAATAGTTACTATTTATTTGAGCACTTGCTATGCACCAGGCACTGTTCTAAGTATTCTGAGGATTACCTCGTTTAATCCTCATAACAATCCTGCTAAGTACTATTATTCTTCCCATTTTAAAGGTGAGAAAATTGAAGCAGAGAGAAGTTAGGTAACTTCCTAAAGTCACACAGTAGTGGTAGACCAGGATTTAAAACTAGGCAGCCTGATTTAACAATCTGTACTCTTAAACACTCAAAACATTTCTGAAGTCAAGAAAGTCTTCTAAAATTGCAGATCTAGAAAGCATATCTTATCCCAGGAAAAACTGATTCATTGTAAATAACACTAGTTTATCTCTTGGTATAGAGACTAAAATTTAAGGATAAAGAATGATGGGAGCATCTCAGTGGAAAAAGCAGGTCATAGACAAGAAAAAAATCGGTTTGACCTCAGAATTCACCATAACCAAACTTGATGCTGTATGGTAGTGCTGCAGTCTGTAAGGGTCTGAAAGACAGGAAGTGGACTATGAAAAGCTTATAGCAAGCTAAGTTGTTCTGTAAGGATAAAACTAATGAGAGGGCTTCCCTGGTGGCGCAGTGGTTGAGAGTCCGCCTGCCGATGCAGGGGACGCGGGTTCGCGCCCCGGTCCGGGAGGATCCCACATGCCGCGGAGCGGCTGGCCCCGTGAGCCATGGCCACTGAGCCTGCGCGTCTGGAGCCTGTGCTCCGCAATGGGAGAGGCCACAACAGTGAGAGGCCCGTGTACCGCAAAAAAAAAAAACTAATGAGAAATATTTTCAGCATGTAAGATTCCAGGAAATTCAGTACCAGTTGACTTGTATCATTCTCCTGCTTTAGACCATTCAGGACTATGGGTTAAAGTCCAAACTCTACAGTCGGCCTTTATGAATTCCTTCACAGTCTCTCTTCTACCTACTTTTTCAATCTTATCTGGGGCCAGTCGTTCCAGAGCCCTTGCTCTACTAAATGTCATGCTCAGTTCTAAATCTTCCTTCATTGTTTTCAATTCAATAGATACTTACCAAACACCTCAGATGTTGCAAGCCCTGTGCTAGGCACTGGGGTTCAGCAATTCTGTAACTGAGCAGGACCCTATGGGGCCTTCTTGGGACTGACCTCTTTCCCCATGTCCTCTGCCTGCCTCTTGTTTGTAGAAAAGCTGTAGTTTCCCAGGCCTCCCCTGAGTCACAGAAGCCTGGCTGAAGAATTAATGATTGAAAGGGTGTGAATGTGTAGTGACAGAAATAGCAGTTGGGCCAGGAGAACTGGTAATAATTCAAACGGTAAATCAGCCATATGGCAGTCACATAATCTTAAGTTCCTCCCTGAAGTACCTAGATAACAGTATCTGATGCACATTTCCTGAGTTGTTTTACAGATACTAAAACCCCCACCAAATAGAAGTTAACTACTTGATGACCGTGAGCACATAACCCCCAGACCTACTGGAGCCTGGAGATTGATAATGTTAACCCCTGTGACACCACCTTGTTGCCTTACCATCATCCAGAGAATTGTGCACGAGCTGATCACACACCCCATGATTCTCCTCCCTCACATTGCCTTTATAAACCCTTCCCTGAATACCATCGGGGAGTTCAGGTCTTGAGCATGAACCACCTGTTCTCCTTGCATGGCCTTGCAATAAACCTTTCCCTGCTCCAAACTCCAATGTTTTGGATTGTTTGGCCTCACTGTGTGTTGGGCAAATGAACTTGAGTTTGACAACAATCCTATCCTTAGGCAGCTTATAATCTAGTGGGGGAAGTCAGAATAAACAATAATTGCAAGTAAGATGCATGCTGCAAAAGCGGAAGCACAGTGTGCTGTCCAGGATGTCAGGGAAGGCCTTCCTGAAAAATTGGCATTTCCACTGAAGGATGAAGTAGAATTACCTGGGCAAACAGGGAAAAGATGGAAGTTGGGGCTTGAAGAGAATTGCAAGCAGAAGGAAAAGACCCCGAGCTGAGAGAGGGTGTCATCTCTGTAAGGGACTAAAAATATCTAGTATGGCTAAATGTAACAATTAAGGGAAGAGTGGTATGAGATGTGACTGCAGAGGAAGCAAAGGAGAGCTGACCAGCTATACCTGCAAGTCATGTGAATGCCTTTGTGTGAGTGTCTCTGGTCACAGCTGTTTCCTGTTTGTCTTCAGTAAGGGTTATTAATAAAAAAAAGTCTACTGTGACTGCTGAGGGCAGGGCTCTCAGTCCAGAGCAACCCACCACTGAGGTCTCCTCTGACTTGGTGGGCACAGTCTCATATGCACTGTTGATGCCTAGGAAGACCTTATCTACCTATATCACCCACTAATGCATCCTTATGTGATAAGTAAGTTCCATGTCTTTTTGAAAAATAAACTTTTCATTTTAGAAGACTTTAAGCTTACAGAACTGTTGCAAAAATAGAACAAGAACTTCCACATACCTCGCACACACTTTCCCCTTTTGTTAACATCTTACATTAGTATGGTACACTTGTCACAACTAATAAACCAATATTGATACACGATTATTAACTGAAGTCCATATTTTATCCTGATTTCCTTAGTTTTTACCTAGCGTCCCTTTTTTGTTCCAGGATCCTATCCAGGATTTCATACTACATTTAGGCATCATGTCTTCTCCAACAGTGAGAGTTTCTCAGACTTTCCTTGCTTTTAATGACCTTCACTGTTTTGAGGAGTACTGGTCAGGTATTTTGTAGAATGTCCCTCTATTGGGGGTTTGTCTGATGTTTTTCTTATGATTGAACTGGGGTTTATGCATTTTGGAGAGAAAGACTGCAGAGGTAAAGTACCAGTCTCAACACATCATATCAGGGGTACCTACCACCAATCAGCCAGAGCCCTGCCTACTTTCTTTCACAGGCCAAGCATGTTCCTGCTTTAGGACCATTGCACTGGCTATTCCCTCTGTCTGGAATACTCTTTCTCCAGATCATTGCATGGCTGACTCCTTCTCAGGTCTCTAATCCAATGTCTTCCCTGAAGAAAATCCTTCTCTGACATCCTAACTTAAACATTTCTTCTTCTGCCACCACTCTATTCCGTTATCTTGTTGGTGTTGACCTCGATCACCTGGCTAAGGTAGTATTTGTCAGGTTTCTCCACTGTAAAGTTACTTTTTTTTCTTCCTTTCCATACTGTATTCTTTACAAGGAAGTCACTATGCACAGCCCACACTTAAGGGGTGGGGAGATATGTTCTACCTCCTTGAGAGCAAAGTATCTATATAAACAATTTGGAATGCTCCTGCACAGAAAATTTGTAAGTATTTTATTTATTTATTCAATCATTTCTTTATATCAGTATGGACTCATAGATATTTATTTTATTATTTGGGTTGTGATCCAATATTACTTATCTGTTTTGTGGCTAAAATTGTTCCAGCTTAGGCCATTGGGAGCTCTTTCAGTTGGCTCTTGTGTCCCTTTGACATAACACATTGTTGTGGTTTTTATTTCTTTGAGCATGTCCTTACTTCCTGGAACTACAAAACACTACAGGATAATAATGTATGTTCCTTGTCCCCGCTCTAGAATAACTTTTTCTCCAAAAAGCCCTGGTTCCAAGGAGAACAGTATTAGAAATCAAGATCTGGGTGTTGGGTGTGTTCATTGTTACTGGGGTGTCATAGCTTCTAGGCTCTCTTAGCTGACAGAGAAAGGAAATACATGTTTGTGTGCTGACCCACATATGCACACATATCTGAATATTTATGTATCCCTCTGTACCTATATTAGACCCTCTCACTGCTGTGGCCTCCCCCGCTGTGGAGCACAGGCTCCGGACGCGCAGGCCCAGCGGCCATGGCTCACGCGCCCAGCCGCTCTGCGGCATGTGGGACCCTCCCAGACCGGGGCACGAACCCGCGTCCCCTGCATCGGCAGGCAGACTCTCAACTACTGCGCCACCAGGGAAGCCCGGGCATCCTATATTTTTATTTGGTGCATCTAGCAACCCTATCTAGGAGAGGCAGCAGGGTTGCTATGGCTCATCCCTCTGCATTTTACCCTACCCCCTCCCAACATCTCTCCTATATTATTCAGCAAACATGAGTAATAGTCAGAAATTCAGGCAGGAAGAAGTGAATGAGGGGGAGAGAGAGAAAGAAGAAGGTGGGAAGAGAAGGCAGGAAGAAAGGAAGGAAAGCTAAGGGAAGAAAAAAGAGACAGAAAGATAAATACAAAGAAAGACAGAAGCATGTATCTAAAAAAAAAAAAATTTCCAGGGAAACAGATTTTTAAAAAGTTAAAGAAATAGTTTCAAAGAAATTACAAACACGACCTTACATTTAAAAGAGCTGAGATTGTGACCACCTAGAGGGGTGGGATAGGGAGGGTGGGAGGGAGGGAGACGCAAAAGGGAAGAGATATGGGAACATATGTATATGTATAACTGATTCACTTTGTTATAAAGCAGAAACTAACACATGATTGTAAAGCAATTATACTCCAATAAAGATGTTTAAAAAAAAAGAGCTGAGAAAAGAAACAAAATAATTCAAAGAAGATCTTATAAGCCAATAGAAGGAAACTAAAAAATAGTGAGCCAAGAAAGCTTAGGAGAGAAATGAAAGAAAAATAAAACTGTCACAGAGATAAAAAGCCACATGAGAAGCAATGAAAATAGAATAAACAAAATTTAAACACATTTCTGGGGGACAGTATGTATGAGGAAATAAAATAAAATGGAACAAACTAAAGAGGTAGTTCTTGTGAACATGTTAAACATGGTAGACACAGTAAATACAAAATAGCTATTATTTGTGTTTCTGAATAAGAAAGCAAAACAAAGGGAAAAATTTTTAATCTGATAACAATGGTAATTATAATAATAGTTACTATTTATTTGAGCACTTGCTATGCACCAGGCACTGTTCTAAGTATTCTGAGGATTACCTCGTTTAATCCTCATAACAATCCTGCTAAGTACTATTATTCTTCCCATTTTAAAGGTGAGAAAATTGAAGCAGAGAGAAGTTAGGTAACTTCCTAAAGTCACACAGTAGTGGTAGACCAGGATTTAAAACTAGGCAGCCTGATTTAACAATCTGTACTCTTAAACACTCAAAACATTTCTGAAGTCAAGAAAGTCTTCTAAAATTGCAGATCTAGAAAGCATATCTTATCCCAGGAAAAACTGATTCATTGTAAATAACACTAGTTTATCTCTTGGTATAGAGACTAAAATTTAAGGATAAAGAATGATGGGAGCATCTCAGTGGAAAAAGCAGGTCATAGACAAGAAAAAAATCGGTTTGACCTCAGAATTCACCATAACCAAACTTGATGCTGTATGGTAGTGCTGCAGTCTGTAAGGGTCTGAAAGACAGGAAGTGGACTATGAAAAGCTTATAGCAAGCTAAGTTGTTCTGTAAGGATAAAACTAATGAGAGGGCTTCCCTGGTGGCGCAGTGGTTGAGAGTCCGCCTGCCGATGCAGGGGACGCGGGTTCGCGCCCCGGTCCGGGAGGATCCCACATGCCGCGGAGCGGCTGGCCCCGTGAGCCATGGCCACTGAGCCTGCGCGTCTGGAGCCTGTGCTCCGCAATGGGAGAGGCCACAACAGTGAGAGGCCCGTGTACCGCAAAAAAAAAAAACTAATGAGAAATATTTTCAGCATGTAAGATTCCAGGAAATTCAGTACCAGTTGACTTGTATCATTCTCCTGCTTTAGACCATTCAGGACTATGGGTTAAAGTCCAAACTCTACAGTCGGCCTTTATGAATTCCTTCACAGTCCCTCTTCTACCTACTTTTTCAATCTTATCTGGGGCCAGTCGTTCCAGAGCCCTTGCCCTACTAAATGTCATGCTCAGTTCTAAACCTTCCTTCATTGTTTTCAATTCAATAGATACTTACCAAACACCTCAGATGTTGCAAGCCCTGTGCTAGGCACTGGGGTTCAGCAATTCTGTAACTGAGCAGGACCCTATGGGGCCTTCTTGGGACTGACCTCTTTCCCCATGTCCTCTGCCTGCCTCTTGTTTGTAGAAAAGCTGTAGTTTCCCAGGCCTCCCCTGAGTCACAGAAGCCTGGCTGAAGAATTAATGATTGAAAGGGTGTGAATGTGTAGTGACAGAAATAGCAGTTGGGCCAGGAGAACTGGTAATAATTCAAACGGTAAATCAGCCATATGGCAGTCACATAATCTTAAGTTCCTCCCTGAAGTACCTAGATAACAGTATCTGATGCACATTTCCTGAGTCCCTCTTCTACCTACTTTTTCAATCTTATCTGGGGCCAGTCGTTCCAGAGCCCTTGCCCTACTAAATGTCATGCTCAGTTCTAAACCTTCCTTCATTGTTTTCAATTCAATAGATACTTACCAAACACCTCAGATGTTGCAAGCCCTGTGCTAGGCACTGGGGTTCAGCAATTCTGTAACTGAGCAGGACCCTATGGGGCCTTCTTGGGACTGACCTCTTTCCCCATGTCCTCTGCCTGCCTCTTGTTTGTAGAAAAGCTGTAGTTTCCCAGGCCTCCCCTGAGTCACAGAAGCCTGGCTGAAGAATTAATGATTGAAAGGGTGTGAATGTGTAGTGACAGAAATAGCAGTTGGGCCAGGAGAACTGGTAATAATTCAAACGGTAAATCAGCCATATGGCAGTCACATAATCTTAAGTTCCTCCCTGAAGTACCTAGATAACAGTATCTGATGCACATTTCCTGAGTTGTTTTACAGATACTAAAACCCCCACCAAATAGAAGTTAACTACTTGATGACCGTGAGCACATAACCCCCAGACCTACTGGAGCCTGGAGATTGATAATGTTAACCCCTGTGACACCACCTTGTTGCCTTACCATCATCCAGAGAATTGTGCACGAGCTGATCACACACCCCATGATTCTCCTCCCTCACATTGCCTTTATAAACCCTTCCCTGAATACCATCGGGGAGTTCAGGTCTTGAGCATGAACCACCTGTTCTCCTTGCATGGCCTTGCAATAAACCTTTCCCTGCTCCAAACTCCAATGTTTTGGATTGTTTGGCCTCACTGTGTGTTGGGCAAATGAACTTGAGTTTGACAACAATCCTATCCTTAGGCAGCTTATAATCTAGTGGGGGAAGTCAGAATAAACAATAATTGCAAGTAAGATGCATGCTGCAAAAGCGGAAGCACAGTGTGCTGTCCAGGATGTCAGGGAAGGCCTTCCTGAAAAATTGGCATTTCCACTGAAGGATGAAGTAGAATTACCTGGGCAAACAGGGAAAAGATGGAAGTTGGGGCTTGAAGAGAATTGCAAGCAGAAGGAAAAGACCCCGAGCTGAGAGAGGGTATCATCTCTGTAAGGGACTAAAAATATCTAGTATGGCTAAATGTAACAATTAAGGGAAGAGTGGTATGAGATGTGACTGCAGAGGAAGCAAAGGAGAGCTGACCAGCTATACCTGCAAGTCATGTGAATGCCTTTGTGTGAGTGTCTCTGGTCACAGCTGTTTCCTGTTTGTCTTCAGTAAGGGTTATTAATAAAAAAAAGTCTACTGTGACTGCTGAGGGCAGGGCTCTCAGTCCAGAGCAACCCACCACTGAGGTCTCCTCTGACTTGGTGGGCACAGTCTCATATGCACTGTTGATGCCTAGGAAGACCTTATCTACCTATATCACCCACTAATGCATCCTTATGTGATAAGTAAGTTCCATGTCTTTTTGAAAAATAAACTTTTCATTTTAGAAGACTTTAAGCTTACAGAACTGTTGCAAAAATAGAACAAGAACTTCCACATACCTCGCACACACTTTCCCCTTTTGTTAACATCTTACATTAGTATGGTACACTTGTCACAACTAATAAACCAATATTGATACACGATTATTAACTGAAGTCCATATTTTATCCTGATTTCCTTAGTTTTTACCTAGCGTCCCTTTTTTGTTCCAGGATCCTATCCAGGATTTCATACTACATTTAGGCATCATGTCTTCTCCAACAGTGAGAGTTTCTCAGACTTTCCTTGCTTTTAATGACCTTCACTGTTTTGAGGAGTACTGGTCAGGTATTTTGTAGAATGTCCCTCTATTGGGGGTTTGTCTGATGTTTTTCTTATGATTGAACTGGGGTTTATGCATTTTGGAGAGAAAGACTGCAGAGGTAAAGTACCAGTCTCAACACATCATATCAAGGGTACCTACCACCAATCAGCCAGAGCCCTGCCTACTTTCTTTCACAGGCCAAGCATGTTCCTGCTTTAGGACCATTGCACTGGCTATTCCCTCTGTCTGGAATACTCTTTCTCCAGATCATTGCATGGCTGACTCCTTCTCAGGTCTCTAATCCAATGTCATCCCTGAAGAAAATCCTTCTCTGACATCCTAACTTAAACATTTCTTCTTCTGCCACCACTCTATTCCGTTATCTTGTTGGTGTTGACCTCGATCACCTGGCTAAGGTAGTATTTGTCAGGTTTCTCCACTGTAAAGTTACTTTTTTTTCTTCCTTTCCATACTGTATTCTTTACAAGGAAGTCACTATGCACAGCCCACACTTAAGGGGTGGGGAGATATGTTCTACCTCCTTGAGAGCAAAGTATCTATATAAACAATTTGGAATGCTCCTGCACAGAAAATTTGTAAGTATTTTATTTATTTATTCAATCATTTCTTTATATCAGTATGGACTCATAGATATTTATTTTATTATTTGGGTTGTGATCCAATATTACTTATCTGTTTTGTGGCTAAAATTGTTCCAGCTTAGGCCATTGGGAGCTCTTTCAGTTGGCTCTTGTGTCCCTTTGACATAACACATTGTTGTGGTTTTTATTTCTTTGAGCATGTCCTTACTTCCTGGAACTACAAAACACTACAGGATAATAATGTATGTTCCTTGTCCCCGCTCTAGAATAACTTTTTCTCCAAAAAGCCCTGGTTCCAAGGAGAACAGTATTAGAAATCAAGATCTGGGTGTTGGGTGTGTTCATTGTTACTGGGGTGTCATAGCTTCTAGGCTCTCTTAGCTGACAGAGAAAGGAAATACATGTTTGTGTGCTGACCCACATATGCACACATATCTGAATATTTATGTATCCCTCTGTACCTATATTAGACTAAACATGAGTTCATATTGACGTTTCTAACTGAAATCCTTGACCACATATATAAATCATTCAAAACTTTGCCTCTTTTCTTGTCTATAACCTCCTACATCAACAGTCAGAAACGTAGCTCCCACAATCTGCTATTCACTCACTTAATTCCAGCATACATTTTTAGTGATTTCAGAATTGTTAACTCATACCTCCATGAAAAATGACTTTACCATCTAGAGTACAGTGCTTATGTACAGTTCCTTTTGCATTTAGTCTTTGTTCCCACTCATTTCCAAAGTTAGTTAGGTCAGCACATCCCCTGACCCCACTCCCTGAAATAGTTACATTCTTTTCTCACAGTCTGCATTCCATCCTGGGATTCCCCAACCTCCTAAATAATTTTTAAATTATTTAAATTTGCTATCAATACATTAAGGTTCCCTCTTTGTGTTGTAAATTTCTTTGGATTTTAGCAAATACACAATGCCATGTATTTATTATTACAGTGCCATACAGAATATTTACCACCATAAAAAAATCTCCTATTTTACCTATTCAAACATCCCTCCTCCAAAACTGATCTGTTTACCATCTCTACAGGTTTGTCTTTTCCTGAATGTCATATAAATTGAATCATAAAAGATATAACCTTTTCAGACTAGCTTCTTTTTCTTAGCAACATACATTCAAGAGTCACCCATGCTTTTGCATGGTTGATAGCTCATTCTTTTGTTGTTGTTGTTGTTATTGTACGCGGGCCTCTCTCTGTTGTGGCCTCTCCCGTTGCGGAGCACAGGCTCCGGACGCACAGGCTCAGTGGCCATGGCTCATAGGCCCAGCCGCTTCGCGGCATGTGGGATCTTCCTGCACCAGGGCACGAACCTGTGTCCCCTGCATCGGCAGGCGGATTCTCAACCACTGCGCCACCAGGGAAGCCCCTCATTCTTTCTTATGGCTGAAGAGAGTATTCCATTGTATGGAAGTACCATAGTTTGTTTATGCATTCAACTATTGAAGGACATTGATTGCTCCCAGTTTTGTGACAATTATGAATAAACCTGAAAAATAAACCTGAAAAATCATTACCACCATACTGTTAGCTAACACCTCCATCACATCATATAATTACTATTTCTTTTTTGTGGTGAAAACATTTATGATTTACTCTCTTAGTAATTTTCAAGTATATAATACAGTATTATTAACTATAATCACCATGTTGTATATCAGATCTCCAGAACTTATTCATTTTACAACTGGAAGTTTGTACACTTGGATTAACATGTCCCCATTTCTCCCACCTCCAGCCTCTGGTAAGTGTTGTATTTTCATTTTTGTTGTTTCAAGATATTTAATTTTAATTTGCTTCATTTTGTTTTTATTTTAATTTGTTTCAAGATGTTTTCTAATTCCCCATGTGATTTCTTCTTAGACCATTGGTTAAGACTGTGTTATTTATTTTCCACATATATGTGAATTATCCAGAATTCCTTCTGTTATTTATATCTACTTTCATTCCATCATGATTGGAGAAGATACTCTGATTTCTATTACTTTCAGTTTATTGAGACTTGTTTTGTGGCATAACATGTGATCTAACCTGTAGAATGTCCCATGTGCACTTGATAGGAACATGTATGCTTCTGTTGTTGAACAGTGCTCTGTATGTCTGTTAGGTCTAGTTATTTTATAGTGTTCTTCATGTCTTCTATTTACTTCTCGATATTCTGTCTAGTTGTTCTATCCATTATTGAAAGTGGGGTGGTGAAGTCTCCAACTACTCTTATTGAATTGCCTATTTCTCCCTTCAGTTCTGTCCATTTTGCTTCATATATTTGGGGGCTCTGTTGTTAGGTGCATATATGTTTATAATTATTACATCTTCTTGATAGAGTCACCCTTTTTTTTTTAACATCTTAATTGGAGTATAATTGCTTTACAATGGTGTGTTAGTTTCTGCTTTATAACAAAGTGAATCAGCTATACATATACATATATCCCCATATCTCCTCCCTCTTGCGTCTCCCTCCCACCCTCCCTATCCCACCCCTCTAGGTGGTCACAAAGCACCAAGCTGATCTCCCTATGCTATGTGGGTGCTTCCCACTAGCTATCTATTTTACATTTGGTAGTATATATTAGTCCATGCCACTCTCTCACTTCGTCCCAGCTTACTCTTTCCCCTCCCCATGTTCTCAAGTCCATTCTCTACATCTGCATCTTTATTCCTGTCCTGCCCCTAGGTTCTTCATAACCATTTTTTTTTAAGATTCCATATGTATGTGTTAGAATACGGTATTTGTTTTTCCCTTTCTGACTTACTTCACTCAGTATGACAGTAGAGTCACCCTTTTATCAATATATAATGTCATTTGTCTTTAGAAGCAATTTTTGGGTTAAAGTCTATTTGGTCTGATATTAGTATAGCCATCCCAACTCTCTTTTGTTTATTATTTGTATGGCATAATCTTCTCCATCCTTTCATTTTCAGTGTATTTGTGTTTTTAGATCTAAAGTGAGTCTTTTATAGACAGCATATGGTTGCATCTTTTTAAAAATTCACTCTACCATCTCTGTCTTTTAATTGGAGAGTTTAATCCATTAACATTTAATGTAATTACTAATGAGAAAGGAATTACTTATACCATTTTTCTATACATCGTATCTTTTTTTCCCTCAATTCCTCTATTACATTTTTGTATTTCATAGATATTTTCTGGTGTACCACCTTGATTTCTTTCTCATTTCTTTAATTATATATTTTTTCATTGTTTTCTTAATGATTACCTGGTGATTACAAGTAACATCTTAATATATAAGAACTTAGTTCAAACCCAGCTTAGTTTCAGTAGTCTACAAAAATATAGCTTCTATATGGCTCCACTCCCTTTATAATGTTATTGTCACAAATTACATCTTTATACATTGTGTGCCCATTAATATATACTTATAATTATTGTTTTATGCATTTGTCTTTTAGATCATGTAGAAAAAAGAGGTGTTACAAACCCAAAATATATTAATACTAACTTCATATTTATGTGGTTATCTTTACAAATGTTCTTTATTTCTTCAAGTGAACTTGAAGTACTGTTTAGTGTCCTTTCATTTCGGCCAGAAGGACTCCCTTTAGCATTCTTATAGAGCAGGTCTATTAGCTATCTGTGTTTATCTGGGAGTGTCTTAATTTCTTCATCCCTGAATTATAGTTTTGCTGGATATAGAATTATTGGTCATTTTAGACTGCTAGGGCTACCATAACAAAATACACAGACTAAGTGGCTTGAACAACAGAAATTAATTTTTCTCACAGTTCTGGAGGCTGGAAGTCCAAGGTTGAAGTGTCAGGCAGGGTTGGTTTCTGGTGAGGTCTCCCTCCTCAACTTGCAGATGGCACCTTCTTGCTATGCCCTTGGATGGCCTTTATTTTGCGCATGAATGCCATAAGAGCAATCTGTGGCATCTCTATCAGATCAGGGCCCCATCCTTATGACTTTATTTATCTTTTCACTAAACTTAAGGGTTTTTTCTTCTATATTAATGGTTGCTCTGCTTGTTGTGAGCTTTTGTTTAGATTCTATATTCCTCCAGAAGTTTATTCTGATAGTTTTTGCCAGCTTAGTCATTGCTTTTGTTGAGGGATAGACTTTTGGGGTTCTCTACTCTACCATTTCACTGATAGCTCTCTTTTGCCCATTAAAAAATTGTTTTTCTTATTGTTGAGTTTTATGAGTTCTTTATATATTTTGAATACAAGTCCTCTATTTGATATGTGATTAGCAAATATTTTCTCCCAGAAAATGACTTGTCTTTTCATTTTTTTAACAGTATCATTTGCAGAGCAAAATATCTGAATTTAAATAAAGTCTAGAATCCATTTCTTTCTTTCATGGATCATGCTTTTGGTGTTATATTGAAAACCTCATCACCAAACTCAAAATCATGTATATTTTCTCGTATGTTTACTTCTATAAACTTTACAGTTTTGCATTTTATACTTAGGTTTATGATCCACTTTGAGTTAATTTTTGTGCAGGTGTAAGGACTGTGTCTGCATTCATTTTTTTGCATATGGTTGTCCAATTGTTCCAGCAATATTTGTTGAAAAGACTTTTTTCTCCATTGAACTGCCTTTATACCTTTGCAAAAATCAGTTGACTATATCTGTGTCACTCTATTTCTGGGTTCTGTGTCCTGTTTCATTAATCTATGTGTCTATTATTTTTCCAGTACTATGCTACTTGATTACAGTAGCTTTTACAGTAGCTTTATAGCTTATAGCTTTCAAATAGGGTAGCGTGAGTCCTCCAATTTTACTGTTCTTTCTCAGTTTTGTCTTGGCTATTCTATGTTCAGATCTGTATTTTTTACTTTAATTATCTTTTTCAAATGCACAATACCAGAACAATTGCCAAGCATGGTGAACTTTAAAGTATGTAATATTAGGTAAATGTGTTTGAGAACGAGGAATAAAGGTGTTCCAAGGGTCCCTTGCTAGGCAATCATAAAAAGCACAGGAAAATTTGTTGAAAAAACATAAGGAAGGGCAGAAAATTTACAAGGTTTACTACTCTAAACCACTGTGGAAAATGTGGAGTTATTAACACTGCCATTCTAGATCCCTACATTTCATACGTGATTACCAGGCAAAAGATTTTTTTAGGTCAATGTTTGATATTGTGAACCTATTCACTATAACCAAAACCTCTTATAACATTATGATTGACAAAGATACAATTTTACTAGAATCAATATACACAAGTAAGCCTATCCTTTAAAAATAGAATAACTAAAAATGTTGGAATTTTGATAAAAAACAATGTCTATGACAAAAATCACCTAAAAGATAGTGTCACATTCTATACTAGTTTTTCCAATGATAAAATTTTAAAATGAACTTGTTGCTAAGATGAACAAGTGCCTATACTTATTCCTGATGTCTCCAGAAAAATTTAGTATATCTGAGAAAAAGAAACATTATGACAGAAGATTCTTCCAAAGGACTATAAGAGCTTCTTCAGCTTAAGGGGCAATGCAAAGTTCTCACATAATTAATGTTCCTCCTTCCAAATTAGTCAAAGTACTCAGAATGATGGATTTTTTCAAACAAGCAAGAAAGCTCAGGGAATTTTATTTTTATCACCGTCTAGAAAGAAACAATGCTCATTTCTTCCTTTGAGCAATATAAATTTTAGTGTCTTCTCCTTAGTACTAAGTGTTTCAGAATCTTCAGGAAATGTTAAGAGTTAGAACTAAAATAAAATGATATTAAAATAATCAGTGGTGATTCCACTTGAAATAACTTGACCTCTACTTAAGGGAAAGCATCTATTTAATATCTTCCTTAGGAGACAATATGGCAAAGTAGCATTTTATAGTCAATTATTTAACATCTCATTTCCTTGTTCCTCCAAAACACAGGAACTCTTTCTTATAGGTTTTATAATGAGAACTTTTTCTGTTGGATGCTATTAAAATTTCCTTTGTGTGTTGTAATTTGGAAGGAATGGTGTTAATGTTGGTGGTCTCTACATTAGCATTGCCTTTATTTTCAGCTGTGTTTGGGAGTGACGTGAGTCATTTTTCAATTTCCTTAAAAGAAATTAGGATGAGTCCTTTTTTTTAATATGGCTAATAAAAAACTCATTTTGAAAGTGGCATATTGTGACTTATGGGTAATTAATACTGGCTTGCTTCACCCCTTTTGACATGATTATAAGCCAACACGAGTCTTACTTTATCCCTTTATCAGCTGAGTATATGTCATTTTAGCAGGGGTTCTTTTACTTATTTGTCTCATTCACTTATTGATAACAACTTTAGGCTAAGAAAAAAAATCTGCTGCTCTTTACTAATAGTAACAAGGGTAAAAAGGGCTTACATGTCAAGATATTGAGTAGATATTAATATAATGTAGCCAAATTTCACTTGACATCGCAAATTTTGTCACATTTTTACTAAGGCCCAAATTTTACTGCATAGTGATGATGTAGAGTCTCTGATCCCTTGCAAAGTACCCCCTAAGTAGTCCTCAGATGTCTTACTTGTCCTTAACTCCCACCATATTTATTCTATTAGAGTACAAAAAAACAAAAACACTCTCCCACTGTTCTATCTAACAAAGTAATTCTTTGCTGATGACTACTGCTGCCCTATTGAGCACTGGTGGGAACTTAATACCATCACATGCTGTTCCTCTGCATTTCATTGTCCCTCCTACAGCTTTGCCAGGCGCAGCAGTTTTCCAGAGACAACCACACTTAGCTCTCATGGTGCCCAAGCTGCATTGCTGTCCAGAGCAGGAATGGGCAGATGGCTCCCTCAGATTTCTAAACTACTCTGAGCGCAGTGCCAAAGACGTTTGGGACCCAGTGGGTTAAAGATTTTAGTAAAAGAGTTCTTTCTGTTTTTACTTAAAGCCATTTAGTTTTCTCTTCCTGGGACCCAGAAATTTGTCCAGGGAGCTAGACCCAAGGTAGACTGAATAATAATCACTGAGCTATACTCAGAACCCTATTCCGCCAGCAGAAAATATGGCCATATCTCAAGCTGAGAATCACTATGTTCAATTAGAGGAAAGCATTGATAAAATGTTTTTTCTTACTAAATATACAGAGGAATAATATTTAAATTGAATACTGATAATATTTGAAGTGTACAGAAGGATAAGATTTGAATTTTAAACAATTGTATCTTTTATTCAACAATTATTTGTTACTCCTCAGTCTTTTCATCATTAAAATGACATCACAGAACTTCTGGTTTCCAATCCAACGTATAAGGAGGTTGGAAGTTGCTACTCCATCCCAACAACAAGTAAAAAGCTGAACAAAAAAGATTAGTGGTTGCCACGGGTTTGTGGGGGAGGGAAGGATGAATAGGCAGAACACAGAGGATTTTTACAGCAATGAAACTATTCTGTATGATTCTATATTGGTAGATATATGTCATTATACATTTGTCAAAATCCATAGAATGTACAACACCAAACGGTACACTTTTAGTGAAAATGATGTGTCATTGTAGATACATCAACTGTAACACATATACCACTCTAGCGAGGGATGCTGATAATAGGGGAGGCTATGCATGTGTAGGGGTAGGAGGTATATGGGAAATTTCTGTACCTTCCACTCAATTTTGCTGTGAACCTAGAACTTCTCTAAAAAATAAATTTTACAAATTTTATATCTATCTATCTAAATATAGATCTAGAGAGATGATAAGACTGAGGCGTATTGCTTAAAGAGTCAAATATCCCCAAGCGGGCTTTTGAAATTCTTAAGAGGGTCAAAATTCTTGGATGTTAAGGTTTTTATTGATAAGATTCAAGGATTTCAGTAATTGCAAGAGCTAAACTTTGCTCAAAAAGGGGGGAAGGATTATTTTAAGTTCTCAAAAACTGTGAGCCTTTATGCCATAAACAACACAATTGGGCAAATTGGGGACGATGTTAAGTTTCTACAATCCAAAACTAGATTAAGGTTTATCAACCTTAATGGGAGAAGGAGAAAAGAGAAAAACAAGAGAGAAATAGGCACAGATGTGAGTCTTTGAGAAGGGAACCTGCATACTCACCCTGGGAAGAATTCTGTATTGGTAGCCAGAGAAACCCCAAAGAAGTTTTGAGGCTTTGGGGGGTAAATGGGTCTTGAGGCAGCAAGCCTGATAGAGAAATCCTCCATACAGATTGCTGAGGTTAGTCCTAGCATGTCTAAGCTAGGAGGGCCAGAAATCCCTCCCCCAAACTCTATGAGGATCCCCAAATGATCAAGGGAGAGCATATGAAAATTTTCCAAGACCCTGAGGAGGGCACAAAGTGGCTTAGAGAGACCAGTGGGTGGTGAGAGGCTCTAGATCATGCTGAGGGGATGCCATTGTGTTCCCCTGACAAGTAAGAAGGGCCACAGATATGAGAAGATGCATCACAAACAGAGGCTCATGCCCAAGGACCTACTAGGAACAAGGTACACCTTCCTATGATGAATCTGTGGAGATCAGAGATCACGAATGAGATACCCTTTTGTCTACCATGTTTTGACTCCTAACTTCTCCCAAAACTCAGAAACTTCCCTCGAAGAGGGAGGTAAAAACTGAATTAACCGGGTTTAAATTAAATTCAAACATGAAATGGCAGCAAAGCACTGCTTTGACTGAGTTGATCTGGAAGTGATGAGATTAAGTTTTCTGAATCAGTTAGAAAGGGGCCTTGAGACAGAAAGTAAATTCAATTTTATAAAAATAAAGTTATATTTTGTAGTCTAAGTTTCTGATGACAGATGTTCATACCTAGTTTTTGGATGACTCTCCTCTACTCAGTAATCACATCCTAATGATGCAGAGGACACCTTAACTACCTTCCAAGTCCACTTTCGGCTACAGTTGAGTATGGTGAAGAGGCTTCTTTGCACAGGGCTGCTCCTTTGGGCATAATATTTTGTAGCCAAAACGCATTTTGGGAGAATAAGCACAAACTACCCAGCCTGAGTCAACTCAATCCAGCGTCTGTCTTGTTTGGCTTCCTTTTTGTGACATTTAACTCAAATAAAACCAAAGCATTTAAGCCTCCCATGTATTAGAAAATATTTCTTTTTCATAGAAACAGAATATATCTCAGTACTCTCACAACATATCATCTCCACCAAACACACTATAGTGGAGTAGTGGTAAGCACCCATCACAAACCCTCTCGGGTGTGCCTACTTGAACTGTAGAGGCTGGGGAACTAAAACTACATTTCCTGGTGTCCCTTACACCTAGGGCTCCAGAAGTGGCCTGGGTCCTTCCAGGCAGACAGAGTTGCACAAGACTTAATAGGAAGAAGTGAGCAATGTGAGATAAGTCCCACATGAGGAAATTGATCCTTCTTGCAAACATGATGGCAAAGTTACTGTTTTTTCTGGAGAAGTTCTGGAGGAGGTGCTAATGTCTGGTCCTAGAATAACAGGTGACAATCAGGGTGAGGTAGTGGCAGTGGGTATTTTTTTAGGACAGTCTTGTGGTGTGGTTGGCTGCTTCTTCTGGCTGCTATTGCTGTTGGCTGTGCAGCAACCCACATCTACTTCTCTGGTCCTCTCACAGTTTTTACAAACCACCTGTTAACCTCTAATAAATCCCTCTTGCTTAAACTTGCTAGAGTAGATTCTGATATCTGCAATTAAAATCCTTGATCCTTTATATTAGCCCATGCCAGAGTATAAAACAATCTTGATGAAACACTACTAAGGTTTAAATTATAGTAACATCACAATAAATTCAATCAATTCCATCTAAATGTCAATCTGGATATCTCTGTATTTATGCACACACATATATAATGAATGTTCTGGCATTGTGTTTAAACAGTCAGACACATACAGATCTGTCAGGCAAAAGTCTCATATCTCTGGAAAAGGGCTAAAGTTTTATATGATCAAAAGGGAAAAGATAGATTAAATTAGTTATAAAGATCTCAACTGATGTTAGATTTAGGAAAATTTATTCTTCCAGCTATGCAAGTGACAACATGATTAAATAGGCATCGGATAAGATAAACTTATAATTTCCAGCTAAATATTCCAAAAATGGTCGTAAAGTCAGCTGCATTTTAAAAAATCCAGTCCTGTTATTCTGTTTTCTATTTTATCATGGAACTACTCCCAGTTGACTCTAATGACCCACCATACAAGGAAAAGAGATCAGTTACACAAAGCTTTAGAGTGCTGTCATAACAAATGTTTCATTAGTTGTTTTAATAATGGAAAATTCTCTTCTGTGTTCTTCTCTGATTATTTATAATGCTCCTAGGAAACTCTCTTTGTATGAGGAAGACACTAAACAATTTCCAATAGCAGTGGCTCTAATCCTCTGTAGCAAAAGATTCTAGTTTTCTTTTAATCTAGGAGGATCCTGAAACCAGTATTGAGGCTGCTGTTTCTTTCTCTTTGCTAATCCAGAGTAGGGCTGGGGTCTGAGGTGGCAAGAACTGATGGGCAATGTCACTTCTATCTTCAAGACATTATCTTCCCATATGCTGTATGGTTAGCCAAAAATCTAGATTTTGAAATCATTAAAAATTTGGTAGATGTGTATATGTTAACCTAGAAATTTGTCCAAGACACATTCAGAAAAGAAAGCTCCATAGCAATGGGTATAGTTTGATTCCATTTTTTTAAAAGAAAAATCCTTTCTATTTTAACATAACAGCATGTAAGTCTGGAGATCTGGTAAGGAGGGAGACAGTCTACATTGTCAATAGTAGATACCTCCAGGGTTTCCCTGGTGGCGTAGTGGTTGGGAGTCCGTCTTCCGATAAAGGGGACACGAGTTCGTGCCCCGGTCCGGGAAGATCCCACATGCCGCGGAGCGGCTGGGCCCGTGAGCCATGGCCGCTGAGCCTGCGCGTCCGGAGCCTGTGCTCCGCAACGGGAGAAGCCACAGCGGTGAGAGGCCCGCGTACAGGAAAAAAAAAAAAAAGGTGGGAGTTGACAAAGAGAGGAGAAAAGGAGTAATTGTTTTCCTTGAATATGTCCATATTCCTTTGCAATTTGCAGAGGGCACTTGTGAGAATTTATTAAACAGCTTTTCAAAAGAAAAAAATTGAACAGGAAATTATTTAGATGACTGAGTTAGTTCCTAAAACACTGATTCTTCTACAGATAACAAGTATAAACTTCGGACAAAATACAACAATTACTTGAAGATTCTGGAGAGTAAGTACAGTAAGAAACAACAGGCAATTCTTGGAGGAAAATTTTAAAATTGAGAGATGGGGTGGCACAAGGCATTTCACATTTTGGGGTGTAGGATGGTTTAGCCTGAGGTCAGGCCACAGTTGTGACAGTGTTCAGGACTCAAATAATCTGTAGTCTATCTGGCCTACAGAATGAAAATACAGAGTTCAGGGCAACCCGAGTCCTTAGAAGGTGTGAGTGGAATCCTAGAAAAGAGAGAGCCAAAGAGGGATGCCTAAATTCTGTATCTAAAATATAACCAAGTTTCTAGCTGATCCCTGAAGCATGAGCACACTGCAAATAGCTCAGGTATAAAAGAACTAAACTGAGATTTGGCCTGTCACTAAAAGAGTCTGCTGTTTAATACCTGAGTTAACTGCAAGCTCATCCAAAGAGATCAGCAGTCTTTAAAACAGAATCCAAAATCTCCACAATGTAAAATTCATAATATTCAAGATACAATCCAAAGTTATGTGGCATGGCATATGAAGGATCATGAAAATGTGATTTACTCTCCAGAGAAAAGACAATGAATGGAGGCCAATCTAAAGATGACTCAGATGTTGGTATTAGCAGACCTAAGTCAGCAGACAAGAACTTAATCTAGCTATTACGACCAGACTTAATGAGGTAAAGAAAAATGTACTGTAATAAATTGAAAAGAAACTCTCAAGAGGAATAAAAATTATGAAAAAGGATCAAATGGAAACCCTAGAACTGAAAAACACAATATCTGAAACAAAAATTCACTGCTTTTAACAGCAGAATAGTGATAACAAAGGAAAGAATCAGTAAACTTGAAGATATATCAATAGAAATTATCCAATCTGAAGAACAGAGAAAGAGTGATCGAAAGAAAATGAAGAGACATTAACAAACCTGTGTGAAAATACCACAGTCCCAAGATATTTGAAATTGAAGTCACAGAAGGAAAATAAAGAGAGAATGAGTCAGAAAAAATTTTTTGGAAAAATAATGGTTGAAAATGTACTCAATTTTCAAAGAAAACAAAAGAAAGAAAATGTCAGGTTCATGCGGATTCACTGGTGAATTCTGTAAAATATTTAAGGAAGAAATACTACTAATGTTACACAAACTTTCCAGAAATTAGAGAATAAGGGAACACTTCTTAACTCATTTCATGAGGCCAGCATTCCCTAACACAAAATCTGACAGACAGTATTAAATAAAACAGATGAAGCTTTCATGTTAAAGGGGCTGGAAATAAATACTTCTGTAAACAAATATTCATCCCCAAATATATGTAAACACACATCTATGAACTTGCAGGCTTACACTTTTCTAGTAAGACCTAGATTGTCTTATTATTAGACACAGCTGTATGAAGGAATATTGTGGAAACTTAGAGCTATTTAGTTAAATTAACACTGTTTCTTAGCTTCTTTATTTATTAAACACTTTACAAAGCTTTATTTCTATTTCAATAATCTTTGTTTTGTTTTTATACAGCCTCAAATCGTTTTTCAAGTATGTGAAATATAAACAAAGACATAACTGAAATATTCTAGTAGCTAGAAAGAAAAACAACAATTAATTAAATTGTGAAACATCCTCATAGGGATATTGTAGTAACTCAATTCATGTCAATCAAATGACAATAGCAAAAGTTTTATGCCATAATAACAGAAAAATAAAAACATAAAATGTGTAAACACTTGAACTGCAACTATGTGCTATGTGTACTATATGAAGAAATACTGAAAGAAAACATGCATAAATGAAAAAAATATTATACGAGTGGGATGATGAGTGCTAATTTCTCCTGCTCTGTATTCTAGAGTTGTTTTACTGTTGTTCAATTGTTCATCATAATTATTGGAAGGGGAAAATTAAGAACAAATTCACTTTTATTTATTGTAAAAAGCAGGTGTAAAGAGGCAGTTTCTGAAGATATTTCCTGGATGTTAGAGCTTAATTAAAGTAAAGACTGTGTTTAAAAGTTTTTTGTTGTTATAGAAAGCACCGAGACTAAATTACTTTGAAACCAAACCCAACCAAGAAAAGATTCAATTTGTAAAATAACCAATTATTGCTTGTCTGCATACTAAAATAGATCTTTCTGAGAATAACTTCATCTCAAAGATGTTTGTTATATTACTTAAAAATGAATCTATAATAGAAAGCAGAAATCAGTGAAACTCATTTGTGAATTCAGAAGAAATGCACAGCTATATATATATTGAATGTTAATATTCTGCTGGTTTGAGAGGTGTGCAAATATGCTTGTTAAAAATAATAAGACATAAGAATTCCTTACATATACTGATAAATAGTAAAAAAATAATAATAATTTATGTAGCTGGCAAAGTATTGTTGTTAGCTGAATATGAGTATATAAATTTTTATATGCCAAGTATCATTTTAAGAAAGAATATGGCAGCTTTTTTGAATACCCTGTTTTCTGTTGGCTCTATTATAGGGTAGCTCTAGGGTAATGGGACTTAAGTGGCTGGTTTATTAAACTGATGCAAATTTTCCCATACGTTTTAATAAAGGAATTTCTCAAGGGTGAGCATATATTTGTCTAATAAATCCCATTGTGTCTTTTGGGTTGTCAGTGTTTGAGAGAGTATTTTCTTCCTATTTCCTAAGAGAGCTTCTAGAAAATAGCCAGAATCTTTAAAGAGTAAAATATCGCACTTAACATTAAATAAAAATTTTAAATTAAACAAAGTACCACTATTTAGGACTGCTTTGAGTGGAACTGCCATCTTTTCTGTAGTCTATTTCTATCTTTAATTAGTTGTATAAACATGGGCAAGTCATTTGATCAATCTGGACATCAGTTTCTTAATTTTTAATGAATTACAGATGGAGAAGGAAAAAAGACAGGTAAACATGTATATGATCCTGGGGCCAGAGTCAGTGGGAGAAGCTTTTCTAAGCATGGCACAAATCTGGACATCATAAAGGAAAAGTTTGAAAGGTTTTATTTTCTAAAAACCAAAACCAAAATTTCTCCTTGGTAAAACAAACAAAACTTCATTATAAACAATGCCAAATGGGGAATTCCCTGGTGGTCCAGTGGTTAAGACTCTGTGTTACAACTGCAGGGGGCATGGGTTAGATCCCTGGTTGGGGAACTAGGATCCCACTTGCCGTGCAGTGTGGCCAAAAAGAAAAAAAAAAGCCAAATGGCAAACAATCACCTGGGGAAATTATTTGCAATATATATGATGATATACTAATATTCCCTATATAGAAAGAGCTTGAATGAATTTACAAAATAACAAGAAAAAAATATTCAAATAAGAAAAATGAGTAAAATCACAGGTAACTTCCAAAAGAAGAAATGTTAGTCTCCAGTTTTTAAAAAAATGAAGTGACTCAACAAATGCAAGCTTTTATAAGTGTGATATCTTTGTTACTTGTCAGATTGGTTATGACAAAACAACAGGGAATATCTAGCATGGTGGAATGAAAAAAAAATATGTGAGTAGTTTGTTTTAGGGAAAGAGCTGCCTTTGCATTAAGTCCCCTACATATGAACGAGTTCCATTCCGAGAGTGCATTTGCAAGTCCAACAAAGTTAGCATAGGTACCCAACTAACACAATTGACTATATAGTATTGTACTGTAATAGGCTTATAATATTTTTCAAACAAATAATACATTAAAAAACAAACACAAAAAATAAAGAAAACATTTTTAATCTTACAGTACAGTACCTTGAAAAGTACAGTAGTACAACAGCTGGCGCTTCTTAGCAGTACCAGCTACATCACCGCTGCTTTTACACTTGCTTCCGGACCTCCTGGGCTTGAAATAAAGATACTGTACTACTATACTCTATACAATACTGTAAAGTACACAAAAGCACAACCACTCGTAGAGGATGCATGCACGTGACAATGTACGCCAGACACATGAACACGTGATTGGACATGCGAACGCATGTTCGCCTCTTTGAAAGTTCCCAACTTTAAAGTTCGTATGTAGGGGACTTACTGTGAAAAGATCTTGGTAACTTATTTGGGATTGGCAAAGTAAAGAGAATTAGGTAAGTCATTCTACTTAAGAAATAAACAGGGATTTGGGGATGGGGCAGGGAGAAGAAAAAATAAAGAGAATGGGGTAAAGCTCCTTACAGAAGGCTGAAGCTTGTTTTGGGAGAAATGGCCAAGGTTCTTTTTTTTTAAAAGGGAAGCCAAATATTCAATTCTAAATTATTTGCTCTATGGTTCTTTGATGAGTCTCTGACATCATCTCCTGAATTAGCAGTATAAGTTAAGTAACATTAATGTCTTGCCTTTATCTGACAAGGCTACTAGTTGCCATTAATAAAAGTGGACTCTGGCTGAGTTAAGCAAAAAGGGATTTATTTAAAAAAATATTGGGCAGCTTACCAAAGCACTAGAAGGGCTAGAGAACTAGGCCTGGAAAAAACACCCAAATCATGCCTGAAGCCTGGTTCTGGTAGGGAAATACTTATCACTGTGGAGAGAGAGAGAGAGAGTGGGAGGGAGAGGGGGAGAGAGAGAGGGAGAGAGTTTTACCTTACTTTTAGTGGCATTAGATCTCAAATTATATACAAACTAACGTGTGTCTGATTGATCGTATGCCCCTGTCCTAGAACCAAAGGAGGTTGCAGAAGTGAACTGCTTTAATTCCTGCAGTGAGAAATGGATTTTTCTCCTTACCAAGACTGACAAGAAGTTCAGACTTCAGGTACCAGGTAAATGAGAAATGATCACTACAGCGGTATATTGAGGAAAATCAAGGAGAAGTAGCCATGCCCCATATTTAGGCTAAGAGCTGAACATTGATGAAGAATCAATTGCAAAAGACAGAGGTGAACTAACAAATCGAATGCAGCTACATATAAAAAGAATTGTACACCATAACCAAGTGGAATTTATCCCAGAAATGCAAAGTGGTTAATATGAGAAAAATCAATTAATGTAATGCACCAGAATCACTAGAACAAAGGACAAAAATGGCATGATTGTTTCAACAGATGCAGAAAGAGCATTTGACAAAATCCAACACCCCTTCATGATAAAAACATTAAGCAAACTAAGAATATAAAGGAACTTCATCAACCTGATGAAAGACTTCAGTGAAAACCCACAGTTAACATCATACTTAATGATGAAAGACTGAACGCTTTATCCCTGAGATTAAGAACAAGAAAGGATGTCTGTTCTCACTGCTTTTATTCAGTATTGTACAAGGGCAACTAGGCAAGAAGAAATAAAAGGCATCCAGATTGTAAAGGGAGAAGTAAAACTTTCTATTTGCAGATGTCATAATCTTGCATATAGACAATCCAAAGGAATCCGCTAAAAAACTATGAGAACTAATAAATGTGTTAAGCAAGGTTGCAGGATGTAAGATCAATACACAAAAGTCAACTGTATTTATATACACTTGCAATGAACAATCTGAAATGAAAGTAAGAAAACAATTCCACTTGCAATAGCATCAAAAAAAATAAAATATAAAGTTAACCAAAACCTCACAAACCCTATTCACTGGAAACTATAAAACACTGTTGAAAGAAATGAAAGAGACCTAAATAAATGGAAAGGCATCCCATGTGTTAGATTGGAAGACTTAATGTTAAGTATTAATGTTGTTAAGATGGCAATACTTCCCAAATTGATCTATAGATTCAACCTGATCATTATCAAGATTCCAGCTGCCTTTTTTTTTGCATAAATTGATAAGCTGATCCTAAAATTCATAAGAAAATTCAAGGGACCCAGATTAGCTGAAACAATCTTGAAAAAGAAGAACAAAGTTGAAGAACCCATACTTCCCAATTTCAAAACTTACTACAAAGGTATAGTAATCAAGACATAAGATCAGCTGGCACAAGAGGAGACATATAAATCAATAGAATAGAATTGAGAGTCTAAAAATAAACCTTCACATTTATAGTCAATTGATTTTTAATAAAGGTGCTTGACAATCTAATGGGGAAACGAAGTCTTTTCAGTAAGTGATGTTAGAACAAATGGATATCCACATGCAAAAGACTGAAGCTGCATAAACTCAAAATTTATACATATATACATACAAAAACTAACAGATCAAAGACCTAAATGTATGAGCTAAAACTATTAAACTCTTGGAGGAAAACATATGCATAAATCTTTGTGACCTTGAATTAGGCAATGGTTTCTTAGATAAGACACCAAAGCACAAACAACAAAAGAAAAAAATGGAGGGAATTCCCTGATGGTCCAGTGGTTAGGACTCGGTGCTTTCACTGCCAGGGTCTGGGTTCAATCCCTGGTCGGGGAACCAAGATCCTGCAAGCTGTGTGGCATGGCCAAAAAAAAAAAAAAGGAAAACAACAAAGAAATAAATTTGGACACTATCAAAATTAAAAACATTTGCTCCTCAAAGGACACCATCAAGAAAGTGAAGATAATCCACAGAATGGGAGAATGTATTTGCAAAGCATATATCTGACATGGGACTTGCATCTAGAATTTATAAAGAATTATTAGAACTCAATAGTTAAAAGACAAATAGCCCGACTAAAAATGGGCAAATGATCTGAATATACACTTCTCCAAAGTAGATACACAGATGGCCAACAAACACATGAAAAGATGTTCAACATCATTAGCTATCACGGAATGGCAAATTGAAATCACAATGAGATACAAATTCACACTCAATAGAATGGCTATAATCAAAAACACAGAAAATTACAAGTGTTGTTGAGTGTGGAGAAATCGGAACCCTTGTACACTGCTGATGGGAATGTAAAGTGGTGCAGCTGCTTTGGAAAAGAGTTTGGCAGCTCCTCAAAAGGTTAAACATACTTACCACATGACCCACCAATTTCACTCCTAGGTATAAATCCAAGGGATAGAAAAACATTTGCCACACTAAAACCTGTACATGAATATTTATAACAACATCATTCATAATAGCCAAAAAGTGGATACAACCAAAAGGGCTATCAATTGATGAACAGATATATAAAACGTGGTATATCCATACAACAAAATATTATTCAACAATAAAAATACATAAATAATACTTTTTTTTACAAAAATGAAGTACTCCTCCATGCTACAACACAAATGAATTCTGAAAACATTATGCTAAGTGAAAGAAGCCAATCACGAAAACCCACATATTTTATTACGATTCCATTTATATGAAATTTCCAGAATAGTCAAATTCATAGAGACAGAAAGTAGATTAGTAGCTGCTAAGGCTGGAGGATTGGGGTGGGAGATGGGGAATGACTGCCAACAGGTATGGGATTTGGGGAAGGAGGGTGTTGAAAACAATGTTCTAAAATTGACTGTGGTGATGGTTGCATAACTCTGTGACTATACCCACAAACCACTGTATTGCATACTTTAAATGGGTGAATTGTATGGTATGTGAAGTATATCTCAATATAGATGTTATGTTTTTTCATAAAGTTATTTATTTATTTATTTGTTTTGGCTGCGTTTGAACTTTGCTGCTGCGCGTAGGCTTTCTCTAGTTGCGGTGAGCTGGGGCTTGCTGTTCGTTGCTGTACGCGGGCTTCTCACTGCAGTGGCTTCTCTTGTTTCGGGGCACGGGCTCTGGGCACGCAGCCTCCAGTAGTTGTAGCGTGCAGGCTCAGTACTTGCGGCTCGCGGGCTCTAGAGCACAGGCTCAGTAGTTATGGCACACGGCCTTAGTTGCTCTGTGGCATGTGGGATCTTCCCAGACCAGGGCTCTAACCCATGTCCCCTGCATTGGCAGGCGGATTCTTAACCACTGTGCCACCAGGGAAGCCCTATAGATTTAATTAAAAAACAAACAAATAAACAAACAAAAAACCAAAAAAACAGAAGAGAAAGAGAAATCAATTGAAGTCAGAAATTAAATCCAGAAGTGACTAGGAATAAAGTACATTCCTGGAACTTTCAGAAAAGGGGTTGGGGGACTCTAGATTTACCCCAGGACATAAAATAAAAGTTTTAGGAAAATTTTATCTACCTCTTATGGGAAGTGCTACCTCCATAGACATTAAGATTACATTGCTGTTGGTGAGTATATGAGGAAACTGGCACTCTCATGCCCTGTTGGTATGTGGGTAAATTGATGCAGTGTGTCAAAATTTTAAACATGCATACCCTTTAATACAGCAAACCCACTCCAAAGGATGAATGCATAAAGATGTTCATCAGAGTTTTCATAATATTGAAAATTGGAAATGCTCGATGTCCACCTACAAGCAAAGCTTCTCAACCCTAGCCAACTCAGTCCCCTTCTTAGAATAAATATTTTATAATACTCCCTTTACAGTCCTGAAATGAAAGTCATAGATACCTACAACAAAATATACCTAATTATTATATTAAAAAAAAAAAGGAAAGTAATTTGTAACAAAATAATACGTATTTCAATATGTAAACACTCTAGACACAAAACATACTCTAGAGGGCAGTACCACTTAGTTAACTCTATTATTTAACTGGTTAAATAATTTATGATATAGCTAAACACAGGAATGATGTAGATCTAGATTCATTGACAAATTGTTGAATCAAAAAGCAAGTTGTAAAACAGCAATTACATAGGATGTTTTATTTATGTGAATACGTATAGAAAGGTCTAAAAAGAGGCTCATCAGGATGTTGATGATTTGACAGGAATTGTCCCTAATAATGAGATTTGTAAGGATTTTTTTTCTTATAAATTTGTGTATTTGAAGTTTCCTGTCTGTGTAAACATTTAAGTGTATGGTAAGCCCCAATGGGAGAAAAACAACATAGATCCCTAGGGTTCTCAAGTGACAGCACATCATTTGCAGTGGAGATTTATATACCTTTTGTAGAATAGTTTCTGGCTTTTCCCAGACAGCTGCCAAAGGAAGTGGAGGAGCAGGTCCTGGCACTTGAATAGCTGAGGCCATCTCCTGGTCTCCAGGCAATCATCGTAGCTAAGTAGTTACTCCCAGGCAGGAAACTGGGGGTCGTATGCTGTGAGGGCATCCACACTTCTGGTAATTTCTACAGAAGCAAGTTGCAGTACCTGGTCTTCCACAAATGTATAAACACCAACTTGTCCAGAGGTTCCTCCAACATATGGGCCCTTAACACTTCCAGGCCCCTCCCTGCTTCTGTTGGAAGAACTGTGTGAAGCACTTTGCCAACTCAAGACCAAGTGTGAGGCCCAGCCCTGGACTACCAAAAGGTATTTGATGGGATCCAGCCCTTGCCCCGCTAACTCATGAGAAAAAAAAACAGATAAGGGAGAAGGATGGGGAAGGGGGATAAAGAGTTCTGGGAAAAGAGACAGGTGGATGAGGCTATAAAAGTGGGTATGAAATGTGAAGATCTTTGTTTCACTTGTTAATGCCCAAGAGAGAGCATCCATCACAGAAGAGGCACTAAACAACCAGTAGAAACAATGACTTGCCCAGATGACATCAGTCAGGCTCTGCTGTTAGCTACACTAGCGTTGGTCCAACAGGCATGTGATAAGAATGGGGACAGGAATGGAGGTTATACATGGGCCCAATGGCATGGGCTCCAATTTACCGAGGCTTATCTACCTACTGCCACTGTCAAATATCCAACCTGCTAGCAACAGAGACCAATGCTTGGCTCCCAATATGGTACCATCCCTTTAGAAAACCTACCAGCTACTTGGTGGCAAGTTGGACCCATTCCCTACACTGGACCTATTCATTCTATCAATCTATTTTGACTGGAATTTAAACATATTCCGACTTAGACCTCCTGCCTGAAGGGTCTTAGCAAGTACCACTGAGGGTTTAAAGTGTCTTATCTACTGACCTAGGTGTTGGTGCAGCAGTGGGCACATGACCATGGACTCCACTGATCCTTTCACATACACCACCACCTAGACAAACTGCTGACTGATAGAGCACTGGAATGACCTGTCGAAGATTCAGATTAGGTGTTAGCTTGCAAAGAATACCTTGTGAGGAGAGACACCACCCTCCCGGACTCAAGGTACACTGTAAATTGATATTCATCATATGGTACAGGGTCCCCAGTAGGGAGAGTACGTGAATCCATTGGCTAAAGGGTGGACATGGGAGTACCTCTGTATACTGGTTCCCAGTGATCCATCTGGGGAATTTTTAACCTTCTTTCCCCAGAGGCGAGAGGTTTTAGCCTCCAGACGGGAAATGCTTCCACTAGGGGACACAGGAAGAGACCTACTAAATCCCAGCTGTTGCCTGGTCACTTCTGGCTCATCATTCCAAGAAACCAGCAGGCAAGGATAATTGACCTCGATCTTCATTAGGTAGCTGTGAGGCAATAGGGATAAGAAAGAATATGTTTGATACTTAGGTTATCCATCTGTGTCTTGGTTTTCACTTGCCTAATTTACATGGTACATGGACAGGTACAGCAGCCACAACTAGAAAAGGATCTGGTGATGAAGGTGTCAGGCCCCTTAGTGAAGAGGGTCTGGGTCACTGCACTAAGTAAGCTACCTAGACCAGCAGAGAGTGAGAGGAATCTACAAAGAGTGGCAGTGGAAGATGATCAGCTTCAATTATGGCCCCAAGAGCAGCTTCAAGGGCTGTTGTTAATCCCACCAACTCTTTTCTAGTAAGTTTCTCCAGGAGTAAAGACCCAAAAGAATTTTTGAAGAGTTGTTCCTAGATCTTATTATATGTAAATGGGTGGACAGTCATGAATATCGTGGTGCAGATATCTCCCAATCCAGGACTGAAGAAGTCATTCTACCAGCTGTTGGAATTGTTGGAGGCTGATTGATAGCTTTCAACTGAATCCTTCTCCAGAACTTACCCCTGGCTCAAGAGAGCCACCTTGCCTTTCAGGTTTTAGTTAAAATGATTTGTCATTGAGGTAGAATATAGTCTTCAGAGCTCCATGTAGGAATGGGTGAGGCTTTTGTTAGACTGCATCACAATTCAACTTCTTCCTCTGCCCAGTCCTGCTTCCTTTACTCTTTCCACAGGTGAGTCTTGAAAACAGCCATGTTGGTGAGTTCCATAGGGCCAGGAACTGGGCAGCTCTAGGAGCTGAAAACAGTGGCCCTTCAATAGCCAGAAAGAAACGAGAGCCCTCAGTCCTGCAGCTTCAAGAAGCTGAATTCTGCCAACAGCCTGAGTGAACCTAGAAGTGGATCCTTCTGGGACTTCACTCATGGTCCAGTGGTTAAGAATCTGCCTTCCAATGCAGGGGATGTGGGTTCGATCCCTGGTCAGGGAACTAAGATCCATATGCCACGGGGCAACTAAGCCTGCGCGCCACAACTACTGAGCTCGGGCGCCTCACTAGAGCCTGCGTGCCGCCAACTACAGAGCCCATGTGCTCTGGAACCTGCACGCCATAACTGGAGAAGAGAAAACCCTTATGCCACAACTAGAGAGAAGCCCGCGCACTGCAACGAAGATCCTGTGCGCCGCAACTAAGCCCCGACGCAACCAAAAATAAATTAATTAAATAAATAAATAATAAACCTTAAAAAAAAAAGATACATGCAAAGGATACTTACTCCAGCATTGTTTATAATGGCACAAAATCCGGACAAATCTGCATTATCTATCAATAAAGGAATGGCTTCAAAAACAGTACATGAATACTACATAATATTGTGCAGCTAGTTAAAAAAATGAGCTAGATAAGAGTACCCATTGTAAACTGTTGAGTAAAAAAAGGAAGTTGCAGAAAAATATATATGATGTGATGCATTATTTGTAAAAATAAAAATCAAAACCTCTATTTATATGTATGTGTTTCTTGGAAAAAGTATGGAGAGAAACATCAATCTTTTAACATTGGTTTTATCTAGGACTCTCTTTTTCTTTTTATACCATCTTTTTCTTTATATACTTCTGTGTTGTTTGAATTATTGAAATGAATATTTATTAACTTTAAAAAAGTGAATGGAAAGTAAAATGAGGAAGTGTCTTAAAATGTACACCAGGGATTTCCCTGGTGGTGCAGTGGTTAAGAATCTGCTTGCCAATGCAGGGGACACAAGTTCGATCCCTGGTCCAGGAAGATCCCACATGCCGCGGAGCAACTAAGCCCATGTGCCACAACTACTGAGCCTGTGCTCTAGAGCCCACGAGCCACAACTACTGAGCCCACGTGCCACAACTACTGAAGCCCGTGCGCCTAAAGCCCAAGCTCCGCAATGAGAGAAACCACTGCAAAGAGAAGCCCACACACCGCAACGAAGAGTAGCCCCCGCTCGATGCAACTAGAGAAAGCTCACATGCAGCAACGAAGACCCAACACAACCAAGTAAATAAATAAATAAAAATTAAATTTAAATGATGTACACTATTTTTAGATTTAGAGAGAAGAGATAAATTAATCTACAGTAGAGAAGAGACTGAAAATGTGAAGACAGAGTAACCCGTGGAGTAGGCCCTCAGGGGATCTATTTCAGAGCAGAGTCCCAAGTGTACCAAGGCTGATGACTTCACTGTTCCACAAGAAAACGCAAAAAAAGTGTAGTTCATAAAAATTTAGTTTTTTTGTGTTGCAAATACATTTCTTTTAGGAAATCATGATGTTAAAGAGATGGGAGGACTGTTATATGTCAGGATTAAAAAGTTAGCAGTCCTATGTCAGTTCCCAAACTGTTAGACATGGTAATGGCCTGTAAATCCTAAAGTCTGGAATAAATGGATCTACAGCACCAGTAGAAACCTAAGCCTTAATCGAGATAAGACAGTTCTTCCTCTGTGATGGAGGAAAACAAGTGTGTGTGTATACAGACAGTTATAGACAGACTTTGTAGGTACAGGGAAAGAAGTTGAGGAAGTTATTTCCTATAAAGACGGTGATAAGATCTTCTGCTGGGTTCAAGGTTGAGGGGCTCAGCGGGAGTGACTGTAGGGTGAGACCTGAAGGGAGTGGTAAAAGAGTGGAGGAGGTGCTGTGGGGAATTGGAGACTAACCTGACAGAAACTGGAGACTTCGAATTTGCAATAATGTCTGACTATATTTTGTTTAGATTTGCTCTTTCATGAAATTGTTCTTGGTCCTTGTTGTGTTCTCTCCCTCATTTGACAATCCCTGCCCCGACCCAGCACTTTCTTTTTATTCCTATTAGGTCACTTATATTCTTCCTTAGTTTTTGTACTTATCTGTACCCACTAAACTGTCTCTGACACACTGTTCATTTATCTATAACCACCTCATAGCACCCTCCAGATAGTAGAGAGCCAATTGGTTGTTGCTGAAATAAATTTAATTCCACACAGAAGACAACTGGACAATAATCAGTATCATACTGATTAAAATTCTTCACAGTTGTGAAAGCAAGAATAAACCACTGGCTTTTATTTTATTTTTTATTTTTTTTTTAAATTTATTTATTTATTTCTGGCTGTGTTGGGTCTTCGTTGCTGTGCATGGGCTTTCTCTAGCTGTGGCGAGCGGGGGCTACTCTTCGTTGTGGTGCACGGGCTTCTCATTGTGGTGGCTTCTCTGGTTGCGGAGCATGGGCTCTAGGCACACGGACTTCAGTAGTTGTGGCATGCAGGCTCAGTAGTTGAACCACTGGCTTTTAAGAAATATTCCTGTAAACTAATTAGCAAGCATTTTTCATTTTTTACAAAGATACTGTATATTTGGTCATGGTTTGCTTGTAAGAGTCTTAAACTGTACATCATTTGAATTCCTACACTTCTGCTATAAAAATGCCACAGAGATCATTAAACTAAAAACTTCCATTGGAATAGATATGGAAACTGAGGACCAGAAAAATTAGACAATTTGTTCAAAACTGCAAAGGTCCTAAGTGACAGTCTATATTAGAACCACATTCCCCATGTAACCAAGTGTCTTTATACCATGATTAATTACCCCTCTTGATTTGATTTTTATTTTGTATTGAATTCAGAAGTTAAATTAATGATAGCTGTTATCTCTGATAAAGCTCTGTCAAAAATGATACACTGATTACCTTTCATTTCTAAAGATGCGAATATAGGTTTCTGTTGCTGCATGACAGGTTTGATATGTTATGTTAAGTGCTGGGTAAAGTGCAACATTCCAATTGGACAATCAGTTGAAGTTTGTTTTATGATGCATATCATTTGTGTATTTTATGGTTATAATAAAATCTAAAATTTTGACAGTGGTTGTTGGTATATCAATCTTTACTCCTACATTTTATAGTTCATCTTTTATTTATTTAAAACTCAGTATCTCTTTATTATATTGTAAATAAAAAATACTGAAACAATAGAGAGAATAATATATCTTCATCATGCAAACATTATTAGGAGAATACTGCATGTACAGAAATACACATGGTCTTTTCCCTGGGGATGCAAGAGGTGGCCTATCATAAACCATCATCATCTTTTCTATTTGCACATGAAAGTAAAAACCACTAGCACATTAGCACAAGAGTGTTTTTCCCTTAAAACATGCTCTCATAATACCTAGGTGGCCAACTGTAAAAAAGTGAAAATTTTACTATCTGCCAATGAATAAATATATCAAAAGATTTGTGTTGTTTAGTTTTGCTGAAATGGTATACTGTTATTGTCAATTTAAAAATCGCGGAGGGAGGAACACTCCCAAACTTGTTCTACGAGGCCACCATCATCCTGATACCAAAACCATACAAAGATATCACAAAAAAAGAAAATTATAGACCAATATCACTGATGAACATAGATGCAAAAATCCCCAACAAAATACTAGCAAACAGAATCCAACAACACATTAAAAAAATCATACACCATGATTAAATGGGAATTATTCCAGGGATGCAAGGATTCTTCAATATATGCAAAACAATCAATGTGATACATCATATTAACAAATTAAAGAATAAATGATCATATGATCATCTCAATAGATGCAGAAAAAGCTTTTGACAAAATTCACCACCCATTTATGATAAAAACTCTCCAGAAAGTGGGCATAGAGGGAACCTACCTCAACATAATAAAAACCACATACGACAAACCCACAGCAAACATCATTCTCAATGGTGAAAAATTGAAAGCATTTCCTTTAAGATCAGGAACAAGACAAGGATTTCCACTCACCACTATTATTCAACATAGTATTGGAAGTCCTAGCCACAGCAACCAGAGAAGAAAAAGAAATAAAAGGAATCCAAATTGGAAAAGAAGAAGTAAAACTGTCACTGTTTGCAGATGACATGATACTATACATAAGGAGGTAAAAGACCTGTACTCAGAAAACTATAAGACACTGATGAAAGAAATCAAAGATGACACAAACAGATGGAGAGATATACCATGTTCTTGGATTGGAAGAATCAACATTGTGAAAATGACTATACTACCCAAAGCAATCTACAGGTTCAATGCAATCCCTATCAAATTACCAATGGCATTTTTCACAGAACTAGAACAAGAAAATTTTCAATCTGTATGGAAATACAAAAGACCCTGAATAGCCAAAGCAATCTGAAGAAAGAAAAATGGAGCTGGAGGAATCAAGCTCCCTGACTTCAGACTATACTACAGAACTACAGTAGTCAAGACAGTATGGTACTGGCACAAAAACAAAAATACAGATCAATGGAACAGGATAGAAAGCCCAGAGATAAACCCATGCACATATGGTCACCTTATCTTTGACAAAGGAGGCAAGAATATACAATGGAGAAAAGACAGCCTCTTCAATAAGTGGTGCTAGGAAAAATGGACAGATACATGTAAAAGAATGAAATTAGGACATATCCTAACACCATACACAAAAATAAACTCAAAATGGATTAAAGACCTAAATGTAAGGCCAGACACAATCAAACTCTTAGAGGAAAACATAGGCAGAACACTCTATAACATAAATCACAGCAAGATCCTTTTTGACCCACCTCCTAGAGTAAGGGAAATAAAAACAAAAATAAACAAATGGGACCTAATGAAACTTAAAAGCTTTTGCACAGAACAGGGTACCATAAACAAGACCAGAAGACAACCCTCAGAATGGGAGAAAATAGTTGCAAATGAAACAACTGTCAAAGGATTAATCTCCAAAATTTATAAGCAACACATGCAGCTCAATAACAAAAAAACAACCCAATCCAAAAAATGAGCAGAAGACCTAAATAGACATTTCTCCCAAGAAGATATACAGATGGCCACCAAACACATGAAAGAATGCTCAACATCATTAGATAAATGCAAATCAAAACTACTATGAGGTAGGAAACAACCTAAGTGTCAATCAACAGATGAATGGATAAAGAAGATGTGGCACATATATACAGTGGAATATTACTCAGCCATAAAAAGGAATGAAATTGAGTTATTTGTAGTGAGGTGGATGGACCTAGAATCTGTCATACAGAGTGAAGTAAGTCAGAAAGAGAAAAACAAATACCATATGCTAACACATATATAAGGAATTTAAAAAAGCAGTTCTGATGAACCTAGTGGCAGGGCAGGAATAAAGACGCAGACACAGAGAACAGACTTGAGGGCACGGGGGGCGGGGGCAGAGGGAAGGGGAAGCTGGGATGAAGAGAGAGTAACATTGACACATATACACTACCAAATGTAAAATAGATAGCTAGTGGGAAGCTGCTCCATAGCACAAGGAGATCAACTCGATATTCTGTGACAACCTACAGGAAAGGGATAGGGAGTGTGGGAGGGAGACGCAAGAGGGAGGGGATATGGGGATATATGTATGCATATAGCTGATTCACTTTGTTATACAGCAGAAACTAACACAACTTTGTAAAGCATTTATACTCCAATAAAGATGTGGAAAAGTTTTTTTTAATAAAAAAATAAAAATTATAGTTTTCTCTTTGGCAAATGCTATCATTTGACCTTTGATTAATTTTTTATGAGAGAACATTTCCCCCAAAACAAATATGTAAAGGGATTTTTACATGGTTTTACATAAAAGAAGAATGTTGTACCAGAAGTCTCTATCTGGAGTTTTACTCCTAGAGGTTGGATTCTCCTGGGTGAGGACGTGCATATATATGTAACAAAGCTACACTCTCATTCAGTCGGATGGCTCATAACAGTGCTTGTTGATCTGGTTACATCACATAATTCTTTAAACAAAGTTTTCAGTGATTGTCTTAGTCATCCTTTATCACATTCTTTATAATGTACTGTTATAAACTCCTCTATATCATTTTTTCTTCAAATATCCCAAACACAGTAGAGCCCATCTAAATTCCCAAAGCTCACATCCAAAACTATACATTGTAAAACTCCCAAGACTTTGAAATAGAAAAGACAAGGCTGCCATTCATATATTCCTATATCCTCCTTCCGCAATTATTTACCAAGTCCTTACCGAGGGACAGGCACTGTGCCAGGAGCTGTTGTTCGGAAAGTGTTACGGCATTGTTCCCAGGGCTCACTGTGTGAGACAGGCACTGAGCAGACCAAACACGCTGAACGGGATGGGGTTGTCAGAGAAAGGAGGGGGCACAGCAGCCAGCCTAGTCTGGGCGAGTGCCGGAGGGAGGTACCCAGTCGGCGGGGTCCCGAGAAAGTGGGGAGAAATGTCATCCCAGGCAGGGTTCAGCGTGGCTAGAAGAGCGCAACGCGCACGGAAAGGGAGGAAGGGGCAGACGACCCGAAAAGGAGCGAGCGGCAAGGTTGGATGTGACTGAGACTTGGGTGAACCAAGACTGCGGGGTGGCCCGGGGGCAGAGCTTCAGCACTCGGGGCTGTTGGCTGGACAACGGCGTGGGCGGGGTGGGGGGTAGGGACTGCAAGGACCTGCTGGTAGAAGAGGAGTAGACACCGACGGCAGGAAGAGTAGTCAGGAGCGTGAAGAAATTGTCCGGAAGAGAAACTATAAGGTTAAAGAGTCAGTGACTTCAAAAAACACCGTGAAAGGTATTTTTGAGGTAAAATAAAAGATTTGGCGACCCGACGGAGAAGGAACTGACAATGGCACGCACGTTCAGTATCGCACGCTCCGACATATTCTTGAATGAATCATCACGTCACTATCATCAAGTGGATCCGGATCAAGTTTAATTGTTTTGTTGTGGAAATTAAGACACGGGGATGTGCCTTGGCTTGATGAGCCACGTGGGAAATCTCTACAAGCCCTTTTACAAATGCCCACCCGGAGGGAAGAAAGAGGTGGGCTTACAAGTTATGGCCACTTCAGCCCCCTCGCAAGATGTAATTCAGGCGGGCAACGCTGCTGGGTGAAAATTCAATATACAGCCAAACAACATATCAACACTGTTTTCAATATCAGATTACTGTAAAGATAGGAGATAGCAAATGCCGCGCAGACCCCCTCACGTCCCGGTCCCCAAGACCCTTCTTCATTGTCTTCAGCAGTTTTGCCCGTACAGCCGCCAAAGCACGGCGGACTCCAGCGTGCCACGCATGGCGCATGCGCAGGACCCGAGGCTTGGGAGGAGAGCTGAGGCTCCGAGGATGTTTCCCAGAAGCCCGGGCCACTCGCTACCGTCCTCCCTCTCGCTCGCGGGCCGCGTGACGTGACTCCGCCCGTCACGTTCCTCTGTCGCAAACGGTGGTTTGCCAGCGCCCCCTTGCGGTCCGGTTGAGCGCTGCGGCCGTGCACGCAGGGCCTGAGCGAGCGAGTAGGGAAAGCGCGGAGGGTCCCGCCGCCGCCGCTGCCGCCGGCGTCACCGTAGCGCGCCGACCTGTGGTGGCGCGGCTGAGTGGATAGGAGCGGAGCGGGGGGTGAGGGAGAAGAGGACGCGCGGAGCGGGGAGGGAGGAGGCCAGACGAGGCGGGGGGAGGGGGAGCAGCGGTGGCGCAAGCCGCGCGGAGCCGCGCAGCCCGGGTCCGCTCCCTGCTCCGCCGCCGCCACCCGCCCCAGGCAGCAGAGCCGGCGCCCCAGCGGCCCCCGGAACACCTCAAAGCGGACGAAGGAGTCCATGTTGGGGAACTTGGCGGCGGCGTGACGGGGACCTAGGGACCTGCAGTGGGGCCGTCGCCGCCGGAGCCAGCGCCTCGACCTCAGTCTGAGGTAAACACGGGCCGACCCCGGGGGTGGACGGGCGCGGGCAGCTGTCGGGGCGGGGTGGGGGTTACGGGCCGGCGCAGAGCCGGTGAGCGGGCCCGGGGCGACGGGAGGGCGGACAAAGTTTCGGAATCCGCGCGGCCCAGGAGGCGTTCTGCGCACGGAGGAAAGTTGAAGCCTCTTCTCGAAGCGGGGAAAGCTGCGGCGGGGGCGGCGGAGAGGGCCCCCCCCTTCCCTTTCGCCACCCTCCCCCTTCCTTTTCGCCACCCCCCCCTTCCCTCTCGCCACCCCACGAGGGCGGCCCCGTTTCGGCCGCCGCCGCCTCGCTGTCGGTACCCCGTCCCATTTCCTCCTTGTGGCCTACCCGTCTCCCGCCGCCTCCGCCGGCGCAGCCCGTACCCACCCGGGGGTCCTGGGGGAGTGGGTTGAGGCTAGAGGCTCAGCTGCAGGGTCGCCACACGTCCACCCCCTCCCTCCGGGGAAACGTGTCTTTCTGGGCTTCCGGGCGCTCCCTGACCCCCGCGCCCGCTTGACTTGGGAGACTTTGCTTTTGTCAATAGCGTCCAAGCCCGCTTGTGAAACCAAACTTTACTGCGCCGTGACCTCTCGGAGTGCGCGAGTAGGGAAGTGCCGGCGCTTCTAAGCATCTGTGTTTACCCCATGCCCTGAATTTCAAACTCTTCTCCCACCGCCGATTTTTAAACCGATTTCCTGGACTGACAACAAAAGGGCCGGGAGATCTAAACTTAGCTGCGCCAGTCGCCCCTCCTCAGATCCTAGGAATTTTGAACCATTAAAGTCACATCTTAGAGATGGCTGGCCGTTCTCCTCCCCCGCTCCCCATTTTGGAAAATTGTTTTAAGAGTAAGCTCCTGATTTAGAGTAGTTGATTAAAACATTCAGACTCGAATGCGGAATTTTAAAATATCCTCAAAGTATTTCTGTACCGCATTATATAAAGTGTCTACGAGGTGAGCGTTTTTCATTCATGTTGGATTGCATTTTAACATCTTTGTCATACTACTAGTGAACTAAGATTTTTAGGCAAAACTGACCAAAACGTTTTTAATGTAATGCTTTGGCTAGTAGATGCTGTTCTAAAATTTTCCCAATTTGGGAAATTCACTGAATATTGGAAAGAGCATGTTTAATAGATGTATTTCTTTCATTTTAAAAGAGAAGCTAATTCATACATATGACCACTTACCTCAGTAGCAAGATATTGAAGTACATTCTTAAATAACTGGTGGATTTTGTGTTTTATTGGTATTAAAATTTTGATATGTAATCGAGTCTTTTTCCAGACTGTTGCTTTCTCTTTCCTGTTTCTTTGGCAGTTGGCTTAATCATTTCACTTTTTTTGCTCTTGGCTAAAAGGTTCAGTAAAAAGTTTGTGGGACTTTTGCTTTTGTTTAACTTACTGGGCAGAAGAAATGAAACTGTCTTTGGATTTCTTTTGTCTTATACTATCCTATCAAGGATAATCTGAATTTACTTTGTATTTTGTTTATGCATTATGAAGGTTTTTTTAAAAAAAAATAGCAATTCTTATTGTAACTGCATTTTTTTCGTTGTATTATTTTTTGGTGCTTGCAAGTATAGTAATAATCATTCCGTTTTACATTCATATAGTGACCTTTTTGCTTGAGAATTTGAGTACATCTTAAGTTTTTGGCTTGGTAAGATTTGGATGTCGGCTTACTCTAAGTGTATTCATGCTGTAAAGACACTCTTCACTATGTTAAGGGGGAAAAGAACTGTGGAAGAAAATGGAAAATTGTTCCTAAATATGCTGCCTGAAACATATGTCAGTGGAGAAATTTTTAAGGGAAATTTTTTTGTATGCCTTTAGGCAGTGGTAACGGGGTCCTTGGGTTAAGATTGAAACTTTTCAGAGATCATTCAGCTTCCCCATAATTCTTTGGGCACTAACCAATACTTTAAGCAATTTTCTTTAAAAGCTGTGCTGTTAATCAGAGATAGGATGAATCAGTGCTGTTACATGATGTTGATTCATCAGTAGCATCTTTTAGTAATAAGAGAGTGCAGAATTATCCTACTCATCTACCTAATACTGAACTTTTTTTTTTTTTTTTAGTTTCATCAGTGAGAAATAGTTGTAAAACCTTACTAAGGAGAGTGGCAGGCATAAAAGTAATAAAGAGTCAGCCTTAGAGTAATTTTCATTGTAACTTCCTTTTAGTAAGCTCTGCCATCATTTACCCTTGTCTTTAAGTGATGTAAATTGGATCTTGACTTACCTTGCCCAGTGAAATAACCTTTTTTTTTAAAATTAATTTATTTTATTTTTAGCTGCGTTGGGTTTTCATTGCTGCTCACAGGCTTTCTCTAGTTGTGGCGAGCAGGGCCTACTCTTCATTGCGGTGCGCGGGCTTCTCAATGCGGTGGCTTCTCGTTGCGGGGCACGGGCTCTGGGTGCGCGGGCTTCAGTAGTTGTGGCACGCGGGCTCAGTAGTTGCGGCTTGCGGGCTCTAGAGCGCAGGCTCAGTAGTTGTGGTGCAGGGGCTTAGTTGCTCCGCGGCATGTGGGATCTTCCCAGACCAGGGCTCAAACCCACATCCCCTGCATTGTCAGGCGTATTCTTAACCACTGCGCCACCAGGGAAGCCCAGTGAAATAATCTTAATTGTATACTCTGTCCTGAAGAGTAAGTTAATAGCTTTGTATCTTATCTTGCATCCAAGTGCTTACTTTTAGTAGCATTGACTAGAGCCTAGAGTTAAAATACCCTTTATCATTTTATTGCTGTTCCCAATCTTTGCATTGTTGTGGTCCTCGCTTTTCTTATTTAAGGCTGTGGCTTTGTAATTCATAGTACTTAAGCACATAAAAGTTCATTATAAAATGTAAAAACAGCATTGTCATCTCTCACAAAATAATGTCCTAAAAGGTTTCACCATGACCTTTCCTCACCTAGAATCTTTAACACTCAACAGCCAGAGTGACCCTGATAAAATATATCAGGTCATGTCACTTCTCTTCTCAAATGGCTTCCCTTCTCAGCCGTAGTAAAATCCATAATCCTTATTATGGTCTCCCAGGCTCTGAGCCTTTTGAGTCTCTTCATCCTCTCTGACTTTATTACTTCACTCTTTCTGTAGCCACACTTCTACTCTACTACTGAGGTGTTCTTTGACTACTCCGTAAAACACAGGCCCTCCTCCCACATTTCTTAGCCCTTTTTAAGCCAGATTTTTCTCCATAGCACTTAACACTTTCCAAGATACTGTAGAATTTACTAACTTAAGTTTATTATATATTTTTTCTTTACTCAAATGCAAGTTCTATGAGAATGGGGTTTGTCAGTTTGGGTCACTGTTTTGTCCCCAAACACTGAACAATGTGTGACGCACAGTAGATACTTAACAAATACGTAATGAATTAACATGCTTTCAGCTAGAAAACATTACAAATAGTAATTGTGGTTTGAAACTTGAGACTATGCAAGTCTCATTCTTTTGCATAAACTGCTAATATAACTTGGAAAAAAGAGATGCTAAAATGGAATCACAGTGGCCTCTAACATTAAAAAAAAAAAAAAAAAAAAAAGTTTGTTGGAGGAATGTGAGCTCCCAAAGAATACTGTGAAGGTCAGAGAGGAGGTGAGTGTGGTATTACAGAAACCAAAGGAAGAGAGTATTTCAAGGGGAGAGTAGTCAGTAGAGTCAAGTGATGATGAGAGTTGAATAAGGTGAGAGCTGAAAGATTTTTCTTTGGGGAATCCCCTAGCGGTCCAGTGGTTAGCCCTCCACGCTCTCACTGCTGAGGGCCCGGGTTCGATCCCTGGTCCGGGAACTAAAGTCCCACAAGCTGCGTGGCGCGGCCAAAATAAAAAGATTTTTGTTTACGTTTAACAACATGGAGCTCATTGGGTTTTTGAACAAGCAGGATAATAAGCTTATTTTTAAACCGATGCTCCAGTAATTGCGTAACTAGATCTAAAAGTACTGGGATCAAAGATTAAGAAATTATCTACTCACATTACAGAAGAGACCTAATGTTTATCAGATATTTACTGTGTGCCAAACACTCTGTTCTAGACATTTTGCATGAATTTTCATTTGATCTTTTCAGCAGCCTTGCAGTATTGGTTGTATTTAATCCATTTTACAGAAAGGAGTATGAGGCTCTGGAGAAGTTAAGAAGTCAGATGACTTGCTAAGTGTCAGAGCACTTGTTAAGAATCTATACCCAAGTCCGTCTGACTCTTTGGCCTTTAGTTAGTCCTTACGTCAAGTTGACCTCCCAAACTCTGCATTAGTGTTGTCTAGTAGTAGAACTTGCTGTGATGATGGAAGTGTTCTGTATCTCTGCTGCCCAATATAGTAGCTGATAGTAACTGTAGTAGATAGTGGCTGTTGAACACTTGAAATGTAGCCAGTGCAGTCGGGGAACAGAATAGTGGTACTGTGTTGGACAGTGCAGATATAGATCAAAAGAATCCCATGAATAATAAAGCAGAGTCTTTTCTTATTATAAGAAGAGATGGAAACACATATTCCTCATTTGAAAGGAATACTGTTTTGCTTATATTCTAGTTTTAGATGCTGTAAATGAATATTTATAAGTAATCTTTTCCGTTTTTTTTTTTTTTTGAAAACAATCTCAAACTTTCAGAAAAGTTCCAAGTGCAATGCAAAGAACTTTTCCCCCCAAAGCTATTTGAGAGTAAGTTGCAGATGCAGTCTCATCACCCCAAACAAGGACAAGGACTTTCTTTCTGTTACATAAACAATATTAAAATTAGGAAATTAACCTTGCTATATTACTACCATATAACCCTCAAACCTCATCCAAGTTTTGCCAGTTTTCACAGTAATTTCCTCTATAACAAAATGATCCAGTTCAGAATTTTGTGTTGCATTCATTTAATTGTAATGTCCTTCAACCTAGAACAGTTCCTTAGCCTTTTATTGATTTTCATGACCTTGACACTTGGAAAGATTACATGTCAGTTTTGTTGTAAAATTTCTCTCGATTTGGATTTGCCTGATGCTTCTTCATGATTGGATTCAGATTGTGCATTTTTTGGTAGGAGTATCACAGTGATGATACTGTTTTCTCATGGCATCCTATCAGATGGCATAATACAGTTCCTGTTTGTCCCCTTACTCATGATGTGCACTTTGATCACTTAATTAAGGTGAAGTCTCCCAAGCTTCTGCACTGGCAAGTTTTTTTCCTGTCTTAGTAATTAATAAGTACTTTGTGGGGAAGTATTTTGAGACTGTATTAAGCCCATTCCTTATCAAACTTGCTCTTTGTTGATTCTCAAATTGTCCCAGCTTTGGCCAGTGAAAGCCCCTTCAAGCTAGTTTTTGTGTTCTTTTGACTTGCTTTGAGCACTTCCTTACTTTTTGACACAAGAAAATGTTCCAGGCTCACCTTAAACTTTCCTTGCCACAGCCCTGGAATGAACCATTTCTCCAAGGAGTGGTTTCTTTTAGTGGAGAAAGGAGATTAGAAACCAAGATTTGAGCACTGTATTTATGTCTCCATCTATATGTAAAAAACCATGAGTTGGTACCAGTTTCTCCAATTTCAATACACAGTGTCTGCTTTAGTTTTCTCCTTCTCAAAATTTGTAACTCCTTTCTCTTAAAAGGAATAGCCTAGCTCCCATTATCCTTAGTGTATTTACTTACATGATCAATCCCCGGTATGTAGTCAGTTTCCCATTGCCACTGCTGCTTTCTCCCCCGTCTTGCATAACATTTTCACTCTACTTTGGCTCTGACACCTTGTGCCAGGATGCATTGCTCATTTCAGGCTTCTCTTATACCTCATGCAGAGCATCTTGGTATTCTGCTTGAGTTCTAGTACCTCACTCTGTGTTCTTTCACCATCCCTCATGAGGACACCTTGGTCACAGAGTTGGGTTCCAACACATCCAGGAAGAATAGCAGCATACAGACATGTTCTTTTAAGGATTATACTTACTTGTTTTTACAAAAGATGATTATACCAAAGGTTATAGTGAAAATTAATGACCAGATATGTTCTCAACTTTTAATTTAACCCCCCTTGAGATTCTCACATCTCTTAGTGATAAGACTGATCTTCCTCCTTATTTTTCCTTTTACCTTAGAGTTCTCAGATTTACTTTTGAGAGAGTCTTCTTAATGTAATTTTAGTAGTAAGGTAAAAATTAGTTGAGTTCTTTTGTATGTAGGTTTTGGAGTCAATCAGACCTGGCTTTGAATGCTGATTGTCCCATATACTACTGATTGTCACCTTTCCTAGGTGACTTAATCAATGTCCCAGTTTCCTCACCTATTTTAATTTTAAGTAACATTTACCTGAGTCCAGTGGTAATAGCAGCTAACCCCATCTCTGTCTTTCATCCTCTTAAGTTAGCTCTGTTTAGTGAGTGATTTTGAAGCCGTTTTAGCAGTGTTCTAGTATTGAATCTTGGTGGTGTTTTAATTTTTAGAATGTACTGTCGTATGTGTTTTGAGGGTTAAATGTGCAAAAGTGTGCCAGAGTATTCAGTTCATTTCCTGATACAAAGTAGGCATTCTCTCTACCTTTAGTTCTGTGCTCCAGGTTTGTTGATATCTATGTGTCTGTTAAGTCTGGGGATGAAACATGGCCTTTGCCCTTGGGGCGCTTAGTCCTAATCAGGCCTTCTTTATTGCTCCCCAGTGGTGTTTGTGTTTTTTCCTAACTAGTTTTCCATAGATTACTCACTTTCCCCACTTGCTGCTGCTGGATTATTTTCAAAACTCCCAATTTAAACATCTCAGAAACTACTCTCAAAATAGATAAGTGAGAGAGAGGTGGACTTTTCCTTAGTGATTCTCTGCTTTTTAGAAAACACAATTTAAGTCCTACCTTGGACTTAAACTTTAAGTCCCTTTACATTCTGGGCCATAATTATGTCTTTGCCCTTATCTTCTATTAGTGTCCTAAATGAATTCTTTCTGACTAAATTAGTCCTGAAAAGTGACCTGTATCTCACATTTGGCACTTAGCATATGCTATTTTGTTGTTCATCTTTTGTATCCTATTTTTGCACTTCCACTTTTTGCAAGGATATAGTATCTTAATCTGTCTTTGTAGTCCAATGCCAGGCCCAATACCCTAACCATAGTAGTAGTTCAGCAGCTTGAAGTAAACAGAAACAAATATAAACATTAAAAAGAGCAGCCACAGCAACATGGCTTTGAAAATTCTCTGGAATCAGTGAAACAGCTTACAAATGATACATGATTTGTTAATATAAATATTTTGTATGCCTGGATGGCCTGTCAAGAAAATTGCTTCTTTAAACTACTGTTCTAACTGGGAATAAAATATTAATAACTTAAAATTTTGTAAGCTGTCATTCACCTGAAAACCTTATCATAGAAAAGCCTTCTTCAGGGGCTTCCCTGGTGGTGCAGTGGTTAAGAATCTGCCTGCCAATGCAGGGGACATGGATATGAGCCCTGGTCTCGGAAGATCCCACATGCTGCGGAGCACCTAATAAGCCCGTGCACCACAACTCCTGAGCCTGTGCTCTAGAGCCCGCAAGCCACAACTACTGAAGCCCACGCATCACAACTACTGAAGCCTGCGCACCTAGAGCCTGTGCTCCGCAACAAGAGAAGCCACCGCAGTGAGAAGCCCGCACACTGCAATGAAGAGTAGCCCCCGCTCACCAAAACTAGAGAAAGCCCGCGCGCAGCAACAAAGACCCAATGCAGCCAAAAATAAATAAATGAATGAATTTATTAGGGAGGAAAAAAAGGTTTCATATAGGACAGCTTTAATGATTTAGGCCATATTTCTTTAGGAACTGTTGTACATGTCCAGTTACTTGGACATAAACATGAGTAATATGAGGAAGATGCATGAAACAAAATACCTTTATTGTTTCAAAACTGCTACAGAATTAGATAAAACTGAAACAGAACATGAAGGAGAAACAAATTCAATCAAGCCCTTAAAAGAAGTTTATAGTATGTTTCATATTAATATAGCCATTCCAACTTTCTTTGATTATTACTTGCATGATGTAATTTTTTCCCATACTTTTATTTCCATACTTTTATTTACTATGTCCTTATGTTTAAAGTGAGTTTCTCTCTCCCCGCCCCCCATGATGTCACGATTCCCTCCTGGCTGTTCCTAAAGGCAGCCATGGAGCTCAATAAAATTTACTTTCCTGGAAAAAGGAAATAAAGTGAGTTTTTTGCAGACAGCATGTCAGTCTTTTTAACAATCCAATCTGACAATCTCTCAATTGATATATTTAGATTATTTGCATTTAATGTAATTATTGATATGGTATGCTCCTTTGTTCCCCATTTACTGCCTTTTTTTTCATTCTCATCCTAGGGCCTTTTTTTTTTTTTTTTTTAAACATACACATATATCTATTCTTTTTCAGAGTCTTTTCCCATGTAGGTTATTACAGAGTATTGAGTAGAGTTCCTTGTGCTGTACAGTAGGTCTTTGATGATTATCTCTTTTATATACAGTGGTATGTATATGTTAACCCCAACTTCCTAATTTATCCTTTCCCCACCCCCAACCTTTCCCCTTTGGTAACCATAAGTTTGTTTTCTGAGTCTGTGAGTCTGTTTCTGTTTTGTAAATAAGTTCATTTGTATCATTTTTTAAGATTCCTCATATAAGTGAGGCAAACTCTATCAAACTCTTAGAGGAAAACATAGGCAGAACACTCTATAACATAAATCACAGCAAGATCCTTTTTGACCCACCTCCTAGAGTAAGGGAAATAAAAACAAAAATAAGCAAGTGGGACCTAATGAAACTTAAAAGCTTTTGCACAGCAAAGGAAACCATAAACAAGATGAAAAGACAACCCTCAGAATGGGAGAAGATATTTGCAAGTGAAGAAACTGACAAAGGATTAATCTCCAAAATATACAAAGCAGCTCATGCAGCTCAATATCAAAAAAACAACCCAATCCAAAAGTGGGCAGAAGACCTAAATAGACATTTCTCCAAAGAAGGTATACAGATTGCCAACAAACACATGAAAGGATGTTCAACATCACTAATCATTAGAGAAATGCAAATCAAAACCACAATGAGGTATCACCTCACACAGGTCAGAATGGCAATCATCAAAAAAATCTACAAACAATAAATGCTGGAGAGGGTATGGAGAAAAGGGAATCCTCTTGCACTGTTGGTGGGAATGTAAATTGGTGCAGCCACTATGGAGAACAGTATGGAGGTTCCTTAACTAAAAACAGAACTATCATATGACCCAGCAATCCCACTACTGGGCATATACCCTGAGAAAACCATAATTTAAAAAGAGACATGTACTGCAATGTTCATTGCGGCACTATTTACAATAACCAGGACATGGAAGCAACCTAAGTGTCCATTGACAGGTGAATGGATAAAGAAGATGTGGCACATATATAAATGGAATATTAGCCATAAAACGAAACAAAACTGGAATATTTGTAGTGAGGTGGCTGGACCTAGAGTCTGTCATACAGAGTGAAGTAAGTCAGAAAGAGAAAAACAAATACCATATGCTAACACATACATATGGAATCTAAAAAAAAAAGTGGTTCTGATGAACCTAGGAGCAGGACAGGAATAAAGACGCACACGTAGAGTGGACTTGAGGACACAGGGAGGGGGAAGGGTGAGCTGGGACAAAGTGAGAATGGCATGGACCTGTATACACTACCAAATGTAAAATAGATAGCTAGTGGGAAGCAGCTGCATAGCACAGGGAGATAAGGGAGGTGCTTTGTGAACACCTAGAGGGGAGGGGTAGGGAGGGTGGGAGGGAGACGCAAGAGGGACGGGATATGGGGACATATATATACATACAGGTGATTCGCTTTGTTATACAGCAGAAACTAACACACACTGTAAAGCAATTAATACTCCAATAAAGGTGTTTAAAAAAAAAGAGAGAAAGTAATGGCTAGAAACAGTGTGAAAATCACAGCCAAAAGTCCAGTTCTTGGGGCATTTGAAGCCCCAGTAATAAGATTAAATTTCGGAGAGAATCCCAGTATCTGCCCATGCCTGATGCTAGCATGAAAAAGTGTTGGGTTTTTTTTTTTTTTTTTTTTGCTTCTTTTAAAAGTAAATTTTCATGGTATGTAATAACATTTCTAGGTTAGAATAGTAGTGTATCATAGGAGTAGGATTGTGAAATGCCTCTTTAAATTATGTGTGAAAAATTCATTTGAGAACACATTCATCATATACTTATATAACATAATAAAATTGTGTTTATCTCTGAAATAGCTACCTAAGTTGAGTTTAAGAAATTCTGATAATAGGCATAGCTAGAGTAGAGAGTGGATGTCCTGTGTACTATACAAAACAGTTGCTCCCCCCTCCCCCCGTATTAGTTTCACTATAGCAACTTGTACCAATTTGGAAGGGATTAGTACAAAGGAAGTGACATTTCTTGAGGAACCAGTCAAAGAATGACATTTAACATCTGTGCAAAAAAGAGACTGATTTCGGGCTTCCCTGGTGGCGCAGTGGTTGAGAATCTGCCTGCCAGCGCAGGGGACACGGGTTCGAGTCCTGGTCTGGGAAGATCCCACATGCCACGGAGCAACTGGGCCCGTGAGCCACAACTACTGAGCCTGCGCGTCTGGAGCCTGTGCTCCGCAGCAAGAGAGGTCACGACAGTGAGAGGCCCGCGCACCGCGATGAAGAGTGGCCCCCGCTCACCGCAGCTAGAGAAAGCCCTCGCACAGAAACGAAGACCCAACACAGCCATAAATAAATAAATAAATTTAGAAAAAAAAAGAGACTGATTTCTAGAGTTGAAATTCTATAATGTAAGGTTTTTAAAATCTTGTTTAAACAGAACAGAGCAATATTTCAGAAGCAATGTTTTGAACCTTGTCCTTTTCCCCCCACTGCTATAGATGAAATTCATTTCCATTCCTCTGTAACAAGCATTTGTATGTGGTATTTTATTCTGTTTCCTCTCTAATTCTTAGGATTTGTTTGTTTATTTGCGAATGTTTCCTGTGCCTTACATAATTTTCCCATCTCCTTTTTTGGGAGATAGGTAGACAGGGATTACCATTTAAATTCAGGAGTCTCTCTAAGGTAGATTAAAGGTTAAATTAAAGAAATGGTCTATAGTTTTCCTGTTTGGGGTTAGAAGAAAAGTATAAAAAGACTCCAGTTCTTTCTCTACTTCCTTGCTTCCTTCCAGGATCCCCTTTCCTCTTGGTTATTCTGCCCAGATATGAGGGTACATTGCTCTTGATCCCAAGGGCTCCTGTAGTCCTCTTGGGAGGTTTGTTGTGAGGTGAGTCTCTAACACCTCATTGTTCTTTTTGCTTTTTTGTCTCTAGTAGGCATAAGGTTTAATCTTCTAAATGTAAACACAACTTTTCAGACTTGTAACTCTTGCCTTCAGCAGACCTGTAATAAATGTTGAGGAATGGGTGATGGAAAGAAACAAAAATGTAAGAGCTTTAGGTTTGTCTTTATCATTTAAATTAGTGCTTTAGTAAATGGGGTTGAAAAAATGGAGGTGAGAATCTCAAGGACAAATGAAGATTACATAATCACTTCCTTCTTCTATTCCCTCCTCCATACCTTAGGCAGGGGTGGGATTTATTAGAGAAGAATTGCATAAATATATATTGAAATTATTAGAGTACATATAACATGCTGCTGTTCTATAATTGTTTCTCATTTGGAGAAATAGTGGAAGCCTGTCATATTATTATGGTATCTTTATCAAACTCTTTATGGTTAAACTATCCAATCATGTAGAAGGCACTCATTTTTCTTTTTTAATTAAAGTACTGCATTGTAGGAATATTCTTCTCATAGAGTGAACAACTATCACATAAGAGTAACCCAACTGGGAGCCATCTATAGTGCCTGTCTTCCCCCATACAATGAAAAACCTGCTAGCTCTATACCATCACTAGGGTCTTAGAACGGATCTCTTTTTATAGTTCCGTCTTAGAATTTAGTGGGGTTGTGAAGTTGTGTCTGTGCTTTTAGTCTCTGTGTCTCCCCAAGCCATAGGTATGTGTTGTCTGTGAGACCCTTCAGTGCTACAGAAATACAGGAACCCTCAGATACCTCCTCTCAAGCTCAAATGTGGTGATGTAATTTGGGTGGTCTCTGTGTTGGCGATAAAGACTGAGAGTATGAGTGAAGTCGTCAGTGAAAAAGTACCTTTGTTGAGAAAGTTGATTTATATTCCCATGATTGCTCTCTCATGTTAGTCTTTACTTTTAAAAACATTTTAACATTTATTAACATATAGTAAAATTGACCTTTTTGGGGTATGTAGTTCTGTGAACTTCAATACATGTATAGATTTTTATTACTACCACCAGAGTCAGGATTCAGAATGGTTTCCAGAAAACTCCCTTGTGCTATCTTTGTAGTCTAACCTTCCCCTGACCCAGGCAGCCACTGATAATGGTTCTTTATTACTACAGTTTTGACTTTTTGAGACTGTCCTATAAATGTAATTATGTATCAGTAATAGGTAATCTTTTGAGACTGGCTTCTTTCACTCAGTATATTGCCTTTAAGATTCATGTAAGTTGTTGAGTGAAACACCAGTTCATTTCTTTTCGTGGCTGAGTAGTATTCTACTGTATGGATGAACATATCATAGATTGTTTATTTTGATGAAATCTAGTATATCAATTTGTTCTTGTACTGTTTTTGTCTGGTTTTGGTATCAGGGTAATGCTGGATTCATAAAATGAATTGGGAAGTATTTATCTTCCAAACTCTGGAAGAGATTGTGTTATTGAAATGTTTAGTAAAATTCACCAGGGAAATTGTCTGGGGTTGGAGGTTTCTTTTTTGGAAGACTTTTAACTACAAATTCAGTTTCTTTGTACCGGGGCTATTCAGTGCTGTTCTACTTAATTAGTCTTGCTAGAGGTTTCAGTTTTATTGATCTTTTCAAAGAATGAGCTTTTGGTTTTATTGATTTTTGTTTTTCTGTTTTCAGTTTCATTGATTTCACATTTGTCCTTTAAGGATAATTTCACTAGCTTGAGATTTTAGGTTTTTAAAGTTCTTTTCCATTTTAAACTAAGAATGTTGTTTCACTTCCTTCTGGCCTGTGTTGTTTCTGATGAGAAATCAGTAGTTATTCAAATCATTAACCTATCTTCCCCACATAAGTAATGTATTGTTATTTCAATCTACTTGTAAGATTTTTTTCCTTTGTAATTTTCAGCAGTTTGTGATGTGTCCAGGAATGAATTTCATTGGAATTATCCTGTGTGAGGTTTATGAGCTCCTTGAATGTAGAGGTTTATGTCTTTCAACAAATTTGGGGAGTTCCCAGCCATTATTTCTTATTATTACTCTCCTTTCCTCTCCCTCCCCCCACCGCACCCACAGTCATTTTCCTCCCCTTCTTGAGCTCTTGACAAGAATGTTAGGGTATTGGCATTGTTCCACTGTTTCCTGAGGCACTAATGGTTTTTTTTTCTATGTTTTTCTCTCTGTTGTTTAGATTGGGTAATTTCTGTTGCTCTGTCTTCCAAGTTCACTGACTTTCCATTCTGCTATTGAGTCTGTGCAGTGTATTTTCTATTTCAGTTATTGCGTTTTTCAGTTCTAAAATTTCCATTTGGTGCCACTTTATTTCTTTGTTGTGATTTTCTAGCTTTCCATTTGTTTCAAGAGTATTTGATTTTACTTGTTGGAACATTTTTATTCCCTGCTTTAAATCTTTGTCAGACAATTCACCCAATGCTGTAATATCTGTGTCTTCATGGTGTTGGTTTCTGTGGGTTGTCTTTTCCCATGAGTGTTTGAGATTTTCCTGGTTTTCTGTATGCCAAGTAATTTTGGACATTTTGAACAATTTACAGGTTACCGTCTCAAGCTCTTTCCTCTCTGTTATATCCATGGTATTTTCTAGATCCTTGGAACACCCCCACCCACCCCCACCCCACACACACTTTTCTGTCTTCTGGCTAGAAAGCTCAGTCTTTGTTTACTCCACTGTGGTGTATACTTTCCACAGTTGCATCTGGAGTCAAATGACAGGAAGACAGGAGAAAAATCAATGAGATTAGCCCAGAGTTTCTTCAGTCAGTGAGTATGGTACTTTTCCTTTAGAGTTTTAGGCTTCTGCTGACCTTGCTGCTGTCACTGTTGAAGCCATCACCACCACAGGATTGCTTGGGAACTGGGGCATGAAGAACAGAAAAAAAAAAAAAAAGATTTCCTTCACTCTTGAGTATTGGGGAGGCCCCTTTCCTACTCCTTGGGCAGAGCTAGAGGACTTTTCTTAGAGTGCTAGCCTGTGCGCTCGCGCCCTGTCGCCCTGTCGCCCTCTCACTCTCTCACCCTCTCGCCCTCTCGCCCTCTCTCACTAGTGGTCACTTTATAGGTTTCAGGCTTCATGAAGCCCAGGCTGGAGGGAAAATTGGATGGGGAAGAAATTATAAACGCACTACCAGTTTGATAATATATCAGATTTTGGGCTCTTCCCCAATCTACCTGTTATTGCTTACCTTTTAATTTTCGGTTAGCTGCTCCATTTATTCTGTCTAGGTTTTATAGTTTCATTCAGTGAGATTAACAAGGTAGAATGTACTTATTCCATTTTACACAGAATGGAAGCTTCCCAGTCTCACTTATTATCTGTTTTAGAATGTCACGGCAACTTGAATCTCCTTATTTTGTAATTAAATATGGTTTGTCAATTATATCTTATTTTTTTCAACATATATGTGACCCTGCCATGTATAACAGTGCAAGTTTTGTCAAGGAGATGGTACTACATTAAGTGTAGAAGGAAATGGGAACATTAATTTTTCTTTTAGAGTAATAGCATAGTTTTCATGAAATCTTACCAAAATTATATTACGTTTGAAAAACTGTTTTCCTATTTTCAATTTAATCTATGTTTTCTGCCTGAGGATTTCTGGCTTGCCTTTCACTTTGGAAATGTTTTAGTTTTTATTCATTTTAACCTTTTAAAAAAATGATTCGTTTCAATAATTAGGTTATTGGTCATCATAGAGCATAGTATGAGGTGACATCCTTCATATTAGTGGAGTCTTTTGGCGCTCACTTCCTGTTGCAGACACTGGAAGAATGTTAGAGACATTCTGAAGGCTTATCTTTACTTCCTGGATCGATATATGAAGCTGGTTTTATTATAAGACCTATAAATGTGGATGACTTCAGGTTCTTTATTTTCAGTTTACCTGGTAAACTATAAGACATAGGATTATCTGTTCATCAGTGAATGGTGCTGAGAAAACAAGCCTTTTTTTGAATATAGGTCCAGAATGAAGGAGTTGAATATGAAAAGATTCCTCGAAATTGCTACTGTTGATCAACTGCTGACAAGCAACCAAATCACTGATAACCCTGTCAGAAACTGAACTAGATAGAAAGTATTTCCAGGGCCTGATATGCAATAGTAACTGAAAGCAGAGCATGTGTCTTAGTCTGTTTGGGTTGCTATAACAAAATACCAAAACTGCATGGCTTGTAAAGAACGAAATTGGGACTTCCCTGGTGGTGCAGTGGTTAAGAATCCACCTGCCAATGCTGGGACACGGGTTCGAGCCCTGTTCCGGGAAGATCCCACATGCCACGGAGCAACTAAGCCTGTGCGCCACAACTACTGAGCCTGCACTCTAGAGCCTGCAAGCCATAACTACTGAGCCTGTGTGCCACAACTACTGAAGCCCGTGTGCCTAGAGCCCGTGCTCCACAACAAGAGAAGCCACCGCAATGAGAAGCATGTGCACTGCAACAAAGAGTAGCCCCCGCTCACTGCAACTAGAGAAAGCCTGCGCACAGCAGCGAAGACCCAACACAGCCAAAAATGAATAAATTTTTTTAAAAAGAATGAGGGCTTCCCTGGTGGCGCAGTGGTTGAGAGCCCGCGTGCCGATGCAGGGGATACGGGTTCGTGCCCGGGTCCGGGAAGATCCCACATGCCGCGGAGCGGCTGGGCCCGTGAGCCATGGCCGCTGAGCCTGCGCGTCCGGAGCCTGTGCTCTGCAACGGGAGAGGCCACAACAGTGAGAGGCCCTCATAATGCAAAAAAAAAAAAAAAAAAAGAATGAAATTATTTCTAGAGGCTAAAAGTTCAGGTTCAGGGTGCTAGCATGGTTGGGTGAGGGCCCTCTTCCAGGTCTCAGACTTTCCCTTGAATCCTCACATGGTGGAAGGGATTAGGGATCTTCTTGGAGCCTCTTTTATAAGGCACTAATCCCTTTCATGAGGGTTCCACCCTCTTAACTTAAGTACATCCCAAAGGCCCCCCTTACTAATAATACCATCACCTTTAGGGATAAGGATTTCACCATGAATTTTCGGGAGATATAAACATTAAGACCATAGCAGCGTGTAAATGAATCAATAAAACAAAAATTGATTGAGTTTTATATCCATTTCAGTTTTACTGTTGTTTGGTATTTATAAAGTTGGGGTGAAATTGAAAGTATTGGCGGGAATGAAAATTTTGTTGCTGTTTTTGTAAATAGATATCATGATTTGTTGGTTCTCCATTGAATTATTTTCTGATTAAGAGTTTTATTTTTAACTAAAAAAATCTGATGTTGAAAAAATATGTAACTTGTGATCATGAATAGAGAGAAATTGGTGTGTTGAAGGGCAAACACTTTGTTTATTAAAGACCTGTAAATTATTATTTTTAATTCATTACATTCAGTTAGATATTAACATACTCAGATCATTGTATGGAACTGTACTATGTTATAAAATTTGAAGAAAGAGAAAAGATACTTTTCTCCACCTATATGTCTAAACATTAGTCTGAAAAGCTTTTTCTGGGGATAAAACTTTATTGTGTGGGATCAGGTACAGTGTGTGTTTCGTGTTTGCCTAATGGTCACTCCCATAGAGGAAGTGTAAAATAGTCAGAAAATCACCCTACCTGTTTGCATATATCTTTCGTTTGTTTTAAAAATTAAAATCCTCACTATCATGTTTAAGTTGACAGTTCCATTTTTGAGTCCTTTAAAGATGGAAATGCTATAGTGGTACAGAATAGTTGGGTGGGGGTAGAAAAATACATTTTAAATCTATTTGGTCTTCATTGGGAAGCCATTTTTACAAAGGCATATGTTGCAAGGATACATCGGTGCTCATTGTGTGCTTTTTTAGTATCCTGTGCTTACCACCATTACAGCATCTGCTATACTCCATTGTTATTGATTTTTGTTTTTGTTTTTGTCAGGTGTGTCAGTGCTTAAGGCCTAGTGGTACCTAGAAAATATGGAGCACTGACTAAATATTTAATAAATAAATAGAGAGGGAAGGAGGGAGGGAGAGAGAGAAAGAGAAGGAGAAGGAGAGAAAGAGGCAGGCTGTAGAAATGTGGGGAGTCCGGTGTGGGGCCAGTTGAAAAAGAAGAGAAAAAAAAAGAGAAAAGTGATTACTGGCTAAGGATACTAAAATCTGGAGTTCAGGAAGTAATTTAAATACTAGTAGTTGAACTTCTGGGCTCTTTAAATATCTTTTTGTATATCTTTTTCTAAATTGTTTTCTGAGGTGGTAAGCCTAAGTGTATTTGTTGGGGTAGATTTTCTTCTAATTCTCCATTACTCTGTTTTCAGTCGGTTTTCTCCTATATGCTGAAATGTGTTTTCTTGTGCTTCTCCCTTCCTGAACAAAATGTTTTCATTATTGTTTGCTTCCACTACATATGTGTGTCTTCATATTTGCAGGCATATAGTCACTCTGTCGAAATGTTTTATGTTCTAGATAAATTATACTCACATCTGGGGCCCTCTGTAATAAGTACTTCTTTATACTTTCCTAGTCTCCTTTCTTCTGTACCCAAGTTAAATAAGGGAGCATCTAGGTGAAAATAAAATGAAATAGGACTAATTTTCATAATTCCCTCTCCAGAAAAGTTTGATGGAAAACCGATTACCTGACTACTCGACCTGAAGAATCTTAAGGGTAAGAAGCCTTGTAAATATTTGTATACTTATTAAAAACTAAATGACACTCTTAGGTACCACCTAGGAAATTGTGGTTGGAGCTTCACTTAAACATGACCTCTTCTTTTTTGCTAGAGTTGCCATATGTTACGGCATTTAGTGTTTTATCTCCTATATCTATATAAAGTAGAAAATAGGATACAAAAATCCTAGGGCTATTTAGTTTGTGAGTCCTAGATTTTGTGTCTTGCTTCAACATTTTTATTTCCAGATAAACAGGAATCTTGATAAATATTATCAATGTAGAATAAAGAACTTATTTATCTTTTTGTAAGTTCCGTTTGAAGAACTATTTGACAATTTAAATTTTGTAAACATTTTACTCATATTCTTTCTATATGTGGATATTCTTTGAGTTACAGGAGTTTTTAAAATTTGTTCACTTGTTAATAATGAAAATCTGAGAGTCATACAGATTTATCAGTTTTAATCCTGTGATATACGTAAAATCCATTTGGGGTGGGGAGGTATTCATGTGTTTGTGCATGTGTGCTAGTTGTTGATTACTTTGTGCTAGTCTGAACACTTTAAATGGATTATGAGATTATGTAATTTGATTGTCATAATGACCAAAATGGTTACTGTTTTATCTCCATTTTATAGATGAGGAAACAGGCTTAAAGAAGTCACACTACTAAAGTGTCAGACTAGTTAATGTTTGAACCCAGGCAGTTTTTTTCTAAAATCAGTGCTAAAGGGACATTCCTGTCTATACTGAAGAGTGCTGGTATTAAAGCTCCAGCATCAAACTTGCAGGCGAAGGATATTCTAAACAAAAACTTGTCAAAATAGCCCACTTGAAGCAAACAAGTCTACTTGCAAAGTGTGGTAAGAGTGTTATATGGTGGAAATCAGGTAGGAAAAAAAATTAGAGGGACCATTCTGCAAGGGATTTAAAAATTAACAGTGACATATTAGAAGCAGGAGGCAGTTGATTATGTAGCAAAGAAGCTGGAAAGGAAATAACTGTTAAGCTGAAGGAGTTAATTGCCTTAACCTTACTCTGAAGCAAACAAGTTGAAAGCACTAGGGCAAATATCCATGATAGTTTAAGCCAGATTGATAAAATAAATGTAGATAAATCAACAAAATCACATAGCCTTCAGGGAATTTTTAAAGAAACTCAAGGACACCATTGCAGAACCATTGACTCAGATGTGTAATGAGAAGCTGTTATGCCATAGTACAGGTTGAATACAAATGTAAATAGATGCCTATACTTAGAAAAGCTTGAGGGGCCCTCTGCAGTGTAAAACGGAGCCACATCTCCAAACTAGGCAGCCTTCTATAGTCTTTAATAGGGTTGGCAAACGTTTTCTGAAAAGGGCCAGATCGTAATTATGTTAGGTTTTGCCAAGTATACAGTTTCTTTAGTAATTATTCAGTTTTGCCATTGTAGTGCAAAAGCAGCCATAGGCAATATATAAAGGAATGAGCATGGCTGTTCTTCAACAAAACTTTATTTACAGAAACAGCCAGTTTTTTGACCACTGGCCTATAATAATGGATCGAATTCCACCCCCCACCCCCACCCCCACTGCTGCCCCGACATCACTAACAAATAGCCTTGCTTATGGTTTCTTCAAGGGAAAATAAAAATAACATTCTTAGAGGGAGTATCAAATTTTTGAATAGTTAATTGGCAGGCACTTAATGGTTTTAAGACTGGGATTAGGATGGAAGATGTGCATTAATAGTAATGGTTAACATTTGAATGCTTTTTATTGCTAGACAGTGTCATAAGCACAGGTTTGCTTATGACAAAAATTACAATTTTTTTTTTTTTTTTTAAATTCTCAGGTAGTTAGGATAATGGGGTAAGATGGTGTGGTATGAATTTCCCCAAATGAAGAATTACACTCAATTATAGATCATACAGGGGCATAATCTGATTCTAAAATCAACTAAGTTTGGAAGTTGGCTTTATTGTACATATGAATCTTGCACAAGTCTTGATAAAGTGCAGATTCTTATTCACTAGTCTAGGGTGGTGCCTGAGGTATCTTTGTAGCAAGTTCCCAAGTGATATTGATACTGTCCTGAGTAAATATCAAGTGGAATAGTAACCTGTGGCTATCGGAATATTTTTTAAAGTATTCTTCTATCTCAGCAATTCCATCATTCTAGTTACTCAAATCAAAATACTGTGGAATAATCCTGGAATCTTGCTCTAACACATATGCCGCATTTAGTCCGTCAGCAAATCCTGATGGCTGTATTTTGAAAACTGCTGGAATCTGAGCACTTTTCATCAACCTTGCTACTACTTTAGTACAAGCCACTGTTATCTCCCCCTCTAGATTATTGCAGTAGTCTGCTTGCTGGCCTCTGCTTTTCCCTTTGCTGCCTCCTCTGCCTTAAACCCCTTACTGGCTTATCACACTCAAAAGAAGCCAATGTATTTACCTTACCCTATAAGCTGTTACCTGATACCTGAAGAATAGCACCAGAACTAAAACAAACGTTAATGTAGGCTGAGTGGGAAGTTTTCCTTTTGTTCTTGACATTCTACTTTTATTAAGGTAGACTGTGATTGAATTAACCTTTTAAAAGTAACTTTAATACTCAAATTTCCAATTTTTAACCTACTAAAACCTTTAAATTATTCTTGTATGTGTTAGCTTCTTATTTTCTGCTTGGGTTTTGAATCAAAGTATGGGCCTTTGCATTTCTCCTTATTTAATCTAATACAGAATTTTCCTAGGCAGTACATACTTTTAATGTAGAAACTCACATGTGTACATTATTTAACAAACTAATAGAAAAACTACTTCATGTACACATGGAAGAACCATAACTGATGAAATTGGGGATTTCTTGTGCCTAGATATTACGAAATATATTTGAATACTTCATTGCAATCACTTGTCTTGCATCAATTCAAGAAAGAATTCTAAGAGTTGATTTAAAAAATAATTTTACCTCATAAATTTGTTCCCCTTGACTAACAAATTAATTTCCTTTCCTCTGTTTCTCATTTTGTCTCTTGTAATCACCATTTTCCTAGTCCCCTAGGCCAAAATGATCTTTTACTCCTTCCTTTGTATTTATTTAGTCACCAAACGTCAGAAATTCTTCAGCTCTTTAAAATTTCTTTCTTTTTAATTCACTTTATAGCCAATTACTCTAGCTATGCAAACATCTCTGCTTCCAATCTCTCCCCTCTATAATCCGTTCTGTGTTTTGCAGGCAGATCATTCTTTTAAAAGATTCATTTACATTGCTTATATCATGTCAGTCTTCCTCAGAAGAATCTATAGGATTGACTCTAAACCTCTCAGTCAATCGTTAGAGATCTGTCTGTAATCTAGCCCTACTTGATTTATATTGCTCTGCTTATTACTCTCGTTACCCTCACTGTAATCTTTCAGATGAACTTCTTGGCTTACATGCCCATTTCTTCTCAGTATATACACACAGTTGCTCTTTCACCCACTGACTTTTTTTTTTAATTTTAACATCTTTATTGGAGTATAATTGCTTTACAATGGCGTGTTAGTTTCTGCTTTATAACAAAGTGAATCAGTTATACATATACATATATCCCCATATCTCTTCCCTCTTGCGTCTCCCTCCCACCCTGTGTCTATGCCACTCTCTCACTTTGTCCCAGCTTACCCTTCCCCCTCCCCGTATCCTCAAGTCCATTCTCTAGTAGGTCTGCGTCTTTATTCCCATCTTACCTCTAGGTAATTCATGACCATTTTTGTTTGTTTGTTTTTTAGATCGCATATATATGTGTTAGCATACGGTATTTGTTTTTCCCTTTCTGACTTACTTCACTCTGTATGACAGACTCTAGGTCCATCCACCTCACTACAAATAACTCAATTTCATTTCTTTTTATGGCTGAATAATATT
>NC_041219.1:92240543-92290543 GCF_002837175.3 Physeter macrocephalus
TGTTCCCTTTTCTCCACACCCTCTCCAGCATTTATCGTTTCTAGATTTTTTGATGATGGCCATTCTGACCAGTGTGAGATGATATCTCATTGTAGTTTTGATTTGCATTTCTCTAATAATTAATGAGTTGAGCATTCTTTCATGTGTTTGTTGGCAATCTGTATATCGTCCTTGGAGAAATGTCTGTTTAGGTCTTCTGCCCATTTTTGGATTGGGTTGTTAGTTTTTTTGATACTGAGCTGCATGAGCAGCTTGTAAATTTTGGAGATTAATCCTTTGTCAGTTGCTTCATTTGCAAATATTTTATTCCATTCTGAAGGTTGTCTTTTGGTCTTGTATATGGTTTCCTTTGCTGTGCAAAAGCTTTTAAGTTTCATTAGGTCCCATTTGTTTATTTTTGTTTTTACTTCCATTTCTCTAGGAGGTGGGATAGGGATTGCATTGAACCTGTAGATTGCTTTGGGTAGTATAGTCATTTTCACAATATTGATTCTTCCAATCCAGGAGCATGGTATATCTCTCCATCTATTTGTATCATCTTTAATTTCTTTCATCAGTGTCTTATAATTTTCTGCATATAGGTCTTTTGTCTCCTTAGGTTGGTTTATTCCTAGATATTTTATTCTTTTTGTTGCAGTGGTAAATGGGAGTGTTTTCTTAATTTCACTCTCAGATTTTTCATCATTAGTGTATAATAATGCCAGAGATTTCTGTGCATTAATTTTGTATCCTGCTACTTTACCAATTCATTGATTAGCTCTAGTAGTTATCTGGTAGCATCCTTAGGATTCTCTGTTTATAGTATCATGTCATCTGCAAGCAGTGACAGCTTTACTTCTTCCTTTCTGATTTGGATTCCTTTTATTTCTTTTTCTTCTCTGATTGCTTTGGCTAGAACTTCCAAAACTATGTTGAATAAGAGTGGTGAGAGTGCGCAACCTTGTCTTGTTCCTGATCTTAGTGGAAATGGTTTCAATTTTTCACCATTGAGAACGATGCTGGCTGTGGGTTTGTCATATATGGCCTGTGATAAGTGAAAAAAGTATCTCGTTTAATTATATATAATAATATTTTTCTTAAGGGGAAATATCAGAATGTAATGATAAAGATGGAAAAAAATATGGTTTTCTGGTATAAGTCTTTACAGAGGCATGGCTGGCTGTTTGAAATAGAGCCTTTGTGTTTAAAAAGTAAAAAAATATTGTTTTGAATTTGTGATTGTGTATAAAGAAGCACTTAATCCCTCCCCCCAATTCATTTTAGTTAACTCCGTTTTCATTTCACTCAAGCTGTAACACAGGGAAAAAAGTATTCTTTGCTTTTCAATGTCTAGAATCAGATTTTTTAAAGTCTAAGACCTTGGGAAACATCCACAAACTTGACAAAATGCAGCTTGTTTAATAAAATATGGAACCAAGATACCATATTATATTATGATTTAGAGGAATGGAGAAATAAGAATACATTTTAGTAGTTTGGAAAAGTGGCAAGTAATGGATTATTATTAGAATTCAAATATTGTACTCAAGAGTGTAGCATTTGCAGTGTTAAATTTATTTAAGTATTTTGTACGTGTATCAGTGATTTTTGGTTAGTACTGGCATGATCTATATGATAAGTTAACTGAAACAAATATGAATATGGTATTAAAAGGACCTGATCATAAACTACGCAGCTAAGTTTGTAAATAGTTCCCTCTGACATAAATTTCACTTTTTTTTTTTTTTTTTTTTGGGCGGTACGTGGGCCTCTCACTGTTGTGGCCTCTCTGGTTGCGGAGCACAGGCTCTGGACGCGCAGGCTCAGCAGCCATGGCTCACGGGCCCAGCCGCTCCGCGGCATGTGGGATCTTCCTGGACCGGGGCCGAACCCTTGTCCCCTGCATTGGCAGGCAGCCTCTCAACCACAGCGCCACCAGGGAAGCCCTGTTGGAAGATTTTTAATAACAGTTTCAATTTCAGTGCTTGTGATTGGTCTGTTCATATTTTCTGTTTCTTCCTGGTTCAGTCTCGGAAGGTTGTACATTTCTAAGAATGTGTCCATTTCTTCCAGGTTGTCCATTTTATTGCCGCATAGTTGCTTGTAGTAATCTCTCATGATCCTTTGTATTTCTGTAGTGTTGGTTGTTACACCTACTGATTCTTATTTGTCAGATTGGCCTAACTAAATGCCTTTTTATTCCTTCATACTGTTTTGCTTCTTAAATGTGTTAAGCTCCTTAACATACATAACCTATCAACTTCAATGAAAACTTCAGTCCAAATGGATCTCTTTTCTCTAAGCTCCGATTGTATTTATGTCTGTACCAAAAAATTTATCATTAGTCTTTGTTGCTTAATACTTGTATAAGGCTTCTCCTTTCAGTAAGACTGTACTTGGTGGCAGGGAGTATAAAAGTGTACTGGATTATCCAAAAAATTTACTGGCTTGGTTTGTATTGTGTTCTTTTATGTGTAAAATAATTTCTTACAGTTTGGGTTTTTTTTTTAATATATATATTATTGGGACAAGGCAAACATAAAAATTCTCTATTTTAATTCATCCTATAGGAAACCCTTTTTCAAGGAGAAATGAAGAAGAAAACTCTATATACTCTAAATGTGGGAGATCAGGACTATGAAGATATGGAAGGTAACTTAATTTTTATAAAGCTTGTGTGTTGAAAGCAAAAGTTAGTGTTTCCATACTGTTTGTTAACAAGGAGTTTTTTGTATTTACATATTTTTGTTGTTCTTAAACTCTGAAATAAGCTGCCTAAATAAGAAGTGCACACCTTTTTTTTCCCTCTTCTCATGTCTTATTTTCGATCAGTCAGTTTTTAGTTCATTGAGCTCTGCTCTTTTTCTTCTTAAGTTTTGCTCCCTACTGGTTTAGGAATGACATTTTTCTGTTTGTTTTTATTGTTACTGTCCTTGGTTTTTTCTCTATTCCCTTCTTCCTGAAAAAAATCTCAAGTTCCTTTAGTGAAAGTCTGTTGATGGTAAACTTAAGTTTTTGTATTTATTTTACCCTTTTCAAAACTATTGAAAGATACAATTCATATACAAACCCATGCTGGGACCACTTTAGCCCCATTTGAGGGTCTTGGCTTAAAACTGGAATCTCCTAGGATCAGTTTCCCTACCTGGATTGGTCCTAAGGGTTAGTCTCCAGATCTGAACACTAGTATGGACATGTGTTTCCAGGGCGATGTCAGCTTTTCCATTTGCTTGGCATGTTCTGGTCACATTTCAGCTGACCATTTCTGTATTTTTGTTTTGTTTTATGTTGAATCTTGGAGTTTCTTTTACTTTTGAGCGAGCACTGCTTACTTCTTGTGTGTTGGTTACATTGCTGGTAGGTGTTTAAATTAGTACAAACCCTAAGGGGTATAATTTGGCAGTATCTATTCATAATACAAATGTATGTACACGTTGGTCTAACAATTCCATTTTTAAGAATTTATCCTGTAGGTACACTGTTTAAAATGGGAAATGAAAAGTTTTTCATTGCAGCATTGTTTGTAATAGCCCAAGGTTGAAAACAGGTGAATGTCCCATCCATATGTTGAAACAACAAAAAACACAGACTGCTGTGTATAGTGTTCTAGCATTTGTGTGAAGAAGGAGGTTTGAAAGAGTATATAGTAGGATTTGCTTGTCTGTGCATTCTGTCTTGTCTCTGGAAGAACACAAAACAAACAACAGTTGTTACTTGTTGCATTGGGTGGAACTAGATAGATGGGAGTAGATTTGCTTGGGAGATTTGTCACTGTAACCTTTTTTTTACTTTTAAATATTTGAACTATGTGATTATTACCTATTTTAAAATTAATTCATGAAAAATTCTTTTCACTCCTCCCTTAAGTTATAAATCAGTAAATGTTGGGGGTGTTGTGCTCAAGGAGTTTGTTTCTTATAGTGTATCTAAGATCTAATTACTTTGTAGAAGGAGGGCCTTTTAGAGTATCTAGTCCATCGTACTACCACAAACATAAGTCATTTGGTCTGGAGAAATTGAAAGCATATGTCGTTGCTTTATAGGTGAAGAAAACAAAGATAATACTGCTACCACTGGTCTGTTGTACAGTGAAGCTGATAGATGTCCAATATGTCTCAGTTGCCTGTTAGAGAAGGAAATTGGTTTTCCAGAAAGCTGTAATCATGTCTTCTGCTTGACCTGTATTCTTAAATGGTCAGAGGTGAGTCTAAGTATTAAATGTTATTGTATTTTAGTTCCCTAGCATGATTTCATTCCACCTAGTCTAAAGACTTGATACTGCCTTTCATAAATTATTTCACAGTAATGTGTTTTCCTCCACTTAGGACAAACATCTCTGTATTGCTCAAATTTTGTTAGTATATTCCCTTCTAAATTTTTTATATTCAACTTTTTATTCTGTTATGATTAAAAAATTTTAAATGCATACCATTAAAAAAACTTATGGGAATAACGGATTAAGTATTTTTTTCTGGTAGAAATGCAGTAATTCATCTTCAGTATACTTGACCCTCTTGTGATTATATCTATTTACTACTAATAATAACACCTTCTCTCTGCTTTGTGTTTTATATTTTTCAGAGAATTTTTACATAGATTATTAAATTTCTTCCTTATATCAGCCTGTGGGATAACCAGAACAGATATAACAGTGTCTTTCCATTTTACAGATGTGGAAACTTGGATTTTGTGTTCTATAACTTGGCCAAGGTCTCATAGCTTAAGAGACAGAAATAAATTTACAGCTGCATTTTTTAGTTCCTGTGTTTCATTTATTTTGAACTAATTTCAAAGTTAGAGATATTATTGAGGTTTTTCATAGTTAATGAATAAGAAACAGGAAAATTTGGGACTTTTAATGTATTATGTTGATTCAGTTTGGGCCAAGTAGATCACGGTACTGTATATTGAATATTCATTATGAGCCCCATTGTTAGAAATTGTGAAATAAAAATTTATCATACTGCTCATGCTATATTTTCTGAGTTAGTAATTTGTCAGTGTGTAAAAATTAGTAAAGGAGATAAATCTTAAAAATGTTTTTAACATTAGCTGCATTCAAATTCTTTGTTGTCCTTATGCACATTGGAATTAATTGTCTGTTACATAACTGGAGTTTTCAAAGTTCTGTGTCTTACTTATATTTCATTAATAGTATGAAAAAGAGAATATAACTGTGTACTGACTCTATGGCCAAGTTCTGGGAGGGGGAAGAAAAAGATTTGTTATACCAATTGAGTTCATAATAGTATACTTGGAAACAGTACTAATTAGCTAAAAGTCTAAACTGGTTTTTGGCAAGAAAGGACTAAGGATAGGTGAAAATGTATTCTGGGAAAAAATATTTTGAGTTTAATTTAATTATTTAATATAATTGTAAATCTCTGTGTTTGCAGGAACATTGACTAATGAAATAAGAATGCATATTTTTCTCTGCCACCCAACTAATGATTTCATCTGTGTTGAATTTAGTGCACCGTGGTTTGCTTTGTGATTAGATATCTTAAAAATAGAGGAGATTTTGCTTCCAATAGAGAATTACTGGATGGCTAGAAGGCTTCAATTCAGTGCTTTTTGTGAGATTGCATTCAGTGACCACATAATTGGGAGGTTCAACAACCATGATTTGAGTATGTGTTTTTCTCTGAGGATTAGAATGTGTAAAATAGGCTTGATTCGTCGTCCTTCATTACACTACATGCATCTTTGATACAACCATTAGCTTTATCATGGTGTACAGGTTCAGGTTTCTCTAGGGTAAGTATCTAGAAGTGATTGTAGACTATGTACATATTCAACTCCACTAGATAGTGCTAAACTTGTCTATGTTTTTAACTATTGTTGAATATTTTTAAGTTAAAAATACTTGATAACATACATAGTATTGCAGTCAGCACTTTTCTTGCATGTAATATTTTTCTTCTCTTGTGTTACTCCTTTGGAAATAAACATTTTGTTGAAGACAAATTGCTTCTAAAAGAAAATACTTATCGGCTGTACTACCATAAATTGTGATGGGCAGTGGGGGAGTTGAGGTATTTAAACAAAACTAGTTAACCTTGAAAGCACAGAATAAACAGAATATTCTGAATTATTTCATTGTCCCTAGTGGGGATAGCAGACATCAGTTAAATAAACCATTAAGTTGAGCAGTAACAAGAGCACAATCTACTAATAAAATGTTCATTATAAATAATAAATGATTACTGGTTAACAAAATCACTTAGGCTTTGAACTAAATTTTCAGTTTGAATCTTTTATTGGTATGATAAAAATTAGATATGTTTTGAAGTGTATAAGTGCTTTGACAAATAGAAGCAGATTTCATATTCACTAGTGTTTTTATTCATGGCCATGAGTTATTAAGATCTCTCTTCTCATTTTCCTCAACCTCCTTCTGTTTTGAAAAAGAGGCATGTAGTTTACTTTGGATTTTCAGAATTAGGAATGAGCGTCTGTATTCAGACTCTGCTAACTGGCCTGGCCTTGTGCTAAGGCTTTCTTTTATAGTCTTTCATTTAAATTACTATGTTAATGTTTATTTGAAATTCAAGGCAGCGATCCTGAACTCTTGTTTCTGAATACTTCAAGAGCCTGAAATTAAAATAATTTTTAAAAATTGATCCATAGTTTTAAATTTTACTAATGTTCACTTTTAGTAGGGAGTTAGAAATCAAAAGTGAAATTTACAGAGGTTGGAAATCTACAGAATAAAAAGAAAGTACAGAATGTATTCAGGATCAACTTCCTAGTCTTATGTGTCTTTCAGAAATTCTGCTGAGCTGAGATTTATTCTCAAGGTTTATTAAAATTTGATTCAGGATAGGTATCAAGAACCAAGAAGAAGGACTCATTTATTTACTTTCACCTTAATATTTTAGGCATTGAAGAAATTCTCCATAAGAAACAAGTAAAGTTAAAGTATATAATAGTCTAGTATATTTATTTTGGACACATTCCTGAAATTTCTCATGTTCTTAAAATATCTATATCCAGAGTCACAATCAGTTTCAATCTCTTCAAGTTCTAAAATTTTGGTTCTTTGGTTATTTAAAACAAAAGACATGTAAAGACTAATTAAGTAACTGAATTTAGTCTCTAGATATTTCATAGAATCTACTTACCTAGGGCAGAAAGATTCAGAATAATAGAAGCTGGTGGTCTTCATGGCCCATAGCCTAATTGCCTCCCATTAGGGACACTAGAACAAATTGAAATTAAACATGTCCATTCTGTGTTTAGTTTCAAGAAATTCACAGATGGTAAGCCTGTTGGTTTATAAAATAAAAATGATGATGTAGAAATAAAATATTGATCTAAACAAAGACACAGTAATTGACACTTAGGAAAGTTGAAGTTCTTGTTAATTGAAAGCATCAGTATTAGAACTGAGAATCTGGAACTAAAGAAGGCCTTTAACCTGATGAAATATGTATAGAACCAATACACTAAAGTTTATCAGCCACTTAGTAGAAAGTTAATTATTTTATCCATACTGTGAGCAAAAATACAGTCTAAACATATTGAGGGCATTTAGTTTACACATCAGTTTAATCTTGATTGCCTGAGTTTGCACATTTTAAAGTAGATAATTAGAAAGGTGAAGGCTAGGAAAGTTTGACACATGGCCATAGCATTGACAACCAATCATAAACTATGATCCTCAATAGACAATAGGGTAACCTACACACACACACACACACACACACAGAAAATAAGATTTATGATTTGGCAGGTTGCCAAGAAGTGGTTACAGTTTTGACCCTTAAAAGGGTTAAAGTTTGAGGACTTGGAAACATTTCATGTTTGAAGTAGTTAAGAGTTTTTACTCTATTTAAAAGAACATGCAATATATGTGATTAGGAGGTTTTTGATAGTCACTGGGATTCTTTTCTCTTTTAAGTAATGTAAATATTTCCCTTATTTTTAAAGTAATTTTTTTAATGTGATTAACTTTCCTACTATAAGCAAATTACCCTCCCTCAACTTATTTCTCTCAGTCCTCCATTTTATATCAAATGCTGACAGCTTCAGTTTGAGAAAGTAAGGTTAATGAAATCAAAATTGCACAGTTGGCAAAGGTATGTTTTCTCTCATGAGACTAGAAATGAAGAGAGTCTTACTGTGGTGATGTACGGTTCTTGAAGAAGTCAGACAACAGTGTTCAATGCAGACAGGTGAGGAGTATGTTTTTGGATTAATAGTACATACCAAAAAAATCAAAATGTGACTCGTTGACTTATATCTTGACTATTAATATGTTTTATATACAGATGTTCCCTTATGCAGTGAGTAGAAATTTATACATCATTTTAGCGATTAGATTATTGTTTGGTAACATAATTCAGCAAAGTTTTATTGCCTGGATTTTCCCAACAGTTTTTCCTAAGATTTAAATTTTTTCTTTATTCCTGAACTAAACCAAACCTCTCTGTTATGTACCTCTCTGTGAACAATAATGTAAGCATATCTGTGGAGCACTACTGTTAGTCCTTATCTTTATAGTCTATAAAGCGTTGTCAAATACATTAATTCATTTAATTATTACAACTTGTGCGATAGGTGATTCAGAGCTGTCTATCTTCATCCTTAAAGTAGATTAGAGAGGTTGCTAAAGTAGATTAGAGAGGTTGCTAGTTCTGACTCCTCCAGAACTTGAATTTGTGACTAATTATTCCAAATTCCTAGTTGTTTTCACTCTGTATTAATCCTTTGGTAAAACCTTTGGTAGAGCAAAGAATATTTTTATATTGCAAATGCTCATTACCTAAGGCATATATGTAATAGGTTTTCATTTAATATTCTATTTTTATCAGTAGGGTAAATTAATGTGTATTTCTGTATAGTCTAATTTTAAATGTCAGAATTTGTAAAGTGATTTATACAGATAGTTTATGGGATTTTCTGTTTTTATGCTAGAAAACGAAAGTCTTAACTATTAAATGTCAAAAGAAAAGAAAGGTTAAAAGTAATTCTACCCAAGTGTTGTAATATATTTTTAAGAATACGAAAGAGTTCCTTTTGAGTAGTTGGATAAAAAGTTTTCTTGCTGTTAATTTTATTACTGACAGCCGTTTGCCCTGTAGGGATACATTCCTGAAAGCTGTCTTGAAAGAACTGGTTAAATGTGATAGTGTACATGTAGGCCGACTACAGGTGAGCACTTCTTTAGAGGTGCAGACTAGGTATCTTGGGACCATCAAGAAGAAATGATAGGTCCTAGTGAATGGCTTTAAAATAAGCAGCAACCTCTAATGGTATGCATTCCTAAATCATCTTATTTGATTTTGAACTGCAGTTTTATATAATGTGCTCTATTTATTAGTAAGAGAGATAAATGTTCTAGAGATAGATTCCCATGAACAGACAAACCTACCTAAAACATAGGTACTGAGATTTAGTCTTTAAGCACTTACCTTTAACACTTGCTTCTCTCTCTCTAGGAGGGGCTATCGGTAGGCAGCCTTTGTGATTGAGGATAGAGCAGCAGCAGGAAGCAAGAAATGTTAGAAATCAAGAATCCTGAATTCCCAAATAAGGAAGGTTTCCTGTTCTTACATTTAAATATGGGTTTATCTGAGCTGGGAATTTACAACGCTTCAGAATACTAGGGTATGTTTTACTGAAATCATTAGGAAGATTATTTTTTTCTATCGAAATTGCCTCCTTAACTGATATAACCTCCGTACAGAGCATTCACAATAAAATGAATGCTCTGTTTTTTAATACACATTACATTGTAAAGTAGTGATCAAATTCTGTTAATTTTGTAGCTGTATCACAAAGTTGAATGATTATATTGGATTACTTTGACTATGAAACTAATTAAATTAGATACTTGAAAAATTATTGAAATAAAAGTCATTGTCAATTTAAATAGGTGAATAATTTAAGGATATTTTTGTTGTATATAAGAACTTAAAATGGTGAATAACCAAAGGGTATTTATTTTTGTTGTATACAAGGAAAATAAAATTTGGGATAATTTTCTTTAAAACTAAAAATATATTTTAAAGAAGAATTAAGTGTATTAGCTAAAATTTTTCAACCTTAGTTTTAAATGTGAATTTTTTAAACCACACACTTAAAAACTAAATTAGTTATTTTAGTGACACAAACTCGGAAACTAAGATTAAAATATTTTTGAGATTTTCTGAATGGATATCTGCTGGATTATAAGGATGAAGATTCCTTAGGAATGCTTTAAAATTAGGCCCAATGCAAACCATTTTTTAAAACCCTTTTTTTTTTTTAAACTTTCCTATGAAAGCCTTTTGATCATCATGTGATATATAATTTTATGCTTTAGTACCTATTGACGATGGTGTCTTTGAACTTTGGCTAATATGCTGATGTAAAGTAGCCTTATATTTTTCTTACATTATACATTAACAAAAAATGAAAGATCCACTTAGTTTTTAAAAATCTGTTTTGATTTCTTTTTCATTAAGTTCTTTAGTCACTATTAATTTATTGAGGTTTGCTGTGAAGACTTAACTCAGGATAACTGAATTCCTTTTCTGTTTCCCCTTTGAAATGCTTTGCTAAACTGTTTTAAGGTCAGAAATGGATATCATCATTTCTCAGTAGCCATAGCAGAGATATTTTGTCTACTATAGGTAGCTTGTTTTCTGACCTGTGCTTTTTTTTTAATCTGAGGAGGATAACCTGCTTTTAAGAAATTTTTCTGACAGTAAGCCTGAGCCAAAGAAAATCTATTAACTTATTTTCTAGTGTTGACTAGATTATTTTTAGGAAATGTAAGTATATACAGATTATCATAATAGATAGCAGTAGTTTTCTGACTACTATTTTTTGTTTCTGTTTTCTTTCTTTTTGTTTTTGAAATAGCAGTGGAACCCTTTCTCCACATGAAACCTTAGACAAATCCATGACAATTATAGTTAAGGAAAAAAGAACAAAACCAAAATCTTACTCAGAACCCTAGTACCTGTAACATCAAAATGGAACAGCTCAGGTTAAAACTCTTGTCAGTTTGAACATGGTAAAGGGAAGAGTGCCATTTAACTGATGTCAACAGAGGAAATTTAATAAAGAAGAAAATGGGATTGTGTAATTTCAGAGTTTTAGAAAGGTTCAATGCATCTGATGGCGCAACCACTGCGCCACCAGGGAAGCCCCCGAAAGTTTCCACTTTAAAGTATTCTTTTGAATTATAAATGTGTTAATATAACCTCTAGTCTAAGAAATTTCATGCAGTAAATGGTAATATAAACAACAATCACATAGTTATGATGTTGAGTTCTTTGAACTAGAATTGCTATTTGTAATGCATTATTAAAAAGCTGTGGGCTTCCCTGGTGGCGCAGTGGTTGAGAGTCCGCCTGTCGATGCGGGAGACACGGGTTCGTGCCCTGGTCCGGGAGGATCCCACGTGCAGCGGAGCGGCTGGGCCCGTGAGCCATGGCCGCTGAGCCTGCGTGTCCGGAACCTGTGCTCCGCAACGGGAGAGGCCACAGCAGTGAGAGGCCCGCGTACCGCAATAAATAAATAAATAAATAAAAGCTGTGGACAGCTTTGTTGCTACTTGTAGCAAAGCTTTTTAAGGACAAATTTTCTGTAGGGAAAGTACTAGCATCCTAAATTCATAGTACTTGGAAGTAAGCTGAGCTGTGTTCTACCAGTCTGAATTGGTTTAATATAGTCAGGAAAGTCAAATTTCCTAATTCAGACATGGTGTAAAGCATTTTATCAAGCCCTACCTACTTAAGAAAAGAAAAATCACTTTTTAGCAGAGTAGTAAAAAGTAACTCTGTTTATATTTTGGCTGCTTCCAAGGTGACTCACAAGCTTTGTGAAAACGTATTATATGATCGAGGGCCACACACATTCTGTTGTACTTGTGCTTGTGTAAGCACATCTTGATATGTGCCAAAGTCCAGAAAAGCAAATATCACATTTTTCCACTCAGGAATATAGAATAATTTATCAAAACTTCATTATTATCTTATCTTTTAGACTATTGCTATTAAATTGCTGGAATCCTGTTTTACTTTTATAACCATAGGTATTAAAATATCGCCTTTCAGTATTTTCTTCTTAGGCTACAGAATCTTCCCTTTTACCCTAGTAGACAACATACTTTATCCTAAATTATTTAAATAATATAAGCCTATTCCTGTACAAACATTTAATAGTATTATCAGAGAAACTCAATTATAGTTGATGCATGTTAATTTTGAAAGTACAGGAAATATATTTATGTCAAGATAAAGATGATTTAGAATTACAGAGTGAACAAAGGACAATTTTTCTTAATTTGTAAAGAAAGCCTACAATTCAGTTTGAAAAAGATCAGAAACCTAATAAAAAAAGTTAGGCAAAAGGCATGAATAGACAGTTTAAAGAAAAGGAACTTTGAAGAGCCCTTAAACATGGAAATATTTTCAACCTTACTCATATAAAAGGAAATGTAAATTAAAACTATATGACATACCATGCTGTTAAGAATGGGACAGCTCTGAAATAGTAATATGAGCCAATTTAAAATACGTAATTAAGAGAAAAACAAGATTCAGTTCAGCATATGAATTATATTTTATATTTAAAAGATACACGTTATGCATAAACATTGGGTATCTCCAAAAGGATACATAAGAAACTACTTCCGGAGAGGGCATCTACATGGCTGAGGGAGCAGCGGAGGAATCCTTTCTTTTCTTCATATCTACAATTTTTTTATTGCTGGTACAATTGCCTATTCAAAATTATTTTGGGGGAAAATACTGTCATAGCATATTAAAATCTCTAAGGGACCTGTCCAAGGCATTCCTTTTACAGCTTATTTAGAGTTACTCAAGTGCTTTGGATCAGAGAGCTAGTGATTTCAGCCCAGCTTTCCTTTCATTATAGCTGTAGTACTCAACTGTGCAGCAAGTCTTAATAGGTATTATCTTGATAACAAACATCTTATCTCTCTGTTCATCGTGTATTCCACTTATTTAGCATACAGTAGGTGCTCAGTAAATGTTTGAATGAATTTTTAAAATTATGGTATTTATTACCTTGTGGAGTGGTACAGGTGGAAAGTATTTCATCTTTATCTTTGAAAGAAGAAAAAATTATTTTTCTGTTGTTTCCTCTTCTGGTGAAAAACTTAACCATAAATGCGTTTGTTATAGTTTAATTTTGATCTGTTTTAAAAAGACATTCGTAAAGTTATAATTCGTTCATCATTTTTCAGACACTGGCTTCATGTCCTATTGACCGGAAACCTTTTCAGGCGGTGTTTAAATTCAGTGCATTGGAAGGTTGTGTTAAGGTAAGGTTTAGATTTTATTTTGTAAAACAAACTCTTTAAACTTAATTGAGATGATTTTGCTTAATTTCCAGTTTGAGTATATTTGTGAATTGTTCGACTTTAAGTTTAATGTGTTTAATTTCCATTGAAAAAATGTTTGAATGGAATATTAGATTCAAAGACAAACCACCACAAAAACTTAAGTCCAGAGTACCTGAAAATTATGTTTTCATGAAAAACATATAATGTTGAGAAGATTAAACAAATAAAATTAAATATAAAAGGGTGTCTTTGTTCTTAAATTTGGGTGCTTGAAGGAAACTGAGTTTAATTGGAGAAGAATAAGGGGGTTTGTGAAGATCTGGAGAGGGCCTTCTCACGGTTTCAGGGTTGTCATGGGCAGATGACTTCTTTTGTTACGTACAATTTTATTGTAATGCTTAATCCTAATCACATTCTTGAGATTCACATACCATGCTGATGTTACTTATGATTATGAACCATGATTATGATTTGTATTCACATTTATTTTTGGCTTACAAATAAAAGAAGAAAGAAATAGGAACATATTCCTGAGTTAATGAATAAAAAGTGAAAAGAGGAAAAGCGAGTAAGTAGTAATTTACGTAAAGTGAAATGTGTAAGAAAGATTTCTTGAGGTTCTCATTAGTCAGGAATGGTATACGGTTAAAAATGAGAATACTCAATATATACATATATGATGCCATTGATGGGAAAAACAAACTTCCCAAGTAGCACCAACACTTTGGTTGCTATCTTTGTGATTAGGAAGGGGCATGTAAGCAACATAAAACTATTTAAGCATTAGATGTTCTCAGTGTAGGTGTTTATAATTTGTTTTGATATATTTTTTCCAGCTAAGTCTCAGTGACATAAGGTACAAATGAGATTGCAATTTAAATAAAATGACATATTTAAAAGATACTGCATGTTGTAATTGTGTTAACTCTGGACATCTATGCAAATTAGTATATATCTTGGAGAAAAGATAAAACATTATATATCTGTGTGATAGTATAATCAAAATTAAAGCAACACTTCTCTGAAAGACATGTTCTGTTTTTCCAGACTATATATATTATGTTGCTGAAGATTCTTTAGCGTGAACTAGCTTCCAAAGATATTCTTCTGTAAAATTTTGTTCTGTTGCTTCATGTGAATTTTGTTCTGTTGCTTGGAATAAAAATTTATCTTTTACTTAATAGGGTTTGAGTGTTACTTAAATTGCAAATTTGGGGGAGTGTTAATCTAATTTTGTCAAACTTAAAAGGTATTTCTTATCATGTGTGATATTATCCATATATTCTTTTTTTTGTTTGAATTTTATTTTATTTTTTTATACAGCAGCTTCATGTTAGTCATCCATTTTATGCACATCAGTGTATACCTGTCAATCCCAATCTCCCAATTCATCACACCACACCACACCCCACCTCCCACCCACGCCCTCCCCGCTGCTTTCCCCCCTTGGTGTCCATACATTTGTTCTCTGCATCTGTGTCTCAATTTCTGTATTGCAAACAGGTACATCTGTACCATTTTTCTAGGTTCCACATGTATGAGTTAATACACGGTATTTGTTTTTCTCTTTCTGACTTACTTCACTCTGTATGACAGTCTCTAGATGCACCCACGTCTCTACAAATGACCCAGTTTCGTTCCTTTTTATGGCTGAGTAATATTCCATTTTATATATGTACCACATCTTCTTTATCCATTCGTCTGTTGATGGGCATTTAGGTTGCTTCCATGACGTGGCTATTGTAAATAGTGCTGCAGTGAACATTGGAGTGCATGTGTCTTTCTGAATTATGGTTTTCTCTGGGTATATGCCCAGTAGTGGGATTGCTGGGTCATATCGTAATTCTGTGTGTGATATTATCCATATATTCTTAATATCTTCCTTTGCCCTTTTACTTCTTTTGAATCTTTACTATCCTTTTCCCTTTACAATTAAACTCGAATGGGTCATATATAGTTGCTTATATTTTCAACCACTTGTTGGACATCTCCATCTAGAATACCAAAGGAATCTAAATATTAACAAACCCCAAACTCATCTCATTCCCTGCCCCATCCCCCAACCCTAGTTGTATGGTACCATAATCCCAGTCACCCAGATCAAAAACATCTGGGAGTTTTCCATTTTTTCGCTTTGTCTTGTTTTTGCCTGTTCCTTCTGCACAAGGTCTTAAATTTGTTCCCACTTCATTACCTCTTTGTAGGCCCTCTTGCTGTCATCTAGACCTGTTCTACCAATAGAAATATACTACAAACCACTCTATAATATAAAATTTTTAGTAGCCACATTGAAAGACCAAAAGGAAACAGTTAAATTGAATTTTTATATTTTATTTAATCCAACATGTCTAGTGTATTATTTCAACATGTAATATTTTAGAAGAATTATTATTGAAGGATTTTATCTTTTGTTGTTGTTTTCATTGAAATCCGGTGTATATTTTACACTTACAAGTACATCTCAATTTAAACCAGCCACATTTCACATGCTTAATAGTATGTGGCTAGTGACTATTGTCTCATACAGTATAGATCTACACTGTTATAAGAACTTTTTTCTAGTTTCCTGGCTTTTATAGTTTCTCCTTAACTGGTTCATTCTCCATATCACTACCAGAGAATAAATTTGATCATCTCATTCACATGCTTTTAGAACTCTATCTTCTGATTCCTATAGAATTATTTTCTTATTCAGGGCCCTTTACAATCTGGTCCTAATACATTGTATCAGCTTCATATCCTGCTAATTTTTTCTTCCCCATCTGCATTGGCTTCTCACTGTTTCTTATAACTGTGTTCCCTCCATTTAGAATATTTTTTTCCTTATACAGATTCCTACTCATTCTTGAAGACTGACTCATAAATCATCTACTTATTAAAGTCTTCTCTGATATCCTCAAAGTCAGTTCTACATGTATACAAAGATCTGTGTTTATATTTGTTATGAGCACTTAATCTATTTACATGCCTCTCTCTTACTGTTATGTTTCCCCAGAGCTTAGCACACATACTAAGTTTATAGTTTATCATGCTTGAATTAATAAGTATATGTATTTGGGCTGCACGTTCATTCAGACAGTTTTGTTTCTTTAATTTTTTGTCCTTTCAAGGGAAATGTGTAGGTTATCATTTGTGATGCCAGATTATCAGTCTATTAAATAGGTGATTTTGCTTTTTCTCACAGGTTCACATAAAAAGACAGTTGAGAGAAACAAATGACAAGAAAAATGAAAGCTCTTTTAAGAAACAGCTGTCCTGTCAAGAAAATTCTAAAAGCTGTATGAGGTTAGTGATGAACTTCAGAAGTGGAATCCAACTGTGTAGAATCAGAAGATAGCTAGTAAAAAAAAAAAAAATAAGTACTTAAAAAAATGAGGTTTTTTTGTATTTAATTTGAGGTGAGGTTTAAATGTATTTAATTACTTCTTTTAAAGCACACCCTTGATAAGGATGGACCAGCTGAAATCTGAGAATATAATTTATTTGACCTCTATCTTTGATGAATTAGTTTTTTTTAGTATTTTCCTAATTTTAGATCAATATTTTTGTACAATAAAAGTTACAACAGTGTAAAATTTTCTGAATGCTTACGCATTTTTGTACATATCACAAACCAATATGGATAAGCATTGGTGCACAGCCCACATTTTGAGTAACTGCTCATGTATGGACAGAAAGTAGAAAGTAACTAAAGATATAGTACAGCATTCTTCATGAGACAGTTGTAATTGAAACTACTTACTATGTTTATGTTTCTCATTTTGTTTCTCTGTGTTATAGCAGACACTTGCTACTACTATAACAAATGTTTATTGTTTAAAAAAATTTTTAAACATGTTTGGATTTGTTTCTTTAACTGCTATTGTTAAAACATAATTGCCTAGAAATACTTAGTATGCAGGTTTAATAGGTATTAACATATTTCTGAATTAAATTGAATTAGTAGTGTACTGGAAATTCATTTATTATTAATACTTAAAATAACTTGTTACAGTACATTTAAAATTGAAACCCTTTTTGATCTGAAGTATATTTAGAGCTGTCCAAAAGTTGTCAAAGTCATAATTAAATCTGATTCATTAGTACATTTCATCAGAATACTAATATCTTAAGAGAGTAAATATATTAGTTACCAAAACAGTTAGCAATATTCCTTGAGATTTATTGAATCATGCTACTAATTTAGAACCCTGTAGCTCTTTAGAAGTTACAGACTTTTGGAAAGTTATAGACTCCTTTGGTAATCTGAAGAAAACTATAGACAACTACTATCCAAAGACATACTTAGAGACAAAAGTTTTTAGATTTTAAGGGATTCCTGGAACACTCAGTTCAAGAGCCTACCCATAAAGCCAGTTAATAACTGCAGTAGAGCAAATTTTACTTACAGTTTCTTTTAATTATATCTGAGTCAGCTTTGAGTCTTCCATTTATGGTTATATAGTAAATAGCACATTTTTCCCAAGCATAGTGAAGAAATACCTTTTGCTAGCTTCATTATTGATTCATCTCTTATTCTTGGCTGTGACAATGTCATAGATAGGCATTTTTTCAGAATTACCCAATTCTCTTGGCTCATTCTGAGAGTGCAGTGCTCATCATTGTATGACCTGTGATAGGGTCATACAGTGGGTCTAACAGAGCTGAGGTAGTCCACATGCTTAACTTTTTTCTCAAGGACTTGTGGTAGAGGGATGGTATAGGGATGTAATGCAAAATAATCAAAATAATAATTTGCTTTTGCTCACCAAGTCATACCCTTAATGATTTCTTCCAAGGTAGAAAATCTGTCAGCTATTAGATTTTTACCGTACATTTTTTTGGGAGTCTTTTGGATGTTTTTAGAATTCCTCTCATTCAATCTTATGTTTATGAGGCATATGCCTCATTTCCTGCACTTAGAAAATATCCCATTCAGTGTTACTTCTCCCTTCTAAAGCTGTAAAACTCCTCGTTCTGATGCTTTCTCCCAGTTCCAGGGAAAGGGATTGCAAGAGTGTTTTGTTTCTTGTTAGTGAATCTCCATTGCAGTCATTGGAGTGGCAACTAAGTGGGAGTCCAACTAATAATCATGCTTTCTTTGCTAAAATTTAAAACTCAGTGCATAATACTTTCTATTTGGTGGGCAGTGGATTGAAAATAAATGAGCAAAGTAACAGTTTTCTCTTATTTCATCTCTTTATTGGTGTTTACAGAAAAAAAGTCAAAAGAGAAGATCTATTAAGTGCAAAACTTTATGACTTGAAGATGATATACAGTAAGTGACTTTTTTACTTGCGTGTTCTACCTTTTTTTGTTTCTTACTTTAATGCTTGTGCCAAAGTTCTTGTAAGTAATATTTTGGCTTGGAAAATAGTCATGCACAGAACTCTGCTGAGCTCTGTACACTGTATTCAGTCCTACATAAACTGCTTTCATGGAGTCATTTATACTGTTTCCTGCTCTTTTTGTTTTCATGCTCAGCTGTAAGGAGGGAAGGGGAGAGTGAATGAGTGTGTGTGTGTGTGTGTGTGTGTGTGTGTGTGTGTGTGTGCACATGTATGTTGGGAAGGAAAAGGAGAAAAGGATGTTTTCCAACTACTTGGTTAGCAACCTACATTGTGGTCCTACTCCACTCATTAGTGCAGAAGTCCTTATGGGAACTGAGATGAAATACCTTGTGGGCCAATAACTGTAAGCAGTAACAAGAGAAGCCCGTGACAGTGAGAAGTTAATTCATAGTTCCCAGAGGAAGTTGTGGTTTGGCTTTGAGCCACACTTTTAATTTGAAACTTTATTTGGAAGTAAAGCATTTCTTACATATTTATCTAAATGAGCAGTTAAATATGCCTGTCTCCTGTTGTTGTCTAGTGTATGGTTCTCTAATACAGGAAAGCTTTGCAGCAGGGCCTGAGAAAAAATGGCACTTTAGTGCTTTGTGACTCCTCTTTGGAGCTCTAGTGGTTTATTCTTGTTACAAAGAACAACTTACTATAGGCTAATTGTAAGCAGGGAGAAGTGAGCATTTATTTTCCAGGCCAGGTTATAATTAATTTCTATTTATAGATAGAATTAATGAATTCATTGTTCTTAAAACTAAATGATAATCAACTTCATTTTTTATACATTTGAATACCAAGTTTGGTTATTGTTGTTATTGGCTTTTTTATTTGAATTAACATGATCTCAGGATTATAAATAACCCCAGATTTACAGATTAATGAATGTCTGTCTTTGATAATTTACTGTTAAAGTGCAATTTCACTAAAAGGACTTTATGGTTAGATAAGCATTTTTCTTTTGTTAAAGAACTTTAGGTATCAAAACTTCTTTGTTTTTCTGTGTCATTGCTGTAGAATAGCATCCTTTTTAATGAATAGCCTTTGTTTGGTAATTCTAGGATCTGATATAAAATTTACTGCTAAGGAAGAGTAAATGATGTTATAGATTTTCTCTAGATAATCTGGCCCACTCTCCCTATGATAATCTTAGTTTTAAGACTACTGTAATTTTCTTTAAGTATGTATCTCCTGCCTGGACTTATTTTGAGAGAGAAAAACAGGCAAATCTTAAATCTGTAGTGCTTCAGTATAGTGAAGGCCATTTATAAGACTCTGATTCATTTGGATTTGAGAATTTGTTTTACTATTCAGAATATGAAATACTAAACAAGTTTTCAGGGGACATCGTAAGCCAGTTGAATAGCTAATTTTTTTCCTTCCAATTTATGTATATAAATTATGTATATACATATATAAATTATGCATATAAATATATAAATTATGTGCATAACTTATGTATATTACATATATAAATTATGTATGACATATACAACACTAAGTTTAAAGTGTACAGCATAATGATTTGACTTACATACATCATAAAATGATTACCATGGTAAGTTTAGTGAACATTCATCATCTCATATAGATACAACATTAAAGAAAGAAGAAAAAAAATTTTTTATCCTTGTGATGAAAACTCGTAGGATTTACTCTCTTAATGACTTTCATTTATAACATACAGCAGTGTTAATTATATTTATCATGTTGTACATTACATCCCTAGTACTTATTTATCTTATAACTTGAAGCTTGTACCTTTTTACTTCCTTTATCCAGTTCCTCCTTCCCCCACCACCTGCCTCTGGTAACCACAAATCTGATCTTTTTTTCTATGACTTTGTTTGTATAAGTGATATCATACAGTATTTGTCTTTCTCTGTCTGACTTATTTCACTTAGCATAATTCCCTGTAGGTCCTTGCATGTTGTTGCAAATGGCAGGGCTTTATTCTTTTTCATGGCTGAGTAATAGTCCATTGTGTGGAATATGTGTGTGTGTGTATGTGTGTATCTCACATCTTCTTTATCCATTCATCTATTGGTGGGCACTTAGGTTGCTTCCATATCTTGGTTATTTTAAATAATGCTACAGTAAACATGGAGGTGCATATATCTTTTTGAATGACTGTTTTTGTTTTCTTCAGATAAATACCCAGGGATGGAATTGGTGGATCATATGATACCTCTAGCTTTAATCTTTCTCAAGATTGTTTTGGCTATTCAGTGTCTTCTGTGTTTCCATACAAATTTTGGAATTATTTGTTCTCGTTCTGTGAAAAATGCCATTGGTATTTTGATAGAGATTACATTGAATCTGTAGATTGCCTTGGGTAGTGTGGTCATTTTAACAATATTAATTCTTCCAGTCCAGTGTTAATTATATTTATCATGTTGTACATTACATCCCTAGTACTTATTTATCTTATAACTTGAAGCTTGTACCTTTTTACTTCCTTTATCCAGTTCCTCCTTCCCCCACCACCTGCCTCTGGTAACCACAAATCTGATCTTTTTTTCTATGACTTTGTTTGTATAAGTGATATCATACAGTATTTGTCTTTCTCTGTCTGACTTATTTCACTTAGCATAATTCCCTGTAGGTCCTTGCATGTTGTTGCAAATGGCAGGGCTTTATTCTTTTTCATGGCTGAGTAATAGTCCATTGTGTGGAATATGTGTGTGTGTGTATGTGTGTATCTCACATCTTCTTTATCCATTCATCTATTGGTGGGCACTTAGGTTGCTTCCATATCTTGGTTATTTTAAATAATGCTACAGTAAACATGGAGGTGCATATATCTTTTTGAATGACTGTTTTTGTTTTCTTCAGATAAATACCCAGGGATGGAATTGGTGGATCATATGATACCTCTAGCTTTAATCTTTCTCAAGATTGTTTTGGCTATTCAGTGTCTTCTGTGTTTCCATACAAATTTTGGAATTATTTGTTCTCGTTCTGTGAAAAATGCCATTGGTATTTTGATAGAGATTACATTGAATCTGTAGATTGCCTTGGGTAGTGTGGTCATTTTAACAATATTAATTCTTCCAGTCCATGAACATGATATATCTTTCCATCTGTTTGTGTTGTCTTCAGTTTCTTTCATCAGCGTCTTATAGGTTTCCAAGTACAGATCTTTTACCTCCTTAGTTAGAATTATTCCTAGGTATTTTATTCTTTTTGATGGGATTTTGAATGGAATTGTTTTCTTAATTTCTCTTTCTGATAGTTTGTTGTTAGGGTAGAGAAGTGCAACAGATTTCTGCATATTAATTTTATATCCTGCAACTTTACCAAATTCATTGATGAGTTCTAGTAGATTTTTGGTGGCGCCTTTAGGATTTTTTATGTATAATATCATGTCATCTGCAAACAGTGACAGTTTTCCTTCTTTCTTTCCAATTTGGATGCTGTTTGTTTCTTTTTCTTGTCTGATTGCTGTGACTAGGACTTCCAAAATTACGTTGAATAATAGTAGTGAGAGTGGGCATCTTTGTCTTATTCCTGATCTTAGAGGAAAATTTCACCGTTGAGTGTGATGTTCGCTGTGGGTTTGTCATATATGGCCTTTATTATGTTGAGGTATTGTCCCTCTATACCCACTTTATTGAGTTTTTATCATAAAGGGATGTTGAATTTTTTTAAAAAGATTTTCTGCAGCTATGAGATTATTATATGGTTTTTATTCTTCAATTTGTTAATGAGTATCACATTGATTGATTTGTGGTTATTGAACCATTCTTTCATCCCTGAGATAAATCCCACTTATCATGGCATATATGATCGTTTTACTGTACTTTTGAATTTGGTTTGCCATTATTTTGTTGAATATTTTTGGGTGTATGTTCACCAGTGATATTGGCCTTTAATTTTCTTTTTTTGTAATATCTTTGTCTGGTTTGGTATTAGGGTTGCTGGCTTAGGAAGCATTACTTACTCAGCAGTTTTTTGGAATAGTTTGAGAGGGGTAGATGTTAACTCTTCTCTCAGTGTTTGGTAGAATTCACCTGAGAAGCTGTCTGGTCCTGGACTTTTGTTTGTTGGGAGTTTTTAAATTTTGAATAGGTAATTTTAAATTATAGTTCTTAAAACATATTTCCTGCCAGAAGGTTAACATTATCCAAGGCCTGTAACTTAATGCCATGTCTACTTATGTTAAGATGCCTAAAGTCATTTGTGTGGTTTAGGATAGGCAGAATATTCTTTATACTTATGAGTGGGTTGAACAAGAGTACTAATACCTATCATGTAATTATTAGCAGATGTCTTAACTGAACAAGTCTGGATTGAGTTGAAGGGTATTGGGTACTTACTGATTACCCATTTAGATTTTTTTCTGTGATGTTTCTTTTTACTTATGGCGTTTAATACATCTTACTTAGCCAGTTTTTCTTCCATCATTGAGATAGATTATGTACCTGATGAAATAGCTTACATTTAGTTATCATGTTTAATGAAGATTATTCAGGTGTAAATTCTAAATCCATACTCACCACATACTCAGTATGAGAAGTTCATACTAGGAGAGCAAAAGGGAATTGAGTTGAACTCATTCATTCAACAGACTCTGAAGCAGCTCTGGACTCTTAGGGTTGTAGTAATGCACAAAAGAGACAAAGTGCTTGCTAACAGAGTATCTTTTGTGGACAATAAAGAGATAAATGTATAATATGACAGGTGTTATACGTGCTTCAAAGAAGAATAAAGTAGGGTAAAGGGACAAAGGATGATGACATTCTGGAGGTGATTATATAAGGCATCAGGGAAAGCCTCTTGGTTTAGATTATATTTGAACAGCAATCTAGACTAAATAAGGGATCAAGCCATAAATGTATCTAGAGTGTTGCAGGAGAGGGAAGAGCAAGTGCAAAAGCCTTGAGACAGGAGCAATCATGGTATGTTCAGAGAATAGCACAGAGGTCAGTATGACTAGAACAATTGAGTTACGTAGATGGAGGAGGAAGAGTTAAGCCATTGGCTGGGAGGTCATTTAGGGCCTCCTAAATGGGAAGCATTTTCAGGGATAGTATGGACTGACATATTATTAAAGGATCTCTGGCTGTTAAGGAGAGAATAGTTCATAGGAGGGCAAGGTCCTCATAGGAGGACTGAGAGACTAGTTTGGTGGCTGTATTCCAGGCCACAGATTATGGTGGGTTGGGCCAGGAAGATATTAGTGGAAGTGGTGAGAAGTGGCTCAATTCTGTAAATGTTGTATTTCAGAGGTGAAATTAAAAGGATTATCTGGGCTTCCCTGGTGGCGCAGTAGTTGAGAGTCCGCCTGCCGATGCAGGGGACACGGGTTCGTGCCCCGGTCCGGGAAGATCCCACATGCCGTGGAGCAGCTAGGCCCGTGAGCCATGGCTGCTGAGCCTGCGCGTCCGGAGCCTGTGCTCTGCAACGGGAGAGGCCACAACAGTGAGAGGCCCACGTACCGCAAAAAAAAAATAATAAATTAAAAAAAAAAAAAAAAAAAAGGATTTGCTGATGGATTGGATGTGAGGTAAAGAAGTCAAGGGTGAGACTAAAGTCCTGGCCTGAACAACTGTTAAAATGGAGTTGCCAGTTACTGAGGTGGGGAAGGCTAATAGGATGTTTGGGATGGTATAATAAAGATTTCTCTTTTGGACATATAAGATGCTTACTCTACAACCAAGTAGAGATGCTCTGAAAAAATACGGACTTTTGCATGTCATATGCAAAAGATTTTTTCATATTTAGATTGTTTTAGTGGTGATTGGTTCATGTTGATATGTGAATTAGTGTTTGGTGCTTAAGTCAAATTGATGGTTTCTTCCAGTTATCATTTCTTTCCCCACTCTTGAGTTTGGGCAAAAATGTTAATAAAGACCATGATCAGAAATAAGACTGGAAAGGAAGGTTGAGGCTGTCATAGAGAGTTGAGCAATGAAGCTAAAATTTCTGCATATTATCTTACAAGGAGTAATGTTATGCAAAAAGATACCATTAAAGGTTTTTTTTCACTGAATTACAATGTGGTGAAACCATTTTAGGAAAATTGGTAAAAGTTATTCCAAAAAGATAGGAAGCTAAATACCTGTTAGAAAAATTCTAGAGCTGTCTCTTTTTTATCAGGTTGTGTTTCTTTTTGTCTTTATGACTCATTTAGTATACGCCTTACTTGATCAATTCTGAGAACCCTTTTTTTTTTCCCCATTCTAACATCTCTGAAGTGGGATTTTATCTTATCATTTGTCTCGTATGATCACTATTGACCAAGCAGCTGCATAGTTGTCACTGCCTGTGACTGTATGAACATACAAAGTGCTGTCATTAAATCTGGAGAAAGCAGAAACTTGGGAGAAGATCCATAGATAATCCTGGAATTTTCTTAACCCCTAGACCTCTAACTGAGAGAGAATTGGGGGAAATTCATCAGACACATGTGCCAACATTCCCAAGAAAGTCATAAGTTGGCTAATTCTATTAAATACATACTTAATTGCAAGGCCAATATAAGAGGACAGCACCAATGATTTAGTTCTTGTATGGATTTCCTGAAGAATCACCACTGTTCTTTTTTTTTCTTCCAGTTTTATTGAGATAATAATTGATATATACAGCACTGTTTAAGTTTAAGGTATACAGCATAATATTTTGAGTTACATACATCATGAAATGATTATCACAGTAAGTTTAGTGAACATCATCTCATATAGATACATTAAAGAAATAGAAAAAAATTTGTTTCCTTGTAATGAGAACTCTTAGGATTTATTCTCTCAACAACTTTGATGTATAACATACGGTGGTGTTAATTATATTTATCATGTTGTATGTTACATCCCTAGTACTTATTTATCCTATAACTGGAAGTCTGCCCCTTTTGACTACCTTCATCAATTCCCCCTCCTCTCACCCTTCATCTCTGGTAACCACAAGTCTGAGCTCTTTTTCTATGAGTTTGTTTGATTGTTGTTGTTTTTTTTTTTTTTTTTTTTTTTGCGGTACACGGGCCTCTCACTGTTGTGGTCTCTCCCGTTGCGGAGCACAGGCTCCGGACGCGCAGGCTCAGCGGCCGTGGCTCACGGGCCCAGCCACTCCGCGGCATGTGGGATCTTCCCGGACCGGGGCACGAACCCGCGTCCCCTGCATTGGCAGGCAGACTCTCAACCACTGAGCCACCAGGGAAGCCCTGATTGTTTGTTTTTGAAGTATAATTGACCTACAACACTGTTAGTTCCTGGTACACACATAATGATTTGATATTTCTATACATTTCAAAATGATCACCATGATAAATCCATTTACCATCTGTCACCATACAAAGATATTACATAATTTATTGACTGTATTCTCCACAAATCACCACTGTTCTTGATAGCATAGAGGATGATATCATGTGAAAAATGGTCATCAACAAACTTGGGTTGAAAAGTAATTAGAAAAAGTTGGATTTTGCATGTAAAGAAGTTTTATGAATGCCTTAACCAATTTATTATGCCTATATATTCACTTTTATTAGTCAATTAAAAACTGTACCTAGGTCTATATTAGTTTCCTAGGGCTGCTGTAAAAAATTCATTACAAACTTGGTGGCCAAAACAGCTTGATGGTCAAAAACAGCTCTTTCAGTAATTCCAAAATAAAATTTCTAAGTGATAAGAAATCACTGTGACCCAACTCTGATGCAGAGATTGTGTTCTCCAAATAACATTTCCTACTAAAAGAACCAGGCCTCCTTGAAATCAATGACTGTTTCCAGGTTTGAGATTGTAAATAAATAAGATGTGCCTAGAATATTTTTTTCTTAACAGAAGGCAAGGAAACTTTCAAAGCAGTGCTAGGATTGTAAGAAAAAGTCTCAAGAATCAACTAGGTTGGGCTCCCTTTAGCCAAAAATGGAACCATCTGAGCATGAAGAGGATAATAACTTCAGTAACTGTCAAGGACAGTTACTGAAACCTGTCAGATATGTTTAAGTTCATGAGTTCTTCATGCTACCTTATAAGTAAACAAACACAAATTGGTCTATTTTAGAGGATGCTAGGAAGTTAACTCATTTTTAAAACCAATATATGAAAGGAAAGATACAAGCATCTACCTTGCCTTTTGTATATAAACTGTACATCAAGGTAATTGAACAGGTAGTAAAGGAAAGCTTATTTTTTATAGAAATATTTCTGCAACTAATTGAAGATTATGGAATTCGAATATCAGCATTTTGTAAACTTTAATGAATTAATAGTTCTAGGCAGTGATCAGCAATGGCTGTTAGCATCCCAAGAAACAGCCAAACATTCAACATTTCCTTATGGAAGTAAGTAACTACAAATATGCAGTAGTGTGCCAAAGAAAAGAAAAGAAAAAAAAAAGAAAAAAGAAACCCCCAAAACAAAAACCTGCATCTGATTAAGAAATCTAACTGCTAATTTATAAGACATACAAGAGACAGAGATGCATGTTAAGTGACAAGAAGGAGATGCAATCAACATAATGTAGACCACAGACAAATGACCTGGTTTCTTCTGTCAAAAAGTTCCAAGGAGTTTAAAAGTGGGAGAGGGAACCCGTAGATTAAAAGAGACAAAAGAAAGATTCAACTAGTCACAGTTGGATTATTTGGATCCTTATTGTGACATGTTGTAAAAAGAAAGTAAAATATATATATATAAAACTTTAAGGACAGTTGGGGAAAATTGAACTTCAGGTGTTTGGTATTAAGGAGTTATTGGAGGTTTTTTGTTTGTTTACTTGTAATAATGGTATTAATGTTATTTTTTTCCCCAAAGAACACTTGTATTTTAGAGTTAGTTATTTACTGAAATAGTTGTGCATTAAAATGACATGATTTGTTTCAAAATGACTTGAGAAGGTAGTAGATAAATTAACAGTGGATGTGAATTAATAATTGTGGAGTCGGGGATATGGTTATAATGGAGTTTCATTATGCTATTCGCTCTATTTTGTGTTTGTTTGAAATTTTCTGTAATTAAAAAAAATGTACTATGAGAATTTAATTGGCCATTTTCCCCTGATAGTGGTGCATAAAATAATTCAAGTTCTTACAGTTAACTTCAATGAAATAAAGTTTATTAGCTTGTTTTACGGCTTTTTTTTCTAGTAAGATTTTAAGTTGTGTGAATAGTTGTGTTTTCTGTATGGCATTTTCCAGGGTATCATACAAAGTGGTAATGGTAATTAAGTACTTAGTATTTGATTGTCCTTGGCTGTAGCTACCTGATGATAAAAGGTAACTTATCTATGCTGTAACAGACAGCAAACAGACCTCAGAAAGCTTCAGTAATAAAAAGATGTGTGAAAATAAAAGACAATTTTAGGAAAGTAGTTTTCTCTTGAAGGCAAAGAGACTGAAACAAAGATTAATATAAAAGTAAAATAACTAAATGTTAACAGTTAAATCTGCCCTGTAGGTGTCATTTTTTGTACTTTATGGAATGTTCAAAATCGTTCATAATTATAAACTTTAAAACAATTTTAAAAGGCTGAATATCTTGGCCAAGATCACACAGTTGGAGCAGACAGAATTTGATCCAGTCTTCTGACTCTATGTCTAATGCCTCTTCCCACTGCAGAATAATGCTAAAGTATGATATTATTAATGTTACTCACCTTAAGCCTCTCACTTTGTGGTTGTCTACAAGCTTTATTAACTCAAATTATCGTCTTTTTCTAATGGCTCGATATAAATAGCAGACTGCTCCCTACTTAGCAGACCAATTAACTTTGTAATTAACTATGATTATTTTGTGTTTCCTTTCAGAAATGTAATAGAGAACAGATTTTGTTTTTGTTTTTGTTTTTTTTCAGGCTGAAGTTTATAAATCATAACTATAGGAATAGAACCTTTAGGGGTTTTAACCTTTAATTTTCACATTGAGATTTCTTAGATATCATTTATTAACAAACTGCCTCATTAGAAGACTAAGAGACTCTGTAAAGTTACTTGTAATTGTCTCAAAGTTTAGAGGCAGTAATGAACCTATCATGCAAAAGAGAAGCAACCTTGGACTCTTAAATGTAGGCATTTGATGACTGAGCAAGGAACTAAGATGAAAGTTAAGGTGAAGGTAGAGTTAGTGGGAAGTTGTGCAAATTAAGAACATTTTTATGTTTTTACTTAGTTAGACTGAGCAGGAACCATGGTGCCCAAAGGATAATTTAAATTTATTTTTATGAAATAACTTCTTGAGAAGATATTATGTCTTTTTATGATTGCTTGGCTAGATTTCAGAAGCAATGCGGTTTAGTGTCTTTAATTTTTTCAAGTTTTTCGAAGTGGGAAGGGGCTCTTCTTTGAACATTCGTGTGTGACTTTCTCCCTTAAGTTATTATCTTTATATTATGCAAACTCAAACTAATGTATAGAGTGTATGAAATTATGAAATTCTTTTATCTGGATTAGAAATTATTAGTATAGCATCAGTTAAAACTTCAGCAGGCCTAATAGATATTTTTTTTGGAAGTTGAGCCACTTGGGTTTTGTACTGGTTTTTCTGTTAAATCATCTGTGGCTCTAATAAAATTATATAAACTGTTTAATTTACTTTCTTCGTTTAATGAAGATGGTGTTGCCTCACTGGAGGTATTGTGAAAGATTAGACAGCATACCTTTTGGAGAATTTGTTAAGAAAATATCACTTTCATTCTTCAGTCATACTAAATAACTCAGTTGCCATACTTTTTTTTTTTTTAACATCTTTATTGGAGTATAATTGCTTTACAATGGTGTGTTAGTTTCTGCTTTATGACAAAGTGAATCAGCTATACATATACATATATCCCCTTATCTCCTCCCTCTTGCGTCTCCCTCCCACCCTCCCTACATACTTCTTTTTAAATTTAAACTCCTTTATGTACTTCGCTCTTGGAATGAACATAATAATCTTTGGTTTGGGCTAATAGTTTATAATTGATGTAGTTTATAAAAAGTATCCCCTTTTAAGGCATTTCTTAATGGAGTACTTCCTTAGGTACATGCTAGACCCATTTAATTATGACTCTATTAATTTAGGATCAATTAATCAAACTTTAATTGGGTGCCTGCCAAGTACTAGGCTCTGAGCTCAGAGCCTTTGTTATATGGTTCATATTGTAGAAAAAGATGTTGTCATGAAACATCTTTTGGGATATACTGAATTCAAAAAAATAAGATAAGCTTCCAGTTAAGCATAACAGATTGAGCACCTGTTTAATTCTCTTATCCCTCCTAGAACCCTATGGAAATGACCATAAAGGAATGAAAAGAAAATAAAAATTTAAAGCCAAAAAGATAAGAGAACTAGAGAGAAGGGACAGCAGATAAGAGATGTCCATAAAATAGAAGCTTGAAAATGGTTGTTTGAGGTGAATGGTAAACTGTCTTAGCAGAAAGCTGAAGCCCAAACCTTTCATGGAGAGAGTGGGGTTAAGAATCAAATCAGTTCATGTACCGTAGAACCTTAGTCTTGGGTCTGGGGGCCTCTATTATCTCTGAAAGCAGGTATATGCGGTTGTGCTGAAAAACAGAATTGGTTAAATTTTTTTAAAGGAGCAGTTTATCCTGCAGATTTCTGGCCAGTGTAGGAGAAGGAGTCTATGCAGGCAAAGACTGGAGGCTTACTCTCTAGAATGAGTGGTTGAACCAGATTAAACTATAGCACAAATGGGGGTAGAGGAAACAACAGAGTAAAGAAAAGGAAATTAAGTCAGATGTTGAGACCTCTAGTTCCCTACCCATGATCATTTCCCAAAGCACTTGCAATCTTGCTTGTTCCCAAAGTGGGAGATAGAAGGTAACTTCCAGGATACTGTCTTGCCTAAAAGACTTGGCAATACTGCCATTTGGATGTCTCTGAATGAAATAGCCAGATCTGTGCTTGATCACCTTACAGTGAAAGCCATTGAAAGGCACTGACCACCCATCCACATCATCTTCAATCAGTATTTTAATGTCCTGCAAACAGTCAAGGATCACCAGAGATTTGAAGGTACCTCCAATATAATAGAGATCAATAAAGAGACAAAGGAAAGGAACCTGATAGAAACCCAGTGCTGGGAAACAGGGAACTACTTGAAAATTAATATCCTCAGAGATAAGAGAAGGGATATTTCATCAATGAGACAAGAAAAGACTAAAAAAAAAAAACTTTTGGAAATTAAGAATATTATAGTAGAAGTTTAAAATATTGAACAGAAGTGGAAGATGAGATTAGAAACCTCAGAAAGTGGGACAAAAGTCAAAGAGGTGATAGGGTATTAATTAGTTCATGAGGTTCCAGTACTAAAATTCCAGAAAGGAAAAATAAAAGGGAGAAATTTATCAAGAAAAATACAACAAAAGAAAATTTCCCAGAATAGTAGAGTATGAGTATCCAGATAATTAACCTAATACCTAGTAAATGAGGAAAGAACTACACTAAGTGCTTTATAAAATCCTAGAACTCTGCATATAACAATATTTGAAGAGCTTCTAGAGAGAGAAAATAGACCATGTGTAAAAGAATGTTGTCAACAACAACAGATGGAGCAGTGGAGCACACTCACTGCCTTGAAAATTCTGGGGAAAACAATTACTAACCTAGAAAATTCTTTACACTACCAAACCATCAGTCAAGTGTTAGGGCAAAATAAAGACATTCTCAAATACATAAGAGCTCAAAAATTAATTCTCACACATCCTCTCTCATAATTATACTGGAGGATATGTATGTGTCACTTAATGAGAAAGTAAAGGAACAATGTGAGATTCAGAAAATGAGTTCCTAAAAGGAAAGGAGAAAAAAAATAAGAAAATGAGTTTCGACCCAGGAAAAAAGGGGATCGTGATGATGATAGAGGACAGTCTCAGAATGACGGTTGAACAGCAGCTTTTAGAGAGTTATCAGTTCAGATTGGAGCAAGACAAAAGAAGAGTATTTCCAAGAGAGTGGGGAGCAAACTTGATGGATGAATTGATGTATTTGAGTGTATTAAGAGGAGATGTATACTTTTGTTGTAGAGTTAGCTAAGTTAATGATAGATAGGGCTTCCCTGGTGGCGCAGTGGTTGTGCGTCCGCCTGCCGATGCAGGGGAACCGGGTTCGCGCCCCGGTATGGGAGGATCCCACATGCCGCGGAGCGGCTGGGCCCGTGAGCCATGGCCGCTGAGCCTGCGCGTCCGGAGCCTGTGCTCTGCAACGGGAGAGGCCACAACAGAGGAAGGCCTGCATACCACAAAAAAAAAAAAAAAAAAAAAAGAAGATAGATAATATATTAAAGAAAAAAGAAAACAAAGCAGTCGTTATCCCTAGGAGAAGCAAGAAGTTGTGCAAGAAAAGTAATCATAATTCAGTACATGTTTCAGCTGAGAATGTCTGTATAGTTATAATTATGTAGTATTGCTTATGTCAAATGTTGATATATCAAAAGAACATTAGGGTAGAGGAGCAAAAGTCTTTATCTTCTATAGAAAAAAAATTGGAAAATATCTGAAACCAAAAAATCAAGGTAGAGTAGTATAAGCATGTTATTTAGAAATAAAGAGGTAAATATGAGAGGAAACAGCTAAAGGATTTGATGAGTGCTTTGGTGGAGCTGAAATCAAGTGTGGGGATTGCTGTAGTTTTTTTTAATAAGTCTAGAAATGCTGTTTGACTTCTTAAAGTATGTACATGTATTACTTTGATAAAAATTAAATGAAAAGATGTATCACTGCTGCCCAAAGGATAGATTAGCAGAATGAACTTGTGAAATGGTCTCCAGGAAACCACAGTTTAGACAAATCCACCATTGGAGCTGCTCATAATCACCTGAGAATTACCCAGAAATATGTGAAATAGCTTTTGGACGAGATTTTCATACTTAGCATTGGCCAGAAAACTAACAGTTCTTCCCACAGAGAGCATTTCATCTGTCGTGGCTTCTTGACATAGGCTTCCAAGTGAAGGAATGCTGTGTAAACAGTACGTACTTATTTAGTATTGAGTGAATGAAACCTGAATGAGAACAACTTAGCACCCTTTGGGCATAAAAAATACTGTGTAGCTACAACACAGCAATTCTCGGTCTAGTTGAAGGAAATTGTTATTTCTAAGAATGTGGCTGAGTACCAGTCACACATTTTTATTCCTGGCTTCTTTAACCAGTTGAAAAAATCAGTATCATCTTTTAAATATACATCAAAGGGGAGGAAAATAAGTTCCTGGAACTCAGCCAGCACCCCTCTCCCCAGCATGAAATTTCATTTGTTACAGCAGTTCTGGGTGGGACATGTGTGAAGGATGGATAATAGCATGAAACCATACAGCTGTCGTATAGTAACTTAAAAGGAAATTAGTATGTTATTAAGTAGAAAGTAGGCTGTTACCAACTGGACTGACAGAAGAAACCCAAAATACTTACAATCTTGCAGTGGCAGGAAACGCTTCCCAGTTAGTCAGGTTGATTTATTTTGAGCAAAGTTAGCAGGGCCTTTGTGAGACAAGCTTGACTGGAGATTGAAAGACCAGTTGTTGATTGCACTGTAAACTTTTCCCAGAGTTCTGAGGAGAGAGCAGTGGCAGTACCAGCAGCAGTTTATTGCAGACAAGTGTACTGACAAGTAGAGATGACTAATAACACAGGCTTGATGGTAAAGAAAAACCAAGAGCAGTAATCTATAAAAATGTTAACACAATTTTTGTGGTTAGCAGGAACTCTTTGTCCTTTATCTTCCTTAACCTGGAAGTGTGTATCCATAGAAATAAATTTTCAGATGGGACAGGTAAAACCAAAAAATAAGTCGTAAGCAATACAACCAAAAACATTGCTATAGCAGAAAGCTGTTTTAATCAACACTTCTACTTTTCCTAATTCTATAAAGTTTGAGGAGGAAGGGGGAGCATACTTAATTAAAATTGGTGACTGTGGCCAAATGGTAATTTATGGTTGACAAGGGCTGATGGCCCCATTTCCCCTGGTCACCTTCTACTTGAGGTGAGTTAACAGTACCTGTTGTTTAGGTCATAACTTGAAAGGATATATTAAGTGCATTATTATTACTATTATTATTATTATTTTTTTTTGCGGTACGCGGGCCTCTCACTGTCGCGGCCTCTCCCATTGTGGAGCACAGGCTCCAGATGCACAGGCTCAGCGGCCATGGCTCATGGGCCCAGCCGCTCCGCGGCACGTGGGATCCACCCGGACCGGGGCACGAACCCGTGTCCCCTGCATCGGCAGGCGGAGTCTCAACCACTGCGCCACCAGGGAAGCCCAAGTGCATTATTGATATTAAATAATTTGACTTCTTTTATATGCTTTTTATTATAAGACGGTTTAAGTTTGCACATGGTTCCAGAAAATATTGACTAGAATTTTAATACTTAATGCTCCGAGCATAGCAATTTTACATGCTTCACTAGTTTTCTGTATTGTGGCCTCTTATATTTTCCTTTTGTCTGTGGCTTAACAAGATAAAATTAGCATTTAAAAAAATTATATAAATACAAGTACTGTTATTTTAAATACAACTTTTCTGCACATTTTAACCTTCTCGTCAATACGCCAGTACCAATACTCATTTAAAACCTTTTAAAATAAAAATTAAGGCAAGATCTTTTTGTGTCTTTGTACAGGAAACTCTAAATACAGTGAAATGGGAGGAAAAGAAAATGCAATAATAAAGACAAATAAGGTTTGTTGAAATAAAGAAAAATATTTTTCTTAGATAATAACAGTTTATTATTGTTTTGGCACATAACTCTATGCCTCAGCTATATCAAAATATTTAAATATAACTATTGGGTGGGCCAAAAAGTTCGTTTGGGTTTTTTGGTACGATTTAACAGAAAAACCTAAATGAACTTTTTGGCTAACCCAATATTATCTACCTATTGTGGAAAGATTTTGTTTGCAGTAACACCAACCTCTCATTACTTTTCTAGCCTCAAAGATCAAATCCGTGTACAAATCAGTGCTTCAGAAATTTTTTCTCCAATATCTTCTCTTCTAGTAGTCACACTGGAGAATCTTCTTTTACCTGTACAGCTTACCGGTTAGTATTTTCTGCTTTTAATTTATGCTTTTTATATTTGATATTTTAGTTATTATAGTTAACTTTTGGTAGAAATTTAAACTTGGCTCAACAAACATTATGAAAGCACCTTGTTTTATGTTTTTGTTTCTTTTGGCAAATAAAGGGAAACCTGTTACTTTGTGACCCTCTATTATGCAGTGACTGCCTATTCTAGTGGTCTTCCTTTTCCTTAATAATAAATTAAGTTGTTCTACACAAGGTTTTTATGTGATAGAGAAGTAGGCTAGTTGTTAAATGATGAGGGAAGTACCTAATAAAGCACAACACTTTCAGAGTAGACTCAGTCATCTTTGAATCCTTAGTAACTAGCATTATAGATACTGAGTAGATATTTGTGGAATTTGAAGATTAAGTTGGAGTTTTAAAATCACGTGGAGTTGGTTGAATGAACAAGATAGATTAAGATTGTGATTTAATTTTAGAGGTTGGCAAGGTACCAAAGAAAACAATTACATCCAAGTAGCCTTTTGAAAAACTGAACTGTACCCATTTTTAGTTTCAAAAATAACCATGCCTTCCTTTACTTTCTTCTTTTGTCTTATGCTTAGTTTCAGATGGCAAACTATTGCACCTAGAATTTTGGCTGGAACTGCTTGCTGTAACTTTGGTTCATGGGATAGACGTAGTGTTGCTTTTTTCTCTAAATATAATAAGGATATTAGTCTGAATTGACTTTTTAAAAATTCTGTCACTTAAGATAGAAATTCAAGCGTTATTTTTATGAATCAGATTAGTACAATTTAGATTTATAATATAAAAATTTTAGTTTAGGAATGAGTTCATTTTGAAAGTGTTTAAATAGAAAAAGGTTCTTTTTTTAAAAAATGTGATTTATAATGCTAGGTATAAAAACTTCTGCTATTTATGGTGTAACCCAGTTGTTACTCTGAACTTAGATATTTGGAATTCTGATGAGGGTCTAAAATTTATCTTTTAGTACAGAATTTATAGAAGTCAATGAAATCAGTGCATTGATTAGGCAGAAGAGACAGGAACTGGAATTGTCATGGTTTCCTGATACATTACCTGGAGTTGGAAGGTAAAAAAAAAATTGTTTACTAAAGTGTCTACATGCTAACATGTGCATAAGATATCATTATTAAGGCACAGAGGTATCTTATTGAATAGGTATGTTTCTAAGAAAGTTTTGTTGAATTCAACTTTGGTGTTTCAGATGCCTAATGAAAAGCCCCTATTTAAAGAACCCCTTGAAAAGTAAAGAATATTTTATTTATTTGTTTAATAAATGTAGATATTTGATTACTTTAACAGGGAGAGCACCCAAATGATAAGATTCATTATTAGTAATAGCATTCAGATCTTCCATCCTTCTTCTATCTTTTCCTCCATTCCAATCTTCCCTGTGTGCTATTAGCTGAAGCACTGATTTTATCATGACACTTCCCATCTCCACAGTGTTATTCTAAATAACTACTTGATCACGTCCCTACTTTGCCCTGGCATTCATGACTTTCTATAATCTAGCCCTTTCTTTCTTAGTTTATTCTGAAGCTATTAACACATTGGTAGGTACACGATGTATACTTAAATCAGGCTCCTATGTAAAGACCAAGTTCCTTGCCAGAGTTTTATATTCATTCCTGTAACATACTGTAACTTTTATATATCACTGTAATACAGTTCTGCAAAGGGCCTTCACCCTCTAGGAATAACAATGGAACATAAGTAAAATTAGAAAGTCCAGATATGTATAATATGAAACCTTTTCTTAGAGCTGTTTTCTTTGTACATGTGCAAGTTGCACATTGTTCTTCAAGCTTCTTTCCTCTTACTCCAGAGTCTCACCTTAGACTGGGTGAGATAGTCTTTTGTTAGGAGACCTGACTGAACATAATATGAATCAGAGTAGGAAGAAGCTGAGAGGGTGGATTGGTTGTGAATGAAGAAACTTTGGGGTCTTAGCAGGTCTATAGAGACCCTGGGAACCTTGAAGAGCCATCATCCTCAGATTAAGGAATTTTAGAATATAACATAGCAATAGAAATCAGGTGTTTTTTTTCCTTTTTAAAAATGTATTTATTTTGATGTTTTTGGCCTTGATATATGCTGTAAAAACATAAAGAAGTCTAATAAAAAATGTGATAAACATCTATGATGGTTATCACATTCAAAATTGAAGTGATGTAGTTTTACTTTCAGTTTTTGTTACTTTTTTTAAATTTATGGACTGATTCCCCTTTGACCTTGATAATTTCTTTAAAACTTGATTTGATTAACTCAACTAAATTATCTCATTGGTTGCCTGGAAGTGGAGCGGGGCTGGTGCAAGGGGCGTGAAGGAGCTTTCTGGGATGGTGGAAATGTTCTATTTCTTGTTTGGGGTGGAGGTTATACAGGTATATACATTGGTCAAAAGTCATCACACTGTGCACTTAAAATCTGTGCATTTTATTTATCTGCATTTTATTATCCAAATTTATTATTTTTTAGAGTGGTGGGGAAAAAAAGGCTAAAAAATTGTTTGACAAAGGTATTGCATTAACTTATTTAAACAAGAAACAACTGTTATGTATTAAGTTGCCTTTGATCTCCCTTTGCTATTAATTTATCGAAAAACATGCTTTTAAAAGGTTTTTTGTTTTGTTTCTGTTTTTTGCAGCCAGTTGGTAGCCATCTTTGAACAATGAGTAACCTTGAGCTTACATTTTTAGCTATTTGGCAAAAAATAATTTAAGCACCCTGTATTTTAATGTTGCTAACCTGATTTGGAAAATTAGTACCTTTAAATTGCTGGTTTAATTTTTAAACCATTTAAACAAAAATGTCTTTATTTTGTTTTGAATTTTCAGAATTAGTTTTATACCCTGGAATATTGAAACAGAAGTCCTTCCTCTCATCTCCTCTGTGTTGCCAAGAACTATTTTTCCAACAAGTACCATATCTTTAGAAAATTTTGGTAAAGTTTTTGAAATTCTTTCTAGTTTAAAAAAAGTTATTAGCCTCTTTCAGTCTCATAAAAACTATGAGTGTTGATGACTTAGAAAAAGTGTAAAATAAGGTATAGATAGTAAGTCCTAGATATTTCTGTAAATATTTGTACAGTGACTTGACTTTAAAATTGTCCTAACTAGAAAATTCCTTTTAAGAAATTACAGCTTCATGTCTTTGAGGAACTGATTAGAAGTCTCCTTTCTATTTAGGGCTTCAATGGTCAAACCATAGATCTTTAAAGTAATATCTCCTATTAATTATGAACAAATAGTTTGAGTCTTTACTATTTGTGGATAGCTGTTGTCTCTTGCTTTTGCCTAGTGATTCATTAAGCAAATGGCAGTTATCAGATGAAACATTTTTTTTCCCTATAAAATTGCCCACATGGATTCAAATCTTGGGATTACTCATTTCAGTAGCATTAAAAAATTGGTATTACTTAGGTGTTAGTAGCTATGCATTTATTTATAATTTGATTCCCAAGTATATTTGTTTCACTCTGTTATAGATGTCTATTTTATGCTAAAATAAGCTTAAGCCAAACTATTATCATTTTTTGAAACATACACTTACTTTTTACTTTTTAAAAAACATGTATTATTAGGTACTTCTTGCAAAGGATATGCATTAGCACATACTCAAGAAGGAGAAGAGAAGAAGCAAACCTCTGGTACCTCAAACACCAGAGGATCAAGACGAAAACCAGCAGCAACAACTCCTACAAGGAGATCTACACGTAACACGAGAGCTGAACCAGTCAGTCAGTCTCAGAGGTCCCCAGTATCAAATAATTCTGGGTGTGATGCCCCAGATAGTAATAATCCATCTGTAAGTGTTTCCTCTTCAGGTGAGTCAGAAAAGCAAACAAGGCAGGCTCCAAAACGGAAGTCTGTAAGAAGAGGAAGAAAACTACCTTTACTGAAAAAGAAACTTCGGAGCTCTGTACCTCCCCCTGAAAAATCATCTTCCAGTGATTCAGTAGATGAAGAAATAGTAGAATTTGACATGCCACCTGTGTTAGAGAAAGAACATCAATCAGATGTAGAAAGTAGTAACACTGTGCAGATAAATGTAGAAAATGAATCTGCTAATGGCTTGAGAAGTTGCAGTGAGCCAGTAGAAGTAAGTGAGGAACATAGTGAGACCCATGATACAGAGGAAAGAGTAGAATCTTTATATTCTGAGTCTGGTACCCAAGATCCTCCTGTGCTAGTTGGAGAGGAGGAGGAAATTCAAAAAGTTGAGAATACAGGTATAGAGGCTAATATTTTATGTCTGGAAAGTGAGATTTCTAAGAATACTTCTGAAAAAGGAGGTGACCCATTGGAAAATCAAGACCAAATAGCTTTACCTTCAGAATCAGAAGTAAAAGCAGATGGATGTACAGATCATCGTCCAAATGATTTTCTTAAATATTCAGGATCTGAAATTGAAGTACACCAACCTATATCAAGCCTAGGTGAGATCCCTGAGAATGCAGAGTCAGCAGTTAATGAAGAAAAAGTTATGGAGAGTCCTATAGTAAAAATTATTGATCATAAAGATTCTACAGTAAAAACAGAACATCTTATTGACAGCCCCAAATTAGAATCTTCTGAGAGTGGAATTATACAAACAATGGACAAAAAATCTATTGAGAGCTCAGAGGTTCATTTGCTTGGGCATGTTGAAAATGAAGATGCAGAAATAATTGCAACATGTGATACTTCAGGAAATGAAAATTTCAATAGTATTCAAGACTCTGAAAACAATTTATTAAAAAAAAATCTGAACACCAAATTGGACAAATCTTTCGAAGAAAAGACTGAATCTCTGGTTGAACATCCCAGATCTACAGAATTGCCTAAAACACATGTTGCACTGATTCAGAAGCATTTTAGTGAGGACAATAATGAAATGATACCTATGGAATGTGATTCATTTTGCAGTGACCAGAATGAATCTGAACTCGAACCATCTGTAAATGCTGATGCTAAACAATTGAATGAAAATTCTGTGGAGCACATTTCCCAAAAGAATATGTCATCTTCTGATCCTTCAAATGAAAAGGTTGAAACTGTATCTCAACCATCTGAAATCCCAATAGATGCGATAGATAAAGCCAAAAAGCCTCGTACTCGAAGATCTAGATTTCATTCTCCATCTACAACTTGGTCTCCCAACAAAGACACTGCACGAGAAAAGAAGCGGTCTCAGTCTCCATCTCCGAAAAGAGAAACTGGAAAAGAAAGCAGGAAGTCTCGATCACCATCTCCCAAGAAAGAATCTGCAAGAGGACGGAGAAAATCTCGTTCTCAGTCCCCAAAAAAGGACCCACGAGAAAGGAGGAAATCTCAGTCTCGATCTCCAAAAAGAGATAGCACTAGGGAAGGCAAAAGATCTGAATCACTCTCCCCAAAAAGAGACACTTCTAGAGAGAACAGAAGATCTCAGTCAAGACTGAAAGATTCCTCCCCAAGAGAAAAATCCAGGTCCCGGAGCAGAGAAAGAGAAAGTGATAGAGATGGGCCAAAGAGAGATCGAGATAGAGAAAGGAGAACCAGAAGGTGGTCTCGATCCAGATCTCGTTCTAGGTCACCATCAAGATCTAGAACAAAAAGTAAGAGTTCATCATTTGGTAGAAATGACAGAGTCAGTTATTCTCCTCGATGGAAGGAAAGATGGGCAAATGATGGTTGGAGATGTCCACGAGGAAATGATCGATACAGAAAGAATGACTCAGAGAAACAGAATGAAAATACAAGAAAAGAAAAAAATGACATCAGTCCAGATGCTGATGATTCAAATTCTGCTGACAAACAGAGAAATGACTGTCCCAGTTGGGTAACAGAAAAAATAAATTCTGGGCCTGATCCGAGGACCAGAAATCCAGAAAAGTTAAAAGATTCTCATTGGGAAGAAAATAGAAATGAAAATTCAGGGAATTCTTGGAATAAAAACTTTGGTTCAGGTTGGATGTCGAACCGTGGTAGAGGTAACCGTGGCAGAGGCGCTTACAGAGGTGGATTTGCCTACACAGATCAAAATGAAAACAGGTGGCAAAACCGAAAACCCCTCTCAGGGAATTCAAATAGTTCAGGGAATGAGACTTTCAAGTTTGTGGAACAGCAGCCCTATAAACGGAAAAGTGAGCAAGAGTTCTCATTTGATACACCGGCAGATAGGTCGGGGTGGACATCTGCATCTAGTTGGGCTGTGAGAAAGACTCTGCCAGCAGATGTACAAAACTATTATTCACGACGAGGGAGGAATTCTTCAGGTCCACAGTCTGGATGGATGAGACAAGAGGAGGAAACGACTGAACAGGGTAACGTTATGTTTAATTATCAACACTTTTATTTGAAGAAAGATTATAAATTTAATACCTTATTTATATGAATTGAAATAATCCCTATTTATAGTTTTATGTGAAAATGAATCCCAGTTATTTACAATTCACTTTGTATTGTATAATAGATATACACTTCAATATTTATTTTCTTTTTTTATCCCATGCCTGCCCCAAACCTTGCCAAAGACAGAAATATTTTAAGTATAATTTGCTACAGTAGAAGAATTTGAGATAGTCCTATGCAGGATTTAAATTCTGTTTCATTTATATCAGGTGTGTGCACTTGAAAATTTTTTTTAAATGTTTCATTTGAATTCTATTTATTTATTTATTATGGCGTGTTGGGTCTTCGTTTCTGTGCGAGGGCTTTCTCTAGTTGCAGCGAGCGGGGGCCACTCTTCATCGCGGTGCGCGGGCCTCTCACTGTCGTGGCCTCTCGTTGCGTAGCACAGGCTCCAGACGCGCAGGCTCAGTAGTTGTGGTTCATGGGCCTAGTTGCTCCGCGGCATGTGGGATCTTCCCAGACCAGGACTCGAACCCGTGTTCCCTGCATTGGCAGGCAGATTCTCAACCACTGCGCCACCAGGGAAGCCCTACACTTGAAAATTTTTTGCTCATTGTTTTCCTATAAATAAGTCACTCTGCTAAAAAAAGATTTATCTTTCCTTGACTTTTCTTGGGAACATTGCAAGAAAAACTCTGTTGCAGATTTTTAGAAAGTGATTAACCTTCTAATTTAGTAATCTAATTAAATTTTATTTGAGTATTTCTTTAACTAGGAAGTTTCTTGAGCTACTGATTCTTTGTGAGTGTTGACCGATGTTATTGTGTGAAGTTATGCTTTAAAATAATTTTAGTTGAATGTTTTCTTTCAGTTAGAAAATCAGCCCACATTATTTAGGAATGACAGGATTAAACTGAATAATTGGGTATTGGTTTAGGTGTTCTGTTAATTGCTATTTTATTGTAACCAGTGGTTCTTTGTTTCTCTGGCTAAAGAAATTTGTAACATGATTTTTTTTCATAAGCCTTTTTTCTTTTGATAGATTCTAACCTAAAAGACCAAACAAACCAACAAGGTGATGGTTCTCAGCTACCTATAAATATGATGCAACCACAGATGAATGTAATGCAGCAACAAATGAATGCACAACACCAGCCTATGAATATCTTCCCATATCCAGTGGGTGTTCATGCTCCTTTGATGAATCTCCAGCGCAATCCGTTTAACATTCATCCTCAGCTGCCCTTGCATCTGCACACAGGAGTACCTCTCATGCAGGTAGCTGCTCCCACCAGTGTATCTCAGGGACCACCACCACCACCACCCCCTCCCCCTCCATCCCAGCAAGTCAGCTACATTGCTTCACAGCCAGATGGAAAGCAATTGCAGGTATGTTTTCAGCAACTCAAGTTTAATCAACATAGCCATTGTAAACATTTAGCTATTAGGGACAGATGTTCAAGAAAGGGCTTCCTGGCTGGATATCCATACACAGTGACTTATTTGGCTAGGTTTATGGTAAACCTTCATAACCCCTTTTTCACTGTCCTTCTCCAAACCTCCCACTCCCAAATGAGAAAATGAACTGAATGCATAGTATCAAATCTGAGCTACATATAGGCTATTGCTGATACCCAAACAGGTTTTTTGGTCAGGTTAAAAAGACCAAATTATAAGCCAAACTAGAATCAAGTGGTGGACACTTTCCCTGATTTATTGGACTTTTAGGGGGTGGGAACTTGTGATTGGGTACTGTGATAAACCTTGTACTGTTTTGTTTAAACACCAGATAAAGCTCTTCATCGTCCATTACCCTTTGTGTTTCATTTTCATGAATTTACCATGCTGAAAAAAGTGCCTCTGAGGCACTTCTTAAATATAGAAAAATTTCTGTAATAATCTGTAAACATTGTGTTGATTATAGTTTCATGTCTACATCTCAGAAATTCTAGAGTCCTGACAGCAAGAGTTGGAAGACCAGGGGAGTGGGAATTCGGGATCTTGTATCTTTTTCTGTTGTCAACTCACTGCAAGTCATTTGACTTCACTGTCTCACTTTCCTCCATCTTTGAAGGGGGGGCACCTACTCTAAAGAGTCTTGTAGGAAAGATACTGTTATTAATGCTGCTCTGCTTCTTGTTGGTTTTAGTGTTGCTGTCAGAACATTACAATACATATATATTTTTTAAAAGTCATCATGAAATATTTAAATGGGGCTCTGTTTAAGAATGTTACTCATTTTTCTTCAGAGTCCTTTAGATATAAATGACCTGAAATATGCATTTCCCTTAAGTACTTAAGTATTGTGGATTGCTTTGATTTTTTGTTTCTGATGTTATTTCTAATAGGTGACTAAAAGACTTTTATTGAGTACAAGTAATTCATTAACTGATGATAACTCTTTAAAACAGGGTATTCCTAGTGCTTCTCATGTAAGTAATAACATGAGTACACCAGTCTTGCCTGCTCCGACAGCAGCCCCAGGAAATATGGGAACAGTTCAGGGACCAAGTTCTGGTAATACTTCGTCATCAAGTCACAGCAGAGCTTCTAATGCTGCTGTAAAATTGGCAGAAAGCAAAGTAAGTGTTACAGTGGAAGCCAGCGCAGATAGCTCGAAGACAGACAAGGCAAGTTCAAAGTTGAGAGCAACCTACATAATTCTGTATATGATAAAGATGAAAAAATAACAGCTTTCTATTGTATAAGTGGTGAAGGGAATTTATTGTTGATAGTCTTAAATTTCAATATTATGTAAAGGGTTCTGTCTAAATATGTTGGTGCCAATTGAATTACTGGTAGTATTTCATATTTATTTTTAGAAGTGTTTGGTATGTGTTAGTAAATAACTATTTTGTATTTATAACACTAATATTTGAATAGTTCCTTACAATATTGTAAATGTACAGTGTTTTCAATTTTATATTTAAAAAAATTTTTTTTGAAAGTATGTGATTGGGCAAATAATAATTATATATTTTCCTCTTATCAGAAATTGCAAATTCAAGAAAAAGCAGCACAGGAGGTAAAATTGGCCATTAAACCATTTTATCAAAATAAAGATATCACCAAGGAAGAATATAAAGAGATTGTGCGGAAAGCGGTAGATAAAGTAAGTTATAGCTTTAGTGGAGTTATGTACATATTGTTTTGAACATGCCTGTTTTAATAAAGGAATGCTTAATTAAATTAATTAAAATAGTAAGAGGTAGCTTCTACCATTCTTGTCTGTTTTTTTACCTTTTGAGATAATGAAACATGTACCTGACAGGAGATAATGAAACATTTAAAAATGTCTGGTTATCTCTGGTATATTTGTTTTTCATAAAGCTTTCCATTTTCCTTTAATCTGTTTAAGTATGAGAAAAATATTCCCCCTTCTTTTTTTTATAGGTTTGTCATAGTAAGAGTGGAGAAGTAAATTCTACTAAAGTGGCAAATCTGGTTAAAGCCTATGTAGACAAATACAAATATTCACGGAAGGGAAGCCAAAAGAAAACTCTGGAAGAACCTGTGTCTACTGATAAAAACATAGGCTGAAGTGGGGAGCACTATAAAGGACACTGTCAAGATACCTGCAAAGTGCAATTTCAACATGTACCTTTAATGGAAGATCATGCGTAACTGTGATTGAAATTTGGTTTTGATAAAATTATTTTTTTTAATGTAGGATATAATGTTTTGCTCTAAATAAATATAGTTCTGCACCGCAACTTCTATATCTTTTCCTCCCTTCCACCCCCCCTCCCCCCCAAAATAAAAACAAATTCAAGGGAAAGTAAAGGGGTTAAAGGAATGTGCATTTTTACTAGGACTGTGTTATATTGTGGATACTGCAAGATGTACAGCTTTTTGATTTGAACAATGGAGTGCATAAATGAGGAACTTCTGAGTGCACTGGTTTTGGAAGAGATATATATAATACATTTATTCTGTCAGGCTAAAAATAAAGTATGATCTTTATGATTTTTCTCTTAATTATACAAAGATAATGTATTACCATGAAAAATATTTCTAATAACAGAACATACCAATTGCAGGGTTCCTACTGTGTATTTTTAAAGCACACATCTGAGTAAATTGCTTAGATAGAAAACAAATTATCACACGAGTAAAATTCAGTGTTCAGAACTTTAGAACACTGTTCACCTATTGTATCACCAAATAAAGGTTATGCTGCTTGTTTTTCTTTTGTGCCTTTTTTTCCCCCAGTTGAGATGAAGCAGTTTGATTTGCTAGATTTACAACTTCGGCATCTAAGCTCTGTTGAATTTAGAAGACCTGTTTGGAGAAAGTGTTGACTTTGTAAAAATTATGTTCTTCCATAATATCTTCTACTTATAGAGATGGTAAATTGTTTGTGCCAATTGGAGAATTGCTTTTAAGTAGTGACCCTTCCCTGTGGCTACGGTAGAATCATGACACTTGCTTCAGTGGCTTTCAGGTTGTTGCTCATCTGACTAATCACTAATGAAATTCTTTTCACATTTGAGAAATCTTCAAATGCTTTACAGTGAATAAAGTGTTAATTTGGTGACCATATGGTGGCCATTAACCATGTTGCGAAATTCTAGACATTAAAACCAGTGTTTTGGAAAAAGGAGAGGAATTAAATAATGGAGTCTTGGTTAGGCTTTCAGGGACTAGAGATTGGTTTTTTTTTTTAGTACTATTTTTATTAAAGGTAAGTTTAAAATGTTCTAGCCTTATTATTTTATTTGGCATCTTGGAAGAAAAAAATGGATTATTTCCATGATAAACTGTTTCATTCCAGTAACAGTTTTCAATAGATACCAAATAACTGGAAAGCACTTCAGATAAGATGTTAATGGCACAAAGATGGATCTGTGCCTCAGTGAGACAGACTGACCCTTGTACTAGCTAAATAGTGAAAGCAGTACTCTTTAGGACTGTGCTTTTCTGAAGTAAAGATTATCTGTTTCTCAATTTTATGTGTATAATACTTTCCTGGTGCTAGCTTTGATAGGCGAATTTTGAAATATTGGCCCCAGTAATGATTGTGCTAGTTCATAATCTTTATTAGATTATGAGTATAATCCCAAAAGTGGTAGAAATATTCCAAGCAGTTTCTGATCTTTATTCTGCATTTCTGGGCATTTGTAATATGGTATTCTACTGATTTATATATATTTTTAATTAAGGTTTGTGTTTAGATTATGATGGGGAAAGAGTTTTGGAAGTATATTTCTTCTAATAAAAATTAAGACAGTGTTTTAAATATCAATGCACACCTCATTTGTTTGTTTTGAACTCTAGAAACAATTGTGTGAATTTTTAATCTATTTTGGGTTAAAGCTGGTTCACATTTAGAAAATTTTGTAGCAAATTGCCTGAATTGATTAATCACACATTTTTCCGACTTTTTTTTTCAGTGACATTTGGGAGTTGGATGGCAATTTAAAATTTGCTTTATACTGTTTAGCTTGTGCAAACATGTTTAAAAGTTTTGAAGAAAAAATAGGTGGTGTGGTCAAGAGTTAAAAGTCTCATCTTTGGTAGCAGTGCCAAGAATTAATTCCACCTTTCTTGAATAACAAGAGTGTACTCTGTATCTGGTTGGGGTACTGGTTGGCCTGCAATTGAAATAGCTAATGAAGAATATTACTGGGCTAGAATCAACTTTGAAATATTTAAGAATGTATTAGAAAGTGCATGCTTTATGTTAAAAAAAATACATTGCTTTTTAACATTTCCCATTCTTTTATCCGAAATTTACATTAATTTTGCATGTGCACAAACTTAAAAACATTTTGTGGGGTTACAGATTCCTCTTGTTATTTATGAAGATTCAGTATTAACCTTTGAAACCTTGGTCTCTTTAACTTTCTAGTCACATTGACTGATGTTTTAGGCTATAGTGATGCCTAGAATTTTGAGACTAAAATTAGTTGTTATTTTAACATTACAAAATTTTTGATTTTTCTCCTCTGGTAATTACCTTTTTTCCATTATTTTTCTTTAAATGGCCACAGTGTGTACTGCTTGAATGTTCCATCCAAAAGATATAGCTTCACAAGCACAGTGCTTGCTCCATGGTCCGTGAGACATTGTTTGTAGTATGAGGATGGAGTGCTGTCTACTGAAACAATACTCTTATTAAACATATGTAGTATGTAATATTTTCTAATAAATTCTTTTGATAAACAAAGTAGTGTCTTTAACATTTTATTATTAAGATTCCTGGGAAATGGTGACTTTCACCACATAAACTCTTTCCAAACATGTGTTGCAGTATTTCTTGGATTTGTACCAAAGTAGTTAGGCTTAGCATCATAGTTAACGTAAATGTCCAAGTTGTAAAGCAAGCGGAGTTAGCTATAAGCATGTATTTTAATAGCATTTTTTCCTAATTACGTATCATTGCAGGAAATTAGAAAAGCTTATTTAGTAAATTAAAAAATCTGTAAAAGAGGGAAGAAACCTAAAAACAAAAGGAGAAAAATAGCCTGTAATCCTACCACTTAAAGGTAACAACTAAGACTGATCAAACTGCACGTAACTATGTTGTAACATCTTTTTCACTTAATGTATTGAGAAGTTTCCATTTTAATAAAAATTCTGCAGCATGACTTTTAATAGCTATAATAGTATTCTATTACAGATATACCATTACTTAAAACAGTCCTCCACTATTGGATATTAAGCTATTTTTACTAATATAAATAATAAAATTAGCAAAATATAAATTGTACTAATATAAATGATGTAAACATCTTTATACATAAATTGTACCCATATCAGATTATTTTCTGGGAATTGATTACTGTAAGTGGAATATCTTGATCAGTTTTTATTTCCCCCTAAAATTTTTTAAGATGTAATTATATACATACACTTGAAGTGTAATTTTTTAAATTCAGTTTAAAACTGAATATATTTAGTTTAAAACTCCATCGTTTTCCTAAGCTGATTTGTCTCTGCAGAGAACCATCAGAAAGTTATTTTTCCCAAATGCTTCAATGCATTTATAAGATGCATTTTAAGGCTCCCGGAAAATAGTTTTCACAGATCTTTTTCCCCAGCACATGAATTATATCCTGTAAACTTGTGCATTTCTAGTCCCCTTAATAACTTGAAGATATAGTCATGTCCATGTTCTATTTTATAGGGGCTATATCGTGTTCCTCTGTTGATGGACATTTTAAGTTATGTACAAGTTTTGGTTACTAGAAACAATGTTTTAACACCCTGTGTGACTTACCTCTGCGAATCTTTTTGTGTACAAGGTTACATTGAATTTCAGGATATACACATTTTTCATTTGGATAGATGTTGCCAAGTTGCTCTCTGAAAAGTGTCCTAATTTATAGTCCCTCCCCGGTATCTGAGCTTATAGTTCTCTGAGTTCCAACTTTGATATTGTGACATCATGTAAGATTGCTCGTTTTTAGGGTCTTAATGGACATTCATTTTATTAAACAGTGAACACCTGTGTGTTAGGAATTCTTGGATTCTTCACATATTACCGGGTTTAATCATACCACAGTTTTCTAATAATAGCATATTAATCTTGTACTATGTGATAGGCATTCTGTCAGACATATTTACCTTATCTATCTATAAAACTAATTCTAGTAATTATCTTTCTTTGTTCTACTGGTGAGAAAATTGAGATGCATAAAGCTTTAACTGAGTTACCTAGTTACACAGCTACTTTGTGATAGAGCCAGGATTCAGACCTAGGATCGGTAGACGCCAAAGTCTGCTTGACTTGGGGTGTTAAGTTGAGCTCACAGATGTAAACCAACGTATCACATGTGGGAGTAATAGCTGAAATAAAAAGTATAGTGGGAGCACAGAACTGAGTTTGCTTGGGGGAATAAGGTGCGAGGAAAGGTGATAAAACCAAAAAAACCTTTAAAGGGAGTGATCGCCTTCAAAATCAGGATAGTGGTCACTGATACGGGGGAGGGAGGAGGCTGTGACTGAGATGGGACAAAGGGCTGGGAAGGAGGGGGGCTACCAAGGTATGCTTCTTGACCTGGGCAGTGGTTACATAATAAACTCTACTCTTTATGCACTTTGTTATATGTGGTGGTATATTTCACAGTAGAAAAATTTGTAAAAAAAAATCCAGAGGCCAGCAATTAAAGCCATTGTTTAGATTTTTGGTAGACAAATTTACCATTCTTCATCCCTTCCCTTCTTTCAATCTAGTCTCAGTGGGAAAAAGAAATCCATGAATTTGGGGAGAAAAAATAATTCCCCACTGAAAGAATAATTATGCATCACATAAAATATGCTTCTGTAAGAAATGTGCAAGAGAATGAAGTGTGCAACACTTAAAAGTGTGCTTTCTATATTTATTAGATGGTGGCAGCTTTCAGCTCCCTTTTTTTTTCTCTTTCAATGATGAGCATTTTTATGGACTGTGACCTTTCCCCAAATAAGTTCTGTTTTTGCTTATTAAGTTGAATATTTTTCCTTATTATCTATTGTTGGTTGCATTGGGTCTTTGTTGCTGCACGCGGGATTTCTCTAGTTGTGGTGAGTGGGGGCTACTCTTCGTTGTTGTGGTACGAGGGCTTCTCATTGCGTTGGCTTCTGTTGTTGCAGAGCACGGGCTCTAGGTGTGTGGGCTTCAGTAGTTGTGGCACGCGGGCTCAGTAGTTGTGGCTCGCGGCCTTTAGAGCGCAGGCTCAGCAGTTGTGGCGCACGGGCTTAGTTGCTCCGCGGCATGTGGGATCTTCCCGGACCAGGACTCGAACCCGTGTTCCCTGCGTTGGCGGGCGGATTCCCAACCACTGCGCCACCAGGGAAGCCCTCAGCTCGCTTTTCTCACTGTTATTTTTTTTAACAAATCATGCCAAGTTCCAAAGCATAACTCACTCAAAAGTTGCCAGTTCCCAGGCAACTGCTCTGCAAGAGTGGATCTGTTTAAAAGGGTCAACCTGAAAATTAGGCTAGCGTTATCTTTCACAGTTAGCTGTAAACAGGGCATAATATCTGATAATTTAAGTCAGTGAATCCTCTCTAAAGCAAAGGCTAAACATTTTCCTTATGAGTTTAGGGAAGCTATAATGTGTAGTCAAGGGATTCTGGAACCCTCGCAACCAAATGTGGTTCAG
>NC_041219.1:92295543-92372964 GCF_002837175.3 Physeter macrocephalus
AGGAAGGAGATGAAGACTTCTAAATTTTGAATGAAAAACAATGTAAGGAAACAACTTATAGGAACAAAGGAATTCAAAGCCAAAATTTAACATGTGGGGACTGTAGTCATCTTTAACATAGCAAAACAAAGTGAAACAAAACAAAGATGTAAAACTTTAAAAAAATTGAGATTGATGTCTAATAAGTTGGGCATCTTTTCATACATTTTTTGGCTATTAGGGTATTTGCTTTTGTAATTTCCATATGTACATACTCCACACACCCAAAAGAATGGCTAAAATTAAACATTAAAATTACAATAGCAAATGTTGGCAAGTATGTGGAGCAACTGAGACTCTCTCATAACATTGCTGGAGGGAGTGTAAATTGATAAAACCACTTTGGAATTGTTTGGCGTTATGTACTAAAATAAAGCACCAATGAATCACCAATCCTTCATAAAAGCTCAACAGAAATATGTACATATATGGCCAAAAAATGTTCATAGAATGTTCATAGCAGCATTATTCTTAATAGTCCCAAACTGGAAACAACCCATATGTCCATCAAAAATAGAATGGAAAAAATAAATTTGAGTATATTCATACAACAGAATTCTATACTGCTATATATACACAGTACTACTGCATGCAATGTGAATGAATTTCACAAACAATGCTGAGAAAAAAAAAGCTAGCACAAGAAAAAAATATACTATATGATTTTACTTATATAAAGTTCAAAATCAAGTGAAGTTAATCTGGTGTTACAGATCAGGACAGTGGTCCACAGACAAGGATGGGGTAAAGACCGTGGTACTGGTGTTGATCAATTGCATAACTTGGATGGTTGGTTATGTGGTGGTTCACTTTGTGACAGTTCACTGAGCTTCACACTTCTGTTGTTTTTTACTTTTCTTTAGGCATGATTTACTTCAAAAGTTTATTTAACAAATTTTTAAATGAACTATAAAATGTCTACAATTTTTTTTCTGGAAAAGAAAAAATAGCCATAAAAAACTCGATTTAAAAATAACCTACTAAGTGGAATCAAATTATTTCCCCTCTATAATCAATGAACATTTTGACAAAGCAAAAAGCCTTTACTTTCAAAAGCTTAACAAATAAAATCATATTTTCCAAACTGATGAAACAGTCACACGTTAAAAAGTATTCTTTCTTTTATTTTTTTATGTCACATGGATAAAACTAGAAAGACTACATTTAAATCACTAGGATGATTTTAAAGTAACAATTTCAGTTTTGATAAAATTAATATCTTTTATTTGGGGAGGTTTTAAAGAATTAAATAAGCACTCACTAGATAAAAAACGAAATATGCCTTTTTCGTTGTATAAAATGATATTCTTTCAATTTCAAATTTCAAAAGTTCCTTTATCTTTTTGATATGTTTAACAAAGGATAAACATTGTGTCACTTTAATGCACTTAACAGATAAATAATTTGTAAGTAGCGTTAGTGAAAACAATTTAAGACACAAATCAGCTTTTAGGAAAATAGCACAGTTTGATACAAGTTTATCTCCTTTCCCTCCCAAAATGAGTATAAGAAATTTATTTTCTGGAGAAACTAAACCAGAAAGGGTTAGGACTTACAGAGACATAGACAGTGAGAAGGAAAGTGAACATACTCCACCACAGTGAGATCCTCCTGCCCACCCCACCCCCAATTCTGTTTCCACAGTGCAGGCCCTCACAGACTCTCCTTCAAGTTGCCCGCTTCTAAAGGCAAGGAAATCAGATTCTTCCCTGGAGAAACAATCTCTATGAATACTGACATTTGAGGGGCTTCTAGGAAACAAACTGGTTCATCGGGGGCACCCTAAAATGGCAATCACTAGTGACACGTGGGGGTCATGCACCCAGAGCTTCCGACTAGCTAGCAGGTATTTCATTCTTAAAACATAACATGAAGCCCCAAATCCTCAGATATTTCAAGGAATTTTGAGTACACAGCAACCATACTAGAAACAGAAGAAACTTCAAAAATACTGGCATTAATATCCTGAGAGAGAGATGAGCAAGCACTGTATTCAACCTATGAATAGGATGTTATAAAAATAGCAACAAATGACAACTTAAAAAGAGCTCTTAGAATTTAAAGCATGGCAGATGAAGTAAAAATGCAGTAGATCTGATGATAAAGTCAAGGAAATTTCTAGAAAACAGATTAAACAGACAAAAATGAAAGCTAAGAAAGAAAAGAAAGTTAGAGGATCACTCTAGAAGGGTCTAGCATCCAAAAAAACAGAAGTTCTAGAAATGGGAACAGACAATGGATAGCAGGGAATTATAAAAAAGAAACATTTGAGAAAGTTTCCCATTACTGAAGGACATGAATCTCTTGATTGAAAGGATCCACTGAAATGAAATGCCCACTTCAATGACAACAACAAAAAACACCCACACCAAGACACAGCATTCATGAAATTTCAGAATAACAGAAATTGGAAAAAAAAAAAGACCCTAAGAACTTCTGGAGGGTGGGGCGGGGGGAATACATCTCATACAAAGGAATGGGAATCAGAATGTCACTGGACTTCTCAACAGCAAAGCTGCATGCTAGAAGACATTAGAGCAATGTCCTCAGATTTTTAAAGGAAAGTGATTTTTCAATCTAGAATTCTATATCTAACCAAACTATCAAGAATAAGGGTAGAGGGCTTCCCTGGTGGCGCAGTGGTTGAGAGTCCTCCTGCCGATGCAGGGGACACGGGTTCGTGCCCCGGTCCGGGAAGATCCCACATGCCGTGGAGCAGCTGGGCCCGTGAGCCATGGCCGCTGGGCCTGCACATCCGGAGCCTGTGCTCCGCAATGGGAGAGGCCACAGCAGTGAGAGGCCCGCGTACCGCAAAAAAAAAAAAAAGAAAAAAAAAAAGAATAAGGGTAGACTAAAAACATTTTCAGACAGGTAGTTGGAGGACGTACCTTACTACAATGAGGGAGGAACTCAAGTAAAAGAAGTAAGTAGGATTCAAGAAAAAGGTTTCAACATAGAAGGAATTCCCAAGGACGGCTGTGTACCAGGCCTACAAAGCAAGCAGTCTAGACTACCAAGGCCAGTTTCCAAGAGGAAGGAAATGTAGAACTGATAGAGGATTAACAACTGTGTTTAAGTTTTTAGATAGCTTATACATAGGCTTGAAAGATACTGATTGAAATATATGGGAAAATCAGCATCAGGCCCATTAAAAGCTAATGAAGAAGGAAGACAATCATTAACCCCGCAAAAACAAAGAGAAAAAGAAAATGTAAAACAGTAGCACGTGGCTCAGCATCAAACAATACAACAACATCTGATTTAAGATGTAACAATATTATGAGGAAATGAAAACCATAAGGAAGAGAGGTTTTAACAGTGCTCAATAGAAAGAGAGTCAACAGGTAAAGTGTAAAATAGGTAAATTAAGAAATAGTAACATAAACATGTTATTTAGAAACATGGAGGCAAATACCAGAAAAATTAGCTCAACCTGTTGAAAGCTCTCCCTTGGATGTGGATAGGAAGGGTGAAGTAGGGGACTATATAGTGTGTTATAAGCTTTACCATTTAATTAAAAAAATTTTTATAACAGCTTTATTGAGATATAATTCATATACCACACAATTCAACTGTTTAAAGTATATAATTCAGTGGTATTTAGTATATTAACAGAATTGTGCAACCATCACCACAATCAATTTTGGAATATTTTCATCATCCCAAAAAGAAACCAAATACTCATTAGTAGCCACTCTGCATTTTCCCCAAATCCCTCTTTTGTTGTTGTTGTTTTTAGTTTTAAAGTGTGGTAAAATATACATAATACAAAATTTACTACTTTAACCATCTTTAAGTGTGCAGTTCAGGGGCATTAAGTACATTGACACTGTTGTGCAACCATCACCACCATCCATCGCCAGCACTTTTTCATCTTCCCACGACCAACAAGAACCCCCCACTGCCTCATTCCCCCAACCCCCTCCTGGGGGCTGTTCCACTGTTCTACTTTCTAGGTACCTCATTTAAGTGGAATCATACAATATCTGTCATTTTGTTCCTGGCTTATTTCACTTAACACAATGTCTTCAAGGTTTATCCATGTTGTAGAATGTATCAGAATTTCATTCTTTTTTAAGGTTGAGTAATATTCCATTGTATATACACACATATTTTAGTTATCCATTCCTCTGTTGATGGACCTGTGGGATGCTTCTACCTTTTGGCTACTGTGAATAATGCTGCCATGAAAATGGTGCATAAATATCTGTTCAACTCCCTGCTTTAAATTCTTCTGTGTATACACCCAGAAGTGGAACTGCTGAATGAAATGTTTAATTTTTTGAGGAATGGCCACACTCTTTTCCACAGTGGCTGTGCCATTTTATATTTCCATCAGCAACACACAAGGGTTCCAATTTTTCCACATCCTTGCCAACACTTAATTGTTTTCGATTTTTTGTTTGTTTTTAATAATAGCCATTCTAATGGGTATGAAGTAGTACCTCATTGTGGTTTTGATTTGCATTTTCCTAATGATTAGTAATGTTGAACATCTTTTCATATGCTTATTGGCCATTTAGTTATCTTCTTTGGAGATATTTCTATTCAAGTCCTCTGCCCATTTTTGATTTGGTTTGTTTGCTTTTTGTTGTTGAGTTTTAGGAGTTCTTTATATAGTCTGAATATTAACCCCTTTATCAGATATTTGATTTGTAATTCTTTTCTCCCATTCTGTTGATTGTCTTTTTATTCTGTTGATAGTGTCCTCTGATGCACAAGTTTCTAATTTTGATGAAATTCAATTTGTTTATGTTTTCTTTTGTTGCCTGTGCCATTGGTGTCATATCCAAGGAATCACTGTCAAATCCAATGTCATGAAGCTTTTTCTAAGAGTTTTATAGTTTTAGCTCTTACTTTTAGGTCTTTGACGCATTTTGGGTTAATTTTTGCATATGGTGTTAGGTAAGGGTTCAACTTCATTCTTTTGCATGTGAATTTCCAGTTTTCCCAACTCCGTTTGTTGAAAAGACTATCTTTTCCTCATTGAATAGAGAATTGGCATCCTTATTGAAAATCATTTGACCACATATGCAAGGACCACATATGTCTGGGCTCTCCATTCTGTTTCCTTGGTTAATATGTCTGTCTTTATGTCACTAAAGACAGTACACTGTTTTGATTACTAGAGCTTTGCAGTGAAATTTGAAATCAGAAAGTGTGAGTCCTCTAACTTTGTTCCCCCTTTTCCAGAGAGTTTTTGCTATTCAAGGTTCCTTGAGAGTCCATATGAATTTTACAACAAATTTTTCTATTTCTGCAAAAATGTCACTGAAATTTTGATAGGGGTTGCATTGAATCTGTAGATTGCTTTGGGTTGTATTGACATCTAAACTATATTAAGTCTTCCAATCCATGAACAAAGGATGTCTTTCCATTTATTTACATCTTCTTTAATTTCTTTCAGCAATGTTTTATAGTTCTCAATGTACAAGTCTTCCACCTCCTTGGTTAATGGGATTAAGTATTTTATTCTTTTGATTTATTGTAAATAGAATTGTTTGTTTCTTTTTCAGATTGTTCTGAAAAAGTATCATTTGATTTTTAGTGAAAGTATCATTTGATTTTTAAATAAGACCCATGTATTACACAGACAAAAGGTATACATCAAAAAGAGAAATATATTGCAATTCTCCAAAGCTCAAGTTTAATCATAAAGGAGATAAATTGCATTTAAAAAGTTTACATTATTCAGACTCTGAACTTAAAATTTTTAAAAATGCTGACATTTCATACTCTTCAGTATACTGTACTGTAAGAATGAAAGTAAATTTCCATGTATCTTCCTGTTGACCTGTAATTTTCTTATTGCAAATAGAATTTGCTTTAGTTTAAAAAAAAAAAATCACACCCATTAACTTACTCCACTAGAGACGAGGAAATATAGTATATCAACAAAAAATTATCTTTTGCAATATCTGGTTTCCTATACTTTTTTCTTCACATATGTTTTGCCAGATTCTGTCAGTACTCCTGCTCTAGCAAAACTCCTCATTACTGGAGATATTCAATAGAGGTTCTACATGGGGATTTCAACCCAGACTGGGAGGGTGAATGGGAAGAATTTAATGGATTGTTTTAATACTTTTGCTTCTGCTTTTCTAAGATCATAGCACCTGAAGATGCCAAAAGACATCTAGAAGGTTTAGAGTTAAATGAAATAACAAAATCAACAACAAAACACAAACTGTAAGATAAAAACTTTTGGTTCAATAATTATATTAGATGTAGCCAAAGTGGCTTTGCTGTAAGCCTAATAATGTACAATTTGAATGTGAGGAAAAAGTTATAAAATTACTTTTAGAATTCCAACTGTCTATGCAAATTCCAGATCAGAACTCTAGGAAAAAATGAATTTTTGAGACCTTCTTCCCTTCCATCTGTCTATCAATCAAATATTTATTGAATCACTATTATATTCCCAACACTATGCTAGGTACTGAGGACACAAAAACAAAAATAAATATTCAACCCCTGCTTTCACAGATCTCATCATGTAAGGTGGTAACAATGCAATGTGTGGGGGGGGCACCTTAGGTCAAGGGTAGGTAGTGAGGGAGATGTCAGGAAAGGAAGAGGTGACCTGGGTTGTGTCTTGAAGGATGAATAGGAAGTAGGGATTATCTCTGATGTATTGGGCAATTGGGCTACAAAGGTTAATCAGAGAAAATCTGTAGTTAGGTCAGTAGTGGAAAAAAGCCACATAAAAAACTACTTACAAAAAAGTAAGATGAAATGTTATAAGACAGACATGTTTTAAAAATAGAGAAGAACAAACTCAATGAGGAAGGGGAACACAGCATAGGAAAAGCAGCACACAGAAGCCAACGTCTGAGCTGAATCAGGGAGGGCTTGCAGATACTAAATGGGCCACAACACAGGGAGAACAGTATAGCACTGGAACAAATGTACAAAAGTGCGACACGAAAGACGTCTTGCATGGATGGAATCTGCATGTGGTTTAGTTTGGCTAAAATTGAAATGTAGCAAAAGGAGGGGTGGGGAGGGAAATACAGTGAGAAAGGAAGGAAGAACTCATGTTATGAATGAAGCTGGGAGATGCTAGTGACAAAACCTTCATAATTCTTTTTTTTTCCTGAAAAACTATGCTTATTTTTCATTTGAGTGTTAAGAATTTTTCTTATTCCTCTGTGGGAATACTTGATACACTAAATATAGTAACTTTTGTCATTAAAAATACTTTGTACAAACTTTAGTTATAAGTTTTATTCATCATTAATTTACAGAAGCTTTAAAGTTTGCTATAGTTAAATTAATTGCTTTTTTTTGGGTAATTGATGGCACTGTTTTTATGTTTGGAAAGTCCAGTTGGAAGGTTACTGCAAGAAATATCATTAAAGACCTAACACAAGGTAAAATGGGGGGAGAAGAACCAAGGTAGATCGATTAATAGTATGTGAGAGGAGAGAGACTAGAGAGAAAATCAGTATCTGAAAGGCAAGATGCATCAGAGGACAACTTCCCAATGAAGGAGCCTGAGCTGGGTCAGCTGAAGATGGAGGACGAATAATACTAGAATATTAGTTTCAAGCTTCAAGAGAGACAAGGGAGGCAAATCCACATTTGCTCTCTCTAGGGTTAGAGTTATTGTTTCCAGTTGCTATAGATCTACAAAATCCTAAGTTTTCTCTTAAGTCCACTAAAATGTAACTTTTAAAACTTCAGAGTATTATCGTGAATCTTAGCACACGTATGGCTTTGATGGTTTCATTAAAATGGTAATTATCAAACTGAATTCCATTCTAATTCCACATGATTCAAGTGAGCAATTCATTTTTCCTCCCAGTAAACTCCTAAGATTTCTCTTGTAGATCTACTTTTTGCTCTAAATTCTATGACCAGGGCTTCCCTGGTGGTGCAGTGGTTAAGAATCCGCCTGCCAATGCAGGGGACATGGGTTCGAGTCCTGGTCCAGGAAGATCCCACATGCCACGGAGCAACTAAGCCCGTGCTCCACAACTACTGAGCCTGCGCTCTAGAGCCCGTGAGCCACAACCACTGAGCCCGCGTGTCACAACTACTGAAGCCCGTGTGCCTAGAGCCTGTGCTCCGCAACAAGAGAAGCCACTGCAGTGAGAAGCCCGTGCAACGCAACAAAGAGTAGCCCCTGCTCGCTGCAACTAGAGAATGCCCACACGCAGCAATGAAGAACCAATGCAGCCAAAATAAATAAATGAATATAAATAAATAAAATAAACTTAAATTCTATGACCAGCAAGAAATTTAACTTAATGAAACAAGTTAAAAGAAAACCTTTTGGTTGTTTCAACTTCTACTTTTTTGGCTTTTAAGAATCCATGATGGCCTGAGCTTGACATAAGCTTTCAGACATATCCAAAAATTGATGAGAAAAGCAGTGAATAAAATGCAGACATCTAACCGTATTAACTTATAGGTAAAAGAAAAATAATCTAGATTCACTCTGGCTACAGAAAACAGATTACTCACCTGCGACCACATTCTGAATATTTACCAATATTTTTTAATATTAAGGCAGCTGTTAGTCGGATGTGTTTAGTTATTGGTCCCTCTTTTTCATCCTTAAAAAGGAAAAGAAAAGAAAAAGAATAAAGATCTAAATCACAGTGTGCACACCTTTACAGATAAGGCTTTTGAGGCTTACTCACTGTAAAATCTCGAAAGACAAGGTTTCTTGATCCTCTCCTAAGAGCCATAAGGGCAGCACTGGGATGATTCACAATGGCCTTTTGTGCTCTAGGAGTTGAGCTTGTGCCCCCTACAGCTGGCTGCCTAAATTGACCAGAGAGAGAAAGAGATTGTTAACATGATGCTGCAGATAGACTGATAATGAATGACCAACCTGCCAACCCCTAAGGTGGTTACTCTGAAACTCTGGATACAGGGTGAGTAAAAGCTCCCATGGCCCAGCAGTAATATTTACTCTTGTGTCAGCCTAGGCATAAGGGCTCTTGGTATCAAGGAAAAGTTTCAAGTCTTCTATTTTCCAATCTATCAACTTTAAAGCAAACAACAGATGTTCTGGTACAGCCCATATATAAATACAACATAGTATTCAAAGTTGTGAAGTTCACATCTTTGAATGCAATGTAAAGATGTTAACAAAGACTAGTCTACAATTTGAGCTGCAAATTATTTTTGCTAAACTGTACCTAGGAGTAAAATAATATTACCTGAGAATGTACTGGTATATGTATAGGTCACCCAGGAAAAGATAACCTAATATGATAATAATACAAAATTATGCCAACTACTACACTTCAAACTATTACTATGTTACATAATTTTTCCTCATTATTTACTAATTTCAATCAATTCTTTCAGTATAGCTCTACTGTCCTTTAGGAAAGATACAGAATGGAGGGACTGCAGAGATAGATTTTATATAAAATCAGATTTCAAACTACTCTAGGTTTCCTTTGCCAAGCAGAAAAATTGTATCAGTACCTGTTGTATTCTGGTGGGGCAGTAGTGGCAAGAGCACTGGCTCACAGTGAGGAAATCCTATCTCTGACACTGTAACTAGCTGCATGACTTTCAAGTTCAGTTTGCCCCTTTGTGCTTCAGGTTTTGTATCTGTAAAGTGGGGATATTTCTGGCACCTTTTTACATAAGTAAACTAATTCTGAATATTAAGTTAACATAAAAGCAATCTTTAAATTGTAAACCACTTTTTATCTATATCTACATATAGATGTCTACAAGTAAGGATATCTAAATATGGACACAGGTAAAAATTATTATTAGATTTTATGTGTAAGTGACAAAGATTTTTGATTGATTGTAACTGATATACCAAATATAAGTTCCTCCAAATTTGAGCAAAATCAAACATACTGCAACATACTCTTATAGGCTACATAATAAATAGAAATTAAATACAGTTCACCCTTGAACAACACGGGAGTTAGGGGTACCCACTCTCTCTGCAGTCAAAAATCCACATATAACTTTACAGTTGGCCCTCCATATCCACAGTTCCACTTCTGCGGATTCAACCAACCACAGATGGTGCAGCACCGTAGTATTTACTGTGACAAAAATCCGCATATAAGTAGATCCTCCCAGTTCATATCTATGTTGTTCAAAGGTCAACTGTACAGTGAAAATTACAGAAAAAGATACTTAGCAGAAAAATGACTTTCTACTGCCTTTAGGGTAAAATCCAAACTCATGATTATGGCTTATGAAACCCTCAGCTATTTACTCCTCATTCTTTGGGTCTCAGTTTGGATGTAATTTCTACCAGAAAGCCTTCCCTGGTCTCCGGTTTAGGTGGGCTCTCACAGTGTCTTGTGCATATCTTCATTTTAGGACTTACTACACCATATAATAAGAATTACCTATACCTCTCATTCCATCTCCAGACTTGAAAACAGCAAAACATCTTGGTCACGTATACCTCGTGCTATACCTTAGCGCCCAGCACGTGGAATGAATAGTAATGGAGAGAATAAAGTAAACAGTAATGGAATGAATAAAGTATGTAAGCAGCTTCTGTGTTCCTATACTTCTAGTTCTCTGTCTAGAATTTCAACTCTGTGAAGTTACACTATATCTTGTTCTTAGAATTCCCTATGTCTGGCATAATGCCCAGTACACAGCAGTATCTCAATAAATGGTGACAAATTAATGTATTTTCACATTATGAGAATTTAAAATACAGTTGTCCCTTGGTGTCCACAGGGGATTGGGTCCAGGACCCCCTGTAGATACCAAAATCCTGGAACCAATCCCAGGCAGATACCGAGCGACAACTGTATTTGCATATAACCTACACACATTTTCCTGTGTGCTTTAAATCATCTCTAGATTACTTATATACCTAATACAATGTAAATGCTATGTAAATAGTTGCCAGCACATGGCAAATTCAAGTCTTGCTTTTTGGAACTTCCTGAAATTTTTTTTTTCCAAGTATTTTTGATCCCTGGTTGGCTGAATCCTCAGATGCCGAACCTGAGGATATGGAGGGCTGACTGTATTTTTTAGGTTACAGAGTTTACAACTAAAGGCCTCAGGAACAGAACAGGAAATACTATGTAGATCTAATAAGGACCTTACAGGAATCTACAGCTAACTCAGAACTTGACTACAAGTATGTGTTCATGAAATAATAGGTAAATGAATAACCATATAGTAAATGTGACATACACAATTTTATATTGGACCCTCACATGCCACCTTGGCTTCTCCTCAGGAGTAGCTGTAAGAATAAATCTCTTTGCCATTATCAAGTACATGTTCAACTACATTCTCAAAGGACAAAGAACCATATATTTATTTCCAGTTTACAAAGCATTTCTCATATATCATCTGTCATTACTTCCAATGACTTGTCTACAAAGTGGAATCAAAATATTAGAGCTACAAGGTACTTACAGACCATGTGGTCCAGTCAGAATGAGAAGTGATTCCTAGGGCATTTACACAATTTGAACAGGGTCACATACATAGCTGGTTAATGGTAGAGCTGGACTACAACCCAGGTTTCCTGTCTCCCGATATACTAAATTGCCTTTTATTACTAAGTTTTGCCTGGTTTCCTGATTTGTCTTTTTTAATGTGCAACAGGAAGTAAACTCAGATTCCTTACTTGATAGAAGATTTCTGACTTCCTGCTTGTCCTGGTTCGTCTTGTTTTAATCCTGCAAGCAGGGCATCCTTTGAACAGTGTTTGTCCTTTTGGAGAAAGAGGAAGTAAAAAACATATGTATCAAGATCTTTAACACAACCAAATGAGTTACAAACCAAATAGTATTAAGAAAGTGTACCTGTAAGTGGGTAATGAAAGAAAACCTCTGTCGCTGAAAAGGCTCACAACCTTCCCAAAGACACTGCCCTGGATATACGTCCTTCCCTCCATGTTCAGTTGCTGCATGGTAGAAAACCTGTGAGGGGGTCTGAAACCACCTACAAAAAATAAAAGTAGTAGAAGTTTTCTAACACTTAGATATGTTCTTTAAAATAGAAAACCTGCTCTCCTAATACAAAAGCTCCAGATCAATATATAGAAATAATAAGCAAAATAATGCAAACAAATTTCATTTCATTTCAAAGAATATTTTTTAAATTTCTGCTTATATTTAAAGTCAAATACTCAATTGTTCTGAACACTTCTGGTAATTTGTTTTAAGCTTAATGTTTCATTCTCAATTCCCTACCTTCAATGAAGGTCAGTTAAGAATCTCTTGAAAGTAAATAAAATTTCATTTTAAAACACAACAGAACATTATCTTATAAACAAATACCATATTCTTGTACTTTTAGAAGCTGCTCAAGCATTTATCAGATTTCATATTACATATAATAAACTCTAGCATGTTCAATCTAAAAATCTAAATGCTACACATTTTGGTGATTCTGACTTTTTAGTTGAATTCACATTTTGTATGTCCATCCATGTTTAAGAAGTCATGTCTCTCGTTTCTCCAACATCACACCCTACTCACTCACAGACCCTGAGGCTTAATATTAATAATACAAATGCCTGACTGTATCTGGCCAAGGATAGAAACCTGAAGAAAATCAGATACTACACTCCCTTGTTAATTAGAATACACGGTAATGAAAGAATACTGGAATCCAGACAGCAAAGAATACGTTAAAAGACTTCAATTACTAATTAGTAACTCAAATATTTATACAGTCAATATCTTTGAAGTTTATGGCAGCTCTCTCAGGATCTAATTTTTTATGGATGTCAGATAAACGTGTCTATATTTGAGCCAATTTTTGATGTGGAGCACATATATTTCAAATTAATATTCCTTCAGGAAATGATAGGCATTTTAAAATAAATTTTAATCAAAAGAATTAAATACTGAATTATAAAAGACAAGGTCAAAAATCATTTTAACTGACATATTTCATACCATTTATATTCATCTATATAAATACTTACCAAAAGTTTATTATAAAACTATCATGGGTTCAAAGAATTAATATTAGTGTAGTGTGTTAAAGTGTCCACACTACCCAAAGCAATCTACAGAGTCAATGCAATCCCTATCAAAATTCCAATGGCATTTTTCATAGAAATAGAACAAGCAAGCCTAAAATTTGTATGGAACCACAAAAGACCCCAAAAAGCCAAAGCAATCTTGAGAAACATGAAAACCTGGAGGCATCATGTGCTGTGATCTCAAACTATACTACAAAGCTATAGAAATCAAAACAGTATGGTATTGGCATTAAAAACAGACACATAGATCAATGAAACAGAACAGAGAGCCCAGAAATAAACCCATATATAGTCAATTAATTTGTGATAAATATACGATAGAAAAAAAGACATTGTCTTCAATAAGCAGTGTTGGTTAACACTGGATAGCCACATGCAAAAGAATGAAACTGGACTGTTCTCTTATACCATACAAAAAAATTAACTCAGAATGGATTAAAGACTGGAATGTAAGGCCTGAAATCATAGAACACCTAGAAGAAAACATAGGTGGTAAGCTCCTTGACATAGGCTTCAGCAATGATTTTGTAGATTTGACACCAAAAACAAAGCCAAAGATAAGCAAAAATAAATAAGCAAAAATAAACAAGTGGGACCACATCAAACTAAACAGTTTCTGCAAAGCAAAGGAAACAATCCACAAAATGAAAAGACAATGTACTGAATGGGAGAAAATATTTACAAATCATATGTCTGATAAGGGGTTAATATATAAAGAACTCATATAACTCAGCAGCAAAAAGCCAAAAACTAAAAAATGGGTCGAGGTTCTAAATAGATATTTTTCCAAAGAAGACATACAGGTACATGAAAAAATGCTCAACATCACTAATCAAAACCACAAAGAGATATCACCTCACATCTGTTAAGATGACTACTATCAAAAACACAAGAAATAGGAAGTGTTCGTGAGGATATGGAGAAAACAAAACCCCTGCCCCTGTGCACTCTTGGTGAGAATGTAAATGGTGTGGCCACTGTGGAAAACAATATAGAGGTTTCTCAACATAGAACTACCGTATGATCCAGCAATTCCTGTTCTGGATATTTATCCAAATAAATGAAGACACTAACTTGAAAAGATATGTGCATCCCCATGTTCACTGCAGCATTATTTACAATAGCCAAGATACAGAAACAACCTAAGTGTCCATCGACAGATGAATGGAAAGAAAATGTGGTACACACACGTACACACACACACACACACACACACACACACACAGAAATATTAGCCATAAAAAAAGAACAAAATCTTGCCATCTGTGACTACTTGGATGGACCTCAAGGGAATCATGCTAAGTGAAATATGTCAGACAGAGAAAGACAAATACCCTATGACCTCACTTAATATGTGGAAGCTGAAAAAAAGAAAAACTAAACCAAACAAGACAAACCCTCCTACTAAGCTCATCGGTAAAGAGAAGAGACTGGTGGTTGTCAGAGGCAGGAGATGGGAGGGCAGAATATGAAATAGGTGAAGGAAGTCAAAAGGTACAAAATCCTAGTTATAAAATAAATAACTCAGGGGGATGTAATTTTTTAAAAAGTTTACTGTGTAACTAAAATCAGTAAGTATATTTTTAGTTTTGGAATTTCTTTTACTTTTCAGTACTCATAATGTGATTTCATTAATATGAAATATATGACTGGAGTGCAGCTGTCACAAGAAAACAGTTCTTATTGTACTTTTAAGATTTTACCTAAATACTATTAATTTATTAATTGAAAAGTAAAATTGTTTACACACACACAGACACACAAACCAAAATCCAAATGTACTACTTGTCACTAGTCAAAATGGTATCTATTTTTAAACTTTTTGCAATACATTAAATGAATCAAGTTTATTTACAATACACAAAATTGATGAATTCACCAGTCACAAGAAAAAAGGACAAAGTTAGTACTTCTTTAGATCAATTTAAGTTACTAAATATACAAAACTGTGTGTGTGTGTGGTTTTAAGACAAGAATTTTTTAAGTGCTCACTTTACCTGCCCAAGACAGAATCTATTATTTCCCTCTTACCTACTATGTTTCCCCTCATCCTAAGTCTATTTATCTTTATTCATCTAACTGTTCAAGTCATACAAACCAGTCTCTGACTATGGTACAAGGTGAAGTTCTAAAATAGTGATGAAGTTGGCTACAGTGATCATATAAGGGTGGAGAGAAGTTAGGGATTCCAAATCCCCTAAGTGGAATATCTGGATTTAAAATGCTTAAATGTAATTTCAATGCAAAACAGTGAGATTTCAGAACAGTATGGATTTTTCTGAGATGGAGAAGAATAAGACATGAAGTGGGATGTCACTACTGTTTACAAGTGTGTCTAAACAATCTTCCTGACTACTACCTTTCCATCAACAACCTACCCCAAGTCCCCCAAAACAAACAACATGTTCATTTAAAGAGATCAGAAAAATTCAAAAGAGCAACCAAATGAAAATAAAAATTCTCTGTGATCCAATTATCCAGACTGCTAACATTTTGGTATATATGCTTTAAGTCTTCTCTGTGTATATGTGTTTTTTAAACAAAACCGACTCTGTTTTGTTTTTTTAATTGAAGTATAGTTGATGTACAATGTTGTGTTAGTTTCTGGTGTACAGCAAGTGATTCAGTTATACATATATTTACTCTTCCCCCACGTCCTTTCCCCTTTGGTAAACATAAGTTTGTTTTCTATGTCTGTGAGTCTAAGACTGGGTCTGTTACTGATACAATTTTATATATTGCTGCCACAGTATGGTTATATGATGCCTTTGTACAAATTTAAAGAATAACTTCCTTAAGATTCTTTACTGCCATCTGTTGAAAAACTGTTGTAATAAATATACAATTTCTGGCATGCACAATCTGAAGGGTGCCCCCCCCCTCCCCACACACAACTCTGGGGACACACAACCACAGGCAGAGGAAATGGGCAAATAACTTTTCTCTGAAACACATTTTATCTACTGTTAATCTAGCTTCCAGGGTGGTTGGGGGGCTTAAATGTGATGATACATGTAAAATTATTTGGCAAATAGTATGCCAACAATAAATTATCATCACGATCGTTATTACTAGTAGTAGTCGTTGTAGTGGTGGCACCGGTAACCTCTTTTTTTTTAACCTTGCCCATCTGACTAATCATATACTCTGAGATCTTTCCCACAACTATTCCAAAACTGTCAAGCTGCTCAATAAAATTTAGCCCACCTCCAAGTTAATGGTCCCGATTATCAACTGACTCTTACTATTACTCACAACTCATTTTATTAATTTCTGCTCCTAAAAACATTCCCCACAGAAACTGCTCCAAACTTTCAACTTTTGTTAAACACTGAACCTCAATCTTACTATTTTAGAGCTCATCTTCACCTGTATTATTGTATAGGGACTTCCATATCTCTGAAATAAAAATAAAGGTTATTACTGAAGGAACTTAAGTTACTCTATTAGAGCTCTTTAACTTCCTTTTTCTATATATTAAATTTTCTGTCATTAATCATCTTTCCTTCCCTTGGATATTACCCAGAAGTAGTCACTGTTTCCAGAGTTAACTCCTTCACTTATACACTGGATTCTACTGTGTTCCTTCATAAACTACCTGTTCTTTTGCATCTTCTATCTTTTCCTTTCTACTGAATCTTATACTTAAGTGTAACAATATAAATGCTACTCCAACTAAAAACAATAGAAACAACACTTTTTCTTTGATCCTGTTACTTTCACAAAAGAAAGAAACTAGATTTACAATATTTGACAAAGTGATACAAAATTTAATACCTAATACATTTATTATAGTAACTATATCTGATGCTTTTTTTCTCAGTCATTGGCCATCTTTCAAAGATACATATTATTTTCAATTACATCATCAGTACAATTAATAATGGCTAGTCCCCTGCTCATTACGTAAATAACTGCAGCTAAAGCTCAGGATTAGCTTTTATGCTTTCACTGAAATCCCTTTCAGCCAAATTCCTTTTTTCTTTTATCCTAGTGAAAAGCTGTTTGGTTAAACTAAACAAGTTATTCACATAAGGCTACTAGGTGCAAGTTTCCTGATTCCAACTCCCCTAAGCAAACACTGAAGGTTAATTCACTTTCTACCAAAACTTTTAAAAGCCAAAAACCATTACTTTATTGGTGTAATCTATACTGTGATTATTATTATCACTTTTCCTACCATCAAACACTTCCTTAGGCATCATGAAAACATAAGTGAAGTAAATGAAGCACACTTTTTCTACTACTTTAAGATTTTATTACTTAAAAGCCTGCAATCTATGCAAAGAGGTAATATATTAATAATACATTTTAAATGTTATGATATTTTAATAATTCACCATATGCAAAAGAACAGTTTAAAAGCAAACATCTGTATCTACAAAGCTAAGATTGTTTCCTTTGTCTTTAAAACATAACTAAAAGGGCTGAAAATAGCACTTGAGTTCAGGTAGTTTCATTTACAGTTTTAATTGCTCAAGTTCTTGGCAGGCTATTTTTCTTTAATGACCAAAAAGTATTCCATATCCCTCTTAATAGCCCTCCTGCTGCAAAAAAATTTAATTTGACTGAAAACACATGGGATATATATTTTGTAAGAAAATTTTAGTTTAAAAGCAAGGTGTGCATTTAAATGTTAATAAATGCACATAAATGATATATCAAAAAATCTACACTGCAAAAATATTTTAGGTTTAAAAAAAAGCTATATCCTTGACATCTAGTTGTTTTACACAGATAATATTCTATGGCAAAAGAAATATCAAAGGTACACATTATTTGTATTTAAAGATTTAGTAAAAAGCTGCTAAAACTTGGAATTGGGGGAAGCCCAAACCAACAACCTTGCTGGGAGACTAAACCCAATTTTATTATATCCAGTTGTTAAAGTTCAAAATATAAAAAAAGAAGACAACTACTGGGAATTCCCTGGCGTTCCAGTGGTTACGACTCCAAGCTTCCACTGCACGGGGCATGGACTCGACTCCTGGTCAGGGAACTAAGATCCCACAAGCCATGCAGCACAGCCAAAAAAAAAAAAAAAAAAAGGACAGCTATTAAAAGAAATTAGTTTATTGCTTTAATATAGAACTAAAAATTACAAATGCAAACTGGACAGCCCAAAATCAGTACTAGTGTTCTTGGAAACTAAATGTTGCTGTTGCTACAGAAATGAATTCTCCACTCGCAGCTTCTTTGCCCCAGTCAGTCCAGATTCAAAGCCACAGATAGGAACGACTGACTGACTGGATTAGCTACCAAAGGCAATGAGGAAAGAAGCAAGTATCTGGCCTATTGTCCTGCCTCCCAGTAACAATTTATGGGAAATATCTCAACCGAGGAAGGGGGTTCCCAAAGGAGGACAGCCAAAACCAACTGCCTTTGGCTCTGCCTCCTTTCCTCCTAATAAGTAATAATATCAATAATATTACAATAAAATATTAATCAAAGTAGTAATATTACTAAAAACTAACAGAGGAAAGGATTTCTGTATTTGCTCTTTGATCCTCTAGCACCAACTCCTACTAACCTACTGTTCTGTGATGCAGTCACATATTTTACATAGCAAAACAGACAACATATTATATTCTCAGGGATGATCTTGTTTAAATATGCTTTTAAAATGTGAACCCTCCACTAAAATCTGAATATGGGCTAAAATAATAGTTCACATTTGAAAAGTAGTATGGAAGTATATTTGCACAATTTAGGCATTACAATAATGTTATGCTTAATAAACTAAACATAAGCTTGGAGATAAAAATGAATGGCTGGGCTTCCCTGGTGGCGCAGTGGTTGAGAGTCTGCCTGCCGATGCACGGGACACGGGTTCGTGCCCCGGTCCGGGAAGATCCCACATGCCGCGGAGCGGCTGGGCCCATGAGCCATGGCCGCTGAGCCTGCGCATCCGGAGCCTGTGCTCCGCAACGGGAGAGGCCACAACAGTGAGAGACCCGTGTACCGGAAAAAAAAAAAAAAGATGTGCCCCGCAACGGGAGAGGCCACAACAGTGAGAGACCCGTGTACCGGAAAAAAAAAAAAAAGAATGGTGATGTGTGTACTCGTGTGTTTTTAATGACATAAATAAAGCACACAAATAAATTTGAGACTTTGGATACTTGCCTAAATTTCTTGACAGTTATGGCAGTATACTACCTCACACTGTTCTTGACAAAGCTGCACACAGTGTAAAGTACCTGAACTTCTATTTGCTCAGGGCTTATTATGTATCTGGCATATTCACAAACATCATGTTATTTGAATTCTATGATGGCTCTCTGAAGAAGGCAAAACTATCCCCACTATACTGCTGAGGAAACAAGCTTTCAAGCTTTCTATAACTTTCTAGAGCCACAGAACTATGTGGCAAGAGGTGGGATTTGAAACCAGATATGTCTAACACTAAAGATCTGATTTTTTTCTACTATACTAGAATACATAATTGTTTACTTGGATAATATGTATACATTCATTACTAGGTAAAAACTGAAGCACTATACTTTTATACACAGTATCTATTATGCTATAAAGTTTTTCTGTTTTTAAAATGCTGGCAAATTCTGAAAGTATACTAGGCTTGAGGTTAGCATTGGTACATAATTCTCATTTTGTACACAGTTTCCAAAGAATAAATAAAGAATCTACAGGCTAGATTCTCACCCCAAGAAATTCTTTTCCCAAATATGTTAAGTAACAATGAAAAGGACTTCAACACAATTTGGCAAATTTGTCTCATGGTATATAACTTTTTGCTTTCAGGTACCATCTTTAAGTAGTCTTTGGTATTCAGTGTTTGGAAGAAGGAAGCAAGGTAAAAAAACAAACAAACAAAAACAAAAATAAAAAACAAACCAAAAAACAACTCTGTCATCAACTGTGGAGGAAATTGGGACTTTCCCTAATAATACTTTTTTATTTACGGCAGGTCAGAAGTTAAGGAACACAAGGAACACATACTCCTCAAACTGTTACCAAAAAAGACTATTACATGAAATTAATCTTACATTTATAAAGCCTTATTAGTTGTATTAGCAAAATACCCAGTGATTCTAGAGCTTTTACATAAAATATAAATGATTTTATAAATGTAAAAATAACACAGTGATGAACTATTATCTTGATGGTTGAAAAGACACAATGCCAACAAACTAGGTCAGCAAAGAACTGTTGATTACATAATCAATCTAGTTAATCTTCATTCAATTAATGCACTCAACAAATATTAATTAAAAGCCTTTTATGTGCCAGATATTGTACTAATGTGAAAAAACTTCCAGAAGCCAAAGCATCAACCCTCTGAAGATATCTTCTGGTTTTATGACCACAAAATTCTGACAAAAGATGCTATAAAATGAATTTCATTCTCCTATTCCATGTAACCCATCCTGTTGATCAATTTTATTGATTAATTTCAACTTCAACTGGCAACTTAACTAGACGTAAGCAGTCATTGATGAAGGCACAGTATCATGAATTACAAATTTCCACTCTGGATATCTTACTTATCAAATATTTTCAAATAATCAAGATGGCAATTTCATATATCACACTCAACTGGTCTTTAGATACTTCTTTACATTAAATAAAATGTATAAAACTGCCATCAGTTTTTGTTAAATATTTCAATTTTTTCATTTTACTATTAAAAATGACTACAATATTTTTGAAATTTCAGTTACTAGAAGAAATTAAAGATTTACCATAAATTTTGGGTATTTCTAGACAAAGTAGAAGCACCTTTACTGAGAACACAAATTCTAGTACCTATAAGTTTTTATAAGTTTTTATTCATTCGTAGCATACAGTGAGGCTGGTGGTTGTTGTTATTATTTTCTATTATTTCGCATGAGACCAACAGTTATTTAAACCTTACCTTGATACAAAAATATTATTCAGGCTTGTATAGTAGGAGTAATAAAACCTTTGTTAGACTCTTTAGGAGGAACTACAACTGTATAAGGTTCAGTAGGAACCCAGTAATTTGAACCTCAGCATCACTTGAGTAGATTCCAGGGTGGTCAGGGAATATTGATTTTATTAGTACAAATAATACTCCCTGGTTCCTAGACAGAACAGCTTCCCTGTTGGAAATGTTTGTTTAGAATAAATTTGAGATCCTTTACATTTCTGGTTTGACCTTTAATGATGGAATTCTAAATAGAAAAACAACATAGACTATGTTCCTCCCAAAGGGAGATTAATTTTCACCTTTTCAGTAGCAATTATTAACTAGATATCTATGAGGAAAAGCATATTCTAAAAACGTGACTTTCAAATATCTTTATAGCAGTAGAACCCATTGTGCAAACAAAATATGACTTTAAACCCCTATACATAAGGCAAAAAGCAGAGATCCTATTGTTGAGGTAAGTTGGAGGGGCTCTCTCAAGTTTCTCCTTTATCCCGACACTGCCCATTCAAAGAACACTGTGGCCAAGAAACATAGTACTGAAAACAATGAATGTAAATTCCTGGCTACCCAGAGGTATTGAGTGCTTTCGCCAACTACACAGAATTTAAAAAGCAGTTCACAGGTGTTTTTAATTACAGGGAATTTTGGGGGTATACTTTCTTTGAAAAAAAAGACAAAATATAATCATACATTGTTTATATATTTCAATTATAAACTGATGTTAACATCATGCTGACAATATATTAGTAAGAATAAAGATAAGAATAAGGACCTCTAGTTTCTGCTCATACATATAAAGAGCTTGGAAGTTGTCACTCCCATCCTCAGAACAAGAAAAAAGCTGAACAAAATGAAACTTAACAACTCTTCTTAAAATATCAGAGAACTGAAGTCACAAGGCAAACTGTTTCTCTGAAAACCAGACAGACAGCTGAATACAGAGAAACACAGATAACTGCTTAAGTCAATAACTGGTAGGAATACTGAAGCAGGAATTGATGAAGACCCAGTATGGACTACCTTGAAAGGCAAAAAATCCTGAAGGGCCAGTCTCTGGGGAAAGCCCACACTTTTGCGAGTTTTATTTCCAGGAACCGTAGCAGGTTCTCACGGTGAAGACGAGAACAACTCCCTAGCACTTCCAACAGGGAGAGTGAGAAAGTAACATTTTAAAATATGCCCAGGGTGTTCTTTTCTCCTTAATTAAGGCCTGCTCTCAAGAAAAATTACTTTACCAGAGCCTAATCTGACCAAGGGGAAGAGCAATCAGAAAACTTGAGCCCCTTTAGACTCCCCGTCTCACATAAAGGGAGAAAAATAAAGGCTAAGAAACTCTTCTCAAAGTCATAGCCCCTAGTCTCAAATCCACTTAAAAAAAAAAAAAGGTGAAATTTAATCATGAGATTATAGAATGCTTCCCAACCCCAATACCTTATCGGCACATTAACAGTGCTCCAGTATAGTGACTGTGGATTACAACGGAGAGAGCTGTAAGTAAGACACAGACTCTACTTTAAAAGGAGAATCTAAGGAAACCCAAACACAAGTCAAACATTAAACACAGCATAACTTCTTGCTAGAGAAACATAAAACTCACACTAAAGGTCTATTTACCTCAGTTCCTATTAACTGATACATGTCCAGCTTTTAACAAAAACTTATAAGGCATGCTAGGTGTTAAAACAAAACAAAACAAAAACCATAGACTTAAGATACAATATAAGCATCAGAGCCAGACTCAGACATAGCAGAGATTTTGGAATTATCATCCCGGGAATTTAAAATGATTATGGTTAATATGCTAAGGCTCTAATGAAAAAAGCTGTAATATGTAAGAAGAGAATGTAAGCAGAGAAATGAAGATACTAAGAATCAAAAGGAAATGCTAGAAATTAAAAAAAAAACTAACAAATAAAGGATGCCTTTGATAAAATCATCAATAGACTGCACATGGCAATAGAAAGAACTGGTGAGCTTGAAGATATGTCAATAGAAACTTCCCAAACTGAAGAATATAGACAAAAAGAATGAAAAAAAGGGAAACAGAACATCCAAGAACTGGGAGACAATTACAAGAGATGTAACATATGTGTACTGGGAATGGCAGAAAGAGGAAAGAGAGAAAAAAACAGAAGAAATATTTGAAATAAGAATGGCTGAGGGGCTTCCCTGGTGGCGCAGTGGTTTGGGTTCGTGCCCCGGAGCGGCTGGGCCTGTGAGCCATGGCCGCTGAGCCTGTGCGTCCGGGAGTCCGTCTGCCGATGCAGGGGACATGGGTTCGTGCCCCGGAGCGGCTGGGCCTGTGAGCCATGGCCGCTGAGCCTGTGCGTCCGGAGCCTGTGCTCCGCAACGGGAGAGGCCACAGCAGTGAGAGGCCCGTGTACCGCAAAAAAAAAAAAAAAAAAAAAAAAAAAAAAAAAATAGAATAGCTGAGAATTTTCCAAAATAAATGACACACCAAACCACAGATCTAGGAATATCACATATTCAAACTGCTAAAAACCAAGGACAAAATATCCTGAAAGAAGACAGAGGGGAAAAAAACACCTTACTGATAGAAGAACAAGGATAAGATTATGCTGTATGTCTCTTGAGAAACCCTGCAAGCAAAAAGAGTAGAGTGAAATATTTATAAAGTATTGAAAGCAAAAGACTCACCAACCTAGAATTTTGTGTCCACAAATTGTCTTTCAAAAGTGAAGGAGAAATAAAGACTTTCTCGGACAACAAAAACTGAGTGCATTTGCACAGTAGACCTGCCTACAAGAAATGTTAAAAGAAGTTCTTTAGAGACAAAGAAAGTGGTAGAGGTCAAAAATTCAGCTCTATATAAAGAAAGGAAGGGTGTTAGAGAAGGAACAAATGGAGGTAAAATATTTTATACTTCTTATTCTTAACTGATTATAATAGAGGCATGTTTGTTCAAAATAATAGGAACAATGTATTTGGTGATTATAGCTTTTGGATAAGTAAAATGAATGACAGCAATGGCATAACGGACACGAGGAAAGAAGAATACTCTGTTACAAGGTACCTAAAATATCCACGAAGCCATATATTGTTGTTTGAAAGCTGACTTAGAGTAGCTGTAAATATATATTTCAAACTCTAGGACAACCAAAAAAAATTTTCAAAGAAGTATAATTGGTATGGTAAGAGAGAGGAGAAAATGGAACCATATAAAGTACTCAATTAAAACCAAAAAAGCAGAATAACATGGGCAGACGAAAGAAACAAAAGCAAGCGAAATAAATAGAAGACATTTACAAATACGCTAGACATTAATACAACTGTATCAATAATCACTTTAAATATGACTGGTCTCAATACACTAATTAAAAGACAAAGACTGGCAGAGTAAATAAAAAACAATGTGTGGTTAAATAAAACGACAGAGATAGACTAAAAGTAAAGGGAAGGAAAAATATGTACCATGCTAACACTAATCAAAAGAAAGCTGGATTAATTACATTAATTTCAGAAAAAACAGACTTGAGAGCAAGGATATTACGAGGGACATTATTACATAATGGTAAGGAGGTCAATTCTTCACAAAGACAATTCTTAAGGTATGTAATCCTAACACAAGGTGCATCAAAACATGAGGCAAAATCTGATAGAACTGCAAGGAGAAACAGACAAATCCACCTTTATACTTGGAGACTTCCACACACCTCTATCAGTAATTGACAGTTCCAGCAGGCAGAAAATCAGTAAGGATGTAGTTGAATTAAACAGCACCATCAATCAGTTGGATCTAATTGACCTCTATATAATACTTCACCCAACAATAACAGAAAATACATTTTTCTCATGCTTACATGAACATTCACCATGATAGACCACATTCTGGGATAGAAAACATACCTTAACAAATTTAAAAGAATAGAAACTGTAAAAAGTATGCTTTAAGATCACAGTGGAATTAAACTAGAAATCTCTAACAAAAAGATAGCTGAAATATCCCCAAATATTTGGAGATCAAACAACAAACTTCTAAAATATTCTAACTAAATGAAAATGAAAATACAACTTATCAAAATTTGTGGGATGTAGCTAATGCAGTATACAAAGAGAAAGTTATAGCATTAAATGTATGTATTAGAAAAGACAATCTAAAATCAATAATCTAAGCTTCCATCTTAGGAAACTAGAGAAAGAAGAGCAATGTAGGGCTTCCCTGGTGGCGCGGTGGTTGCGCGTCCGCCTGCCGATGCAGGGGAGCCGGGTTCGCGCCCCAGTCTGGGAGGATCCCGCGTGCCGCGGGGCGGCTGGGCCCGTGGGCCGTGGCCGCTGGGCCTGCGCGTCCGGAGCCTGTGCTCCGCGGCGGGAGGGGCCGCAGCGGAGGGAGGCCCGCATACCACAAAAAAAAAAAAAAAAAAAAAGAAGAGCAATGTAAACTCATAGCAAGCAAAAGAAAAGAAAGAATAAAAATCAGAGCAGAAATCAATTAAATGAAAACAGGGACTCAAGAGAGAAAATCAACAAAACCAAAAGCTGGAAGAGATAAACCTCTAGCCAGCTTAAAAAAGAAAAAATGAGAGAAAACACAAATTACTAATACCAGAAATAAGAGGGGAGCTCTAGCTACTGACCCCACAGATATTAAAAGGATAATAAAGGAATATTATGAATAACTTTATGCCACAAATTTGGTAACTTAGATGAAGTGGACCAATAAAAGACACAATCTGCCAAAACTCACACAAGGATTAGTAGATAACCTGAATAAGCCTGTAATTATTAAAGAAACTGAATCAATACTTAATAACCCTCCAAAAAAACACTAGGCCAAGATGGTTTCACTGCTGAATTCTACCAAACATTTAAGGTAGAAATGATACCAACTCTCTATGATGCCTACAAGAAAATGGAAGCAGAGTGAATACCTCCTAATTCATTCTATGAGGCTAGCATTACCCTAGTATTAAACTCACACAAAGATAGAAAAAGTACAGACTAGTATCTCTCATGAACATAGATGTAAAAATCATCAAGAAAAACACTCACAAATCAAAGCAAACAATGTATAAAAAGAACTATATACTAATGAAAAATGAATGATGCACTTTTTCACTGTGGGCCCCCCTACCCTGCTTTACTCCTTTGCTGAGCCACTGAGGCCAATTGTGAGAGCACTGAATGAATATCTTGAGCAAAGCTGGGAAAAAACTTATTTATTTTATTTATTTATTCCAGGTATGGAAGGCTGGTTCAATATTCAAAAATTAATTGATGTAATCCATCACATCAATAGCCTAAAGAAGAAAAATCATATGATTATATCAATAGATGTAGAAAAAGCATCTGACAAAATCTAACACCCATGACTTACTAGGAACTTGGCAAACAGCCCAATTAAAAAATGAATTAAATCTAAATAGGCACCCCGCCAAAGAAGATATACAGATGGTGAATAAGCATATGAAAAGATGCTCAACATCTTTTGTCCTTAAGGAAATACAAATTAAAACAGAGATACAGAATGGCTAAAATTGAAAAAACTGACAATATCAAATGCTGACGAGGATGTGGAGCAACAGGAACTCTCATTCATTGCTGGTGGGAATGCAAAATGGCAGAGCCACTTTGGAAAGCAGTATGACCGTATCTTACAATGCTAAACATAGTCTTACCATATGATCAAGCAATTGTAATCCTAAATATTTGCCCAAATTAGTTGAAAAAGTATGTCCACACAAAAAAACCTGCATATAAATGTTTATAGTGGCTTTATTTATAACTGTCCAAACCCAAAAGCAACCAAAATGTCCTTCTATAGTTGAACGGATAAGCAAACTGGTACATCCAAACAATGGAAGATTATTCAGCAATAAAAATAAGCTATCAAGCCACAAAAGACATGGAGGAACCTTAAACACATATTGCTTAGTGAAAGAAGCCAGTCTGAAAAGGCTACATACTGTATGATTCCAACTATACGACACTCTGGAAAAGGAAAAACTATACAGAGATAGTTAAAAAAAAAAAAAAAAGAAAAAATCAATAGTTAGCAGGGGTTAGGAAGGGAGGCAGTGAGGACAAATGAATAGGTGAAGCACAGAAGATTTTCAGGGTGGTAATAGTATTCTGTAAGATAATATAATGGTGGATACATGATATCATGCATGGTCAAAATCCACAGAAGTTATAACACAAAGAGTGAATTCTAATGGAAACTATGGACTTAGTTAATAATAATGTAAAAATACTACTCATCAATCATAACATATGTACCACACGAATTCAAGTGTTAATATTAGGGGAAACTGCACAGGGAAGAGGGAGTATATGAGAACTCTCTGCACTATTAGCTCAACATTATAAATCTAAAACTGCTCTAAAAATAGTCTATTAAATTTTTTTGAAGAAATAAGATAAATATTACCACTCTACTATTATATAACTGTTCTGGAAACATTAGATATTATAATTGGATGAGAGGACAAACTAAGAGGCGTAAATACAGAAAACCACCACCATATTAAAAATACAGCAGAAATTAAGATCATTTATGGTTAACAAGAAAAAAGAACTATAACTAGCAATAAACTTAAAGTTGCAGGATTTATGTGAAGAAAATGTTAAAGCTCTACTGGGGTGAAAAAGACTATAATACCATGGGATGATACTTTTTTCTTGTAAGGAAAAAATCAATACTGGAAAAATATTCACTACCTAAAAACAAACAAAAATACCTATTCACTAAAAGGAATTAAAATGAAAATCCCAACATGCTTTCCTGGAGGAATCTCTGGAAACATTCTAAAGTTCATTTGAAAGGATAAATATCCATGCAGGAATCAAGTCTGATTTATACATCACTCTAATTTCAAAACCGAACACAGTGCCTGGTGCAAGGTAAGTGCTTGAAACAATAATGAGAAACACTGAAAAAGAAGATTAGGAGGCGGAACTTGCCATCCAACATCAAAACTGAAAGTGACAGTATGATAAGGACAGAGACCACTGGGATAACAAGTGAAACAGAAAAAGCATACAGAAATTTAGTACATATCGAGGGTGGCCATTCGAATGCCTAAAGGAAAAAGGCACTCATCAATATGTTAGTCATTTGGAAAACAATAGAGTTAGATTCACACTTCACTTTATACATGAAACTAAATTACAGATGGATCAAAAAAAATATTAAATTGTAGAAGGCAACAAAACGTGTATTTTATGATCTAAGCATTGAGAAGGTCTTTCTAAACATGAAATAAAAACCATTACTTTTTCTAGTCTGTCCACTGAAAAGTCCTAAAAGCAATAACCAACTTAAAAGCAATGGGTACTCCCTGAAGCCTAGACTAAATATCATTTTCCATTAAAAGACACCAGACGTCCTTGGAGAAATAGCTGATTTCCCATATGGGGCAGGAAATATACAAGTTAAGTCTGGAACATTTCATCTAACAGAGAGCAAGGAAGCTATCAAAGACATATTAAGATCACAACCAGCTTGAAGAGGCCTTCACTGGCCAAAGATGGGACAATGTGAACACCAAGAAGGATATAATAACTGCAATGCACTGAAATACCTCAAATATGTTTATGTTCATAAGTTCGTTCCCAATGATACTAAAATCAAAAGCAAATAAAAAAATAGAAAACCTAACCTCATAGTCAGCTTTGTGCAGTGTTAGTAAACAACTCATTATTTTGAAAATTGGTAAATAAGAGAAATAATAATCTCTCTAGCCTTTTCTCTAGAAACTATTCTTCAGAGAAATCAGAGTTGATAAAAAGGAAAGTTTTACATTTTATAAACAATAAAATAATGTATCTAGGCCACAATTTTCAATGGCTGTTTACCTCACAAAAAGAGACACAAGATAATACCTATTGCCTTATAGAAGTACACAATGCCATTTCTAAAACACTCTTCATAAAAATCAAACTGGAATCTGATCAAACATCTGGACCTAACTACTAACTTACAGAAAATTCAAGGTCAGAGTAACATGCTACACAATAGCAGCAAAATCAGACTGTGATGCTCTACAGGACAAATGACCTGCTTTTATCAACAAAAAACTGTGAGGAAAAAAACTGAGAGATGGAGGGGTAATCTACAGATTAAAAGAGACTTAAAAGACTTCAACCAGAGTCAATGTTTGAATCTTGGATTCCAGTTCAAACTCTAAGTAAACAGAAGACAAGCGGAGAAATGTAAACAATGACTGGCTATCTGAAGAACTCATAATATTGAAGAAATTAATGTTATTTTTCTGCAGGGGTATAAATTATGGTTAAAGAGTAGGGTCCTCAATTTTTAGAGATACATGCCTGCAGATTAAAAAAGAAATTACTAATACGTGTGATGTAAGGGTGAATGGTGCATTTCACAATAATATATCAGTGAAGGAAATAATTTTAGTTCTGAATCTGACTGAAACAAGGAAGATTCTTCATTACTATTTTTGATCAGATATTAAAGAAATTAGAGCATAGCTATCTAGGGACAATAGCTACGACATGGATTACTCCACTTGGAATTGAAACTAAAAATGAATAGAGTCATCCCTTGGTATCCATTGCGAATTGGTTCCAGGTCCCCCTTACATACCAAAATCTGCAGATGCTCAAGTCCTTTATATAAAATGGCAAAGTATTTGCATATAACCTAAGCATATACTCCCATATACTTTAAATCATTTCTAGATTACTTATAATATCTAATACAATGCAAATGCTATGTAAATAGCTGTCAGCACATGGCAAATTCAAGTTTTGCTTTTTCAAACTTTCTGGAATTTTGGGGGGAGTATTTTTGATTCATGTTCGGTGGAACCCTCAGATGCAGATATGAAGGGTCAACTGTAATAAAAGCCTTTACTCTCCTCACATCCTATGCTCTTGGTATCCTAAGCTTCTCATAGTTCCTTGGGCATAACTAGCTCCTTCTATAATTCCCTGAACTTGCTATGCTGACTGGAATTATTTTTGCATGACAAACTCCTACTCATTCTTTAACAACCAACTCAAAAGAAATGTCTATAGCAAAACTTTTCTAACCACCCCAGCATTACATTAACCGTCCATTATGCTGCCAATAACGCTATAAGACTATCTTATCTTTGTACAGTACTTATTTAAACTGTAATTTATTTGTTTTTTGGATCTGCTTCCCTAAAAGCTGAGAGTGATCTTTTATCTCTACCTCCTAGCACATGGACCCTTCTAAAAGGGTGCTCAGTAAGTATCTGCAGAATCAAACAGAACTTATTTACCAAATGCAGTATCTAAAAATGATTTTAGGGCTTCCCTGGTGGCGCAGTGGTTGAGAGTCCACCTGCCGATGCAGGGGACATGGGTTCGTGCCCTGGTCCGGGAAGATCCCATATGCCGCGGAGCAGCTGGGCCCGTGAGCCGTGGCCGCTGGGCCTGTGCGTCTGGAGCCTGTGCTCCGCAACAGGAGAGGCCACAACGGTGAGAGGCCCGTGTACCGCAAAAAAAAAAAAAAAAGGCTTTAAAAATTGACAAGGTCTAAGAAGTCTTTTTGAGTCTTTTTCAGAAAAGACTTAAAAAGAAGAGGTAGATCCTCAAATTTTGTAACACTAATCCTACTAGCAAGATGGGAAACTGCTGTGCATTTAGGTTCATTGACTCTTCCAGCAAATTTTTTTTTTCCTTGAAATACTCTGACACTTCATCTGAAGAAGCTAGTCTCAAACTTTTTAGTCAACAAACAGCATTAACTGACTACCTACACCATCAGTTACTATTTCGCAATGGAAAAACAAAAACAAAATCTAAAAAAAAAAAAAAAAAAAAAAGTAAAGAATAGAATTTGACATCAGTGAAAAAAGTTTCAAATTAACTTACAACATAAACTTACTTACCCTTACCAACATAATGGAATCTGATATATTTTATTCAATTTTTTACTGAAAAGAAAAACAAGCAAAACCCTCCTGGCAGACTTGCCAAAATGATTTCATGACCCCACTGCTGGGTTGAGATTTAAAGTTTGATAAACACTGTCCAAAGAAATTTTGCATACTATTAATAATCCCTAGGCTACACTGACAGCCACAATCCTACAACAAATCTATATATGAACTCTGTCTATATCATAAAAATTATGAAGAGCAAATACAATTTTCAAAAGGATGAGGCAATTTCTGCTATAGTTAGGAAAAGTAAAATGGCATCTTTGATATCTAAAAAAATGAAGGATATTATGTCTATTAAGACAAGTGCCTTTAGTCCTAGAGCTCTAAAAAAGTGACAAAGCAAAGGTTCTTAGCTGAGTACTGTTAAAGGAACTGAGATTTTTGTTTAAACAATATTATTCTCAAGTTCAATATTATTCACAAGTTTTCCTTTAAGTCTAAGAAAGCCTTGTTTAAGAAGTTCAATTCCACTTATTCATCTTAGTTATTAAACTGTGAGATAATATGGTTTTAAAAATTTTCATGGAGTGTCCATCTTAAACTCAAATTTAAGACAAATCATTCTTCAAAAACAGATTATCTTTAAGTTTCTGTTATATAGGAATTCTATGACTACCACTAACTTCAAGTCACTTTAAAAAACCTAAATTTAAGACAAATCATTCTTCAATAACAGATTATCTTTAAGTTTCTGTTATATAGGCATTCTATGACTACCACTAACTTCAAGTCACTTTAAAAAACCTATCGCTTTTCATAGCCAAATATAAAATCAAATTCTTAGCTCATTTTCTTTTGTTAAAAACTAACACTGAAATATTCTCTAATAACTACCATAAGGCAATGAAGCTCTTTCCACCATTTATACAAATTTCTTGGCTTAGGTACCACTGGATCTATGTAAATATCACTTCTAACATAAATATTTTTGCTAAAAAGTTAGTGGTTTCAAAAGAAAATTTTCATGAAACTAGAGATGACAGAAATTTAAATACAAAGGCATTCCAGAATAAAGAGCATTTACATATATCAAATAGAACTGCCATTTACTTTTTACAAGATTGCCACAGACACATGAAGTTGTGCCCAGGTTTTCTCACTGGATCTCCATGTTGACTAGATGCACTGAATGGAGAAGGCTGAGAACTGTTAGGCTGGCTCTGTACTTGAACAGCTGGTGAAGGTGTCATAGGAGTGTTCTGTGAAAAAGCACAACCACAGAGTTTGTGAAATGACACTGAAAAACATTCATATCTTATAGCATAGGATTATGAATTTGATTACATTGATAGTTACACACTTCCAACATATAAAATTTACATTTGTAATATTAATGATTACCTTTTAGAAACTCTTTTAAGAGATAACTAATTTTAGAAATATGTTTAGGAAGTCAAATTCATTTCATATGAATTAGAGGCAAGATTGCATTGCTGTTACTGTCACAGAATATACATTATTTAGAATTAAGATTTTTTAAATTAATAAAATTGGGTAGAAACACAATTATAGATTAAAAAGAGAAATTTATTATAAATTCACCCATTTGATTTACTTACATATATTCTTCACAAAAAAAAATCAACTGCAAATTATTTCTTCTCTGTATAATATTTCCTTTAAGATTTTAATGAATATAAAATATATAGTAAAAAGCAAAGGGAATTTCAGATATTAAAAATGATGTAACCATATAAGTAGAATGTTGTAAATATTACTTTGCAGCAAAAGCTATTTTAACTAACAACTTTAGTCTTTAAAGTTGCTCGGTTATAAATTTTGATGGCTAATACAAGGATTCTAATTGTATGCATAAGTCTTTTTAATATAAGCTACATTGTATTTCTCTTCTTTATCCCATCCTTTCTCTCTGAAAAACACATAATTATAATGTAGCTTAAAACAATTTGAGGCAATACATTTTCTTTGAAGTTTAACTCAGATTTCACTCATAACATACATACCACAAAGGAGAAAATACTAAATTTCTCACAGAAATGGTAGCACATCATTTTCAAAACATTGTTTAAAGGTAATACATTTAAACTTTGGGAAAATATTAAATATATTTGTTTATTTATAAGGTAATATTGGAAAATTAAGTTAAAAATTGCTGAAAACCTCTTACTGAAAGTCATAATTTTTTAAAAAAATAGACAAAACACAAACATATAAGGCCACAGCATAAAAATGAATAAAGGAAGAGAATAAAATGCCAAAAGAAAAGGTTCTTAGAAATGTGAAGTCATAAGAACTTTTGAGTTCCAAGTTCTAAGAAAAAAAAAATCTACTTTGGGATGTGATTGAAGTTATTTCTCTAATAGGGTCCCACTCTTATTATTTTATCATGTTGTTAGTGAGAAAACATATACATGCATGAAAAACATGCATTTTAGGGCAGTACAGGTATCATGGATAGGATGTGGACTTTCCAGCTTGACAGATCAGGACTCAGAATTTCAATCTACCTTTTAACTAGCTATGTGACCCTGGGCAAACAACTTAACCTCTCTGATCCTCAATTCCCTCATCTATAAAGTGTAAATAATAAAATCTAACTTTTGGGATGGTGGGAAGACTAGAGAAACTGTACATGAAGAGCCTGGCTCTGATTCTCAGTAAATGCCAATTGTTACAATTATTATTTATGCTAATAGAGAAGTCCAGAGGGAAACCATATTTTGGAGGAAAGATGATGAGTTCACTTTGGAGACAGGGACAGATCAGTAAGTGCAATTATCTATCAATAGAAGTTAAAGCTGGGAACATGGATTGACAATCATTCACCTGTGGATTCTTAAAGCCATATAAACTAAGAGTAAGAAAGCAGAACTGGGGGGTTTGGGGGTGGGGTGGGGAGAGAAGAGGATCAGAGAGAAAGGAAGGGAAGAAAACATTAGAATCAATCTATTTACAACAACAACAGCAAAAAATTAGTCAAACTGTTTCCTTGAAATGAAAATACTTCATAAAAAATTCCAGGAAACTCTAATAAGCAGGAGTAACCAAGAGGATCAGTTTGAGCCAAATACAAATACTGAAGAGTGACACAAATATAATCCCAGAATTTTAACTAAAGGGTAAATTTGTCAGAGCCTTCAAATTCGCTCATAATGAACTTTCTGGTTCCCTACAGTATTACCATTTACATTAGGTATTTTATTGACTCTCCTGTCATATATTTGTAAATTAAGCTTATTTTTGTTTTTATAAGTGCTAACAAAGCTTTATCCTATTTTTTCTTCTTCAGTGTAGAACTCTTACTGGTCTCATACAGAAAAGTTAAAAACAGGGAATCATAGGGTATTTTAGCCGCAATTGTTAATGATTAATGAGGGATGTGGCAAGGATGACTGAAGTTAATCCAAGCTGTTAAATTAAGAAGGAATAAAAGACATATTAACCAAATGCAATGTGTAGAAAACTTGTGGATCCTAATTCAAACAAAATGTTTAAGAAACACATTTTTAAAGACAACTAGGGAACACTGAGCATGAACTGGGTGTCATATAATATTAAACTACTATTATCCATATAATGGATATATATATATATTTTTTAAGTATTTATAAATATACACTAAAGTATTCATTGGTGAAATGAAATAATGTTTGGGATTTACTTTACTTCAGGGAAAAAAATGGTGGTGGAGAAGAGATGAAACTAGAAAGGCAAAATGGTGACAATATCTAAAGCTGGGTGAAGGATACATGGAGGCTTACTGGCTCTACTTTTCTGTATGTTTAAAAATTTTCACAATAAAAAACAAGAAACAACAAAAAAAATTAAAGAGATAAATATATCAATGAAACAAAAAGAAGTACAGTACTTATAAAAGGTACCAAATGAGAAATTCCAAGGCTCATATCTTCTTTGACTAAAGGAGTATTTTTAGGTTTCCTCCTATAATAAAAAAGTACACATTTCTTTCAACAAAACTAATTTTTAAATAGGTTGTTTATATTGTATTTCCTGTTTTTCCAAGTACTACTTAATTAAGTTTTAAGAACTAGGTCTTTTACATAAGATGCAAAATATATTTCTTTTAGGATGTAAAAGTGCCCAATCATTAACCATAACCCTAACTCAAATGTGAATGTAAAAGTAGGTCTCAAAATCATGTTTTTGGAATGATCACTCTTCAGCAATATTCTTTACCATTGCTCTACTCTATTGAGGTAGAACTAATTTTTCATATTATAGTACCTCTCCAGTAGTGTGTGACCAGAAAAGTAAAATTACACAAAGAATATGAAATAATTCTGATTCCTTTTGTAATGTAAAATTATCTAAAAATGTTAATGTAGCAGTTTTATTTTTGGCAAAGATATTTCTTTTTGTTAAAATAAGAAATTATAATCTTACGTTCCTTAATCACCTTTTCAAGAATAAACTATGGCTGAAAAAAAACAAAAAAATGAAGGATATGTTTGTTGCAATCATCATGCCAAATAAACATGCCAAATAAACATATAAAAACATGTAAAAAAAAAAAAACAAAAAGCATTAGGTCTGTGAATTACATATGGATGCTAGGCCATCTGAGTCTGTGAACGCCCATATTGTCCACCCATGGACGCTGACAGAGAGAGAGAGGTTTCTTTCCTTCCTGTGTCCTTATTCAATGTCTCTGAAATGTGTACTGCTACCAGATTTGCACATACACCCCCCCAAAAAACTCTAAGCATTCTTTCTCATCAGAAACATTAACTCTGTATATTGCTATCAGATCTCTAAGATCTTTGTGTTAAAGCAAGAAATTATAATCTTGCCTTTATAATCTTTTCAAGAATAAACTACGGCTGAAAATTCTAGACTGTACTGATGATATTTTCTGATATATGATGGGATTTGAAGTTCTTAAATGTTTACTTTCTTATTAATATTAAGCTTTAAAAAAACCTTAGAATAAGACTAAAATTTAAACATTCAAACTGTGTTAGAAAAACTACAAAGTCATAATTTATTTTTCTCAAAATAAATTATTTACTAAGTAGTAATGAAATACTGTGTTCAATTCTAGCTACACATTTTGAAAGCCACTCAGAAAATGGAACCGGTTGAGGTAAACAGGATGATGAATAAACCAGACACTATAACACCTAAGGTCTAATTGAAATGATTAGGAAAATACACTCTAAAGAAGAGGTGAGTAAGGAGAGATACTTTTAAACGCTTGTAAGGAAAAAGAATTAATTTACTCTAAATGTGATATAAAAGAGATTACATTTAGTCTAAATGTAGTACAGATCTTTAGAGAACAGAATTAAGACAATAACAGAAATCACTGGAAAAGAGGTCTCTCTGTGAGTGTGGGAGAGTTAATTCAACTCTTAAAAATGAGGGTTATGGACAAGATAATATCCAAGGCTCTTTCTGCTCTAATATTCCCTTATTTTCCTAAACTATTGAGTTTTTTTCCTCTAATTAAATATATCTAGATAGTACATACATACCAAGCCTGTCTTATAAGAACACATTGAAATGTAAACAAAAAAACACGTTTAGTGGTAGTGACTTTAATTATTACAGTGTACTACTAGTCTACTAATCTAAGCAGTAATACTCTTTAAAAAAAACACCATTAAAATGACATTCTTGTGACTCTTGCTAAAATGATTTGCTATGACTAAACACTGCCCCCTTGAGGCTGCAGGTATGCTTTCTGATGGGTTGAGTAACTTTTCAAATGCTTTATCAAAGAAAGAAAGGGACAAGGAAGATAACCATATTCAGTGTTGGCACCATTTCAGAAAGGATTCATGTATGAAGGACAGGAAACTGAGAGGCAGCATCTATAAAATGCCTTAAATAAGGACATCCTTAAGTAATCTACCTTTATATACAAGAATGAGATATGGCATCAGATCATGAGATGAACAGATACAGATACACTCAACATGTGTTTTACATGCTCCTGAAAAAGACAAGTCTTTAGGTAAGTATTTATAACTAATTTTCTTCCATTTTTATTATTTTACATGCCAATCTAATACTATGCCTCCAGCAGATACAAATTCATGAATAGTGGAAGAGAGTACGGCTTTCAGAAACGGTACCCATATTCTTGCACTCTAACTTGCAAATTAATAGATTGAAAAAAAATAGTTACAAATAAAGAAATGTACCTTGAAGTACAATTTATTTTGTATTTATATAACCTACCCAGCTAAATACTACTTAAAAACAAAATCTATGGTTATATTATTTACTTTCACATATCTTTCTCCTTTATTTGTTGCTAGCTTTTTTTCTGTAATGAAATTAACACAGCTGATTAATGGGAGTGAGAAGGAACAAAACTGAGCAAAGAAAAATTAAGTAACAATGGTATTAGGAAGGATTACCCGTTGGCCATTCTCAGCAGGGACGTTTCCCTGCAGTCTTTCCAGCTCTGAGCATTCTGCAAAAGTCTGGAAGTCCCTTCTTGGGGTAAAGGTGCCTCCTTAACATCCCCAGACCCCTTAAAATGGTGGAAATAACAAGGTATGGCTAAAAAAAAAAATCACATTTAAATTCCTCTATTTCATTTACCCCTTTAAAGTACCAATTCAAATAGTGAATAAAATGGTGTTAAACCAGGGCCTAAAATGCAACTTTGAGAGTATATAAAGAAATTTAAAGACTCTGGGCAACAATGGAAATGGTTTTTTATTAGCAGGCTCTTAAGAAGGCCCAATGGCCTCCCTTCAAAGGAAACTTATGATTCCATCTTGAACAGTTGATAATATTTTAGCCTTTATAGGTACCTTATCTTATATATAAAGATAAAATATACCTGCACCATTACTGAGTGCCAGACCGTGTAGCAGACACTGTGCTAAAAGTTATACATACACATCCTGGTTTTTTGTTTCTCAGTCTCACAGACACCATGTATGTTATGTCTCTTTTTCCTTGCAAAGTTATAAATTTCTACATGCCAACCAAATACCAACTTTAGACCGTAGCTATTTTAAATAAACTATATTCCTGGGGAGAATACATAAAAAGTTTATACACATTTTTCAGATTAGGAATAAAATATATTAATTTTATGGCTTGAATTAGATGTATACGTGTCCAATATGTTAAATTCTAGCATTAATATCCTAAAATTATCATTCGGTGGTACTCACATCCTGTAACCTAGTAGTTAAAATAATCAATATGTTACATATAAAAGGGATATCTAGGACTTTACAAAGAAATCTTTTAGAATAGTGGAGAAATGGGTTAATAGCATGAGTTTTGGTTTCAGACACTCACTCAGGTTTCAGTCCTGGTACTACCTCATATTAGCTGGTAACCGTGGGCGAGTTATTTAGCATTGGAGGGCCTCATCTCTAAAATGAAATTATATTTTTTACCTAATTGACTTTCTTTGAGGATCAAATAACGAAATGCTTTAGTGCAAAATTCCTAATTCAGGTCCTAGTCTTAGCCAGTATTGTTGTTCCTTTTTTTGTTATTTAGGTATCATTATTGAATATAACCACACTGGAAGGTTGACACAAAAAATGAGGGTGGATGAAACAATTCCATAGTAATAGAGGTTTTCTCTAATTTGGCTTGGTCTACTATAACTCGTTAGGATTATAAAGGAATCTAAAAGGAAAAAAAAGTCAAACACATATCAAGATGAATTGGGAAATTATTAAATATAAAATTAAAACAATGTGTTGAATGCTTACTACATGTTAGACACTTCATTATTAAAAAAACTTTTTTTAGTGTGCTTAATAAATGAAAAACTCAACTTGTAAAAGTTTGAATAAAAATGATTTAGTATTTTCCACCAAAACTCCTTATTAATTATTTCCATGTACATAATATCCACTAAAGAATACTCAACCTATTTAGGTAGCTTGAAATAGATCTAAGCAATACTAACATATGAATTAAAAACCTCATTCTGCCCCCAGAGCAGCTTTATCCATTCACATGAAGAAAGACGCATATTAGTGAATGACGTGCTCTGACGCAAGGGATTCTTCGTTTTTTCATCTTCCATTTTGCTCCCCCCCACCACCCCTGCTTTGCCATCTAGATTTGGTACCAATACCAACAATCTGCTGTTAGCATCATAAGCACAGAGAAGAAACCCATGCCAGAAGAATGCTAGAAGAGTTGGCAACAGTCACAGAAGGTTCTGGCTATGTAGTAATTAGGAAAGAGAGAATGAAGAAGTCATAATCCAGGAAATAGCATACAAGATTGTCCTTAAAATCTTTACAGGCTGATTGGATCCTCAATTCAGTAGCACTGATTCAAGAAAACACTTTTATTTACTAAGGCATGCAGAGACAGGATAGTATATATTAAAAAAGGAATAGGAGAAACATGACAGTAGAGGCAAAGGAAGAAGAGACACAAAATTTAAAATACTGGAATAGCTCAAACAAATTGAAATTATAAGAAATAAACCTTTTTAAAGAATAAAGGCAACTAATTCAATACATAGATATAACAAGAACACACTAGATAAAATTCTTATGGAATTCATCTTTTTTACAAAAGTACTGTGAAAGGAGGCACAAAAATACACTCATGTCAAAATCAAATACAAAAATCCCCTTTTGGAGAACCCTTAGCAACCCCGCACTCCCCTAACATAGGAGACTAAGTTACGTTTAAAAATTCCCCCAAAGACGTTAGATTAGAAGTGCTTCTCTATCTTGGCTCTACAAAATTACTAATATGGGTCTATAACAAAATAGAAAGATGCTTTAAACCATGTGCTAAAGTTAACAACTGAAAACTGTTTAATTACAAAAAACAGAGAAAAATAAAAGAGCACGACAGCTTAAGTACATTGATGAGCCGACCCAATTAACTTTTCAAGGTAAAACACAGAAAAACAGTGCATTTCCCCCTAAAATCATATTTACATATCAGGATTTCTGTAAGAGAAATGTGATAGGAGAATGACTCACCTGTGGGACCACATTCTGTACGTAGGTTGGTGGGTGCTGCTGCTTTTGCTGAACAGCACTTTCTATTGCTACTTTAGCTACAGTGCTTGGATCTGCTCCTGCTGGCACGGCAACCATTGTTGCACTGCAGCCAGCATTGTTGGGGTCACTGATTGTAACAATTCTAACTCCCACTTTATTTGGAATTCCTGTGACTGTTTCCCTATCATTATCCTCTGCTGGCCTCTTTACAGTTTTGCATTCTGCTGTGCCATTTGTAGACCGAACGTCAGATGACAGGGCAGGAAAATGGGACACTCTTGATCCTGAGTGGGGAACGGCTATGATTTGATGCCCCTGTATAACAGAGGTTGTAGAATGTGGTGAGACAACTACACTTGGGCGTTGCTGAGGCACATCTGAATTCAAACTTGAAGCTAGAGGTCCATTAGGCAAATCAGTACCACTAAATTGCTGTGTTGCCACATTTGAAGCCTCCTGTATACTGCTCACAGATGGCGAACCACCCAAAGTTAATACAGGTCCATTAGAAATTCTTTCTAGTTGATCACCTTTGGCAGTATCTTGCTGAGTGGCATCAAAAGTCCCTTGTGGTTCCATTGGAGATATCTCACCATTTCCTACATGATTGGAAGTTTTGTGATTTGGAATGTTTTTGCTTAAATGAGAACCATCTCCTTTATCAAAATCACAGATTCCATTAACTAGAGGTTTTTTCAAATCACTTTTAATATCCTGCATGTCCATTTGTTCTGAGTTCTGTTTTCCAGATGCTCCATTCTCACCTAATTCTAATGATGGCCCATTACTGATTAGTAAGCACTGATTAGCCTCACTTTGAATTTTCCCTGAGTTTGAAGGAGGTAGACTTGAGTCACTGTACTTTCTCCCATTTAAAAGACTTCCCACCTGCATTTCATTTTCCTTCGTATCCCCATTGCTGGTGTTCGTGGTTCCTCGTCTGCAGGATGGGTTCTCCATGACTTCAATTTTACGTTCATGAACATGTAAACCTGTTGCTTCTTTTGCTTCCTCTTCCTTTTGGCAAATTATTTTATCACCTTTGAATGGGGGAGTAGCAGTAGTACAAGATGATTGTCCAGCTGGAGATGCTTGAGAGGCTGGAAGCGTTTGCACCTGAAGTCCAACTCCTGCCTGGGTCCCGCTCATGGTAATTCCTGCTGGAGCAATGAGCTGAGTTGCATTTCCCTGACTCACAGTTGCAGTTGCAAAACTTGTATTTGGCACAACTGTTATGGTTACCTGGTTGCCAGAAGTCCCTTGGAAAATGGTTGCTGGGCTATTTGAGATCAGCGGACCTGGCAATATTTGTAAGTTCGAGATGGGCACGGTTTGCACTCCCCCTGTGGGTGGCATCGCACTTTGGACCAACTGAACATTTTGCTGCCCAACCAATAGCTGCTGAGCTGGAGTCTGCCCCTGCACTCCAAAACCTGCTGCTTGATTATTGGCCACCTGGTATACCACCTGAGGGCTAGGAGCTCTTGCATTATTAGGGGGAGGAATCTGTGGAGCTGGGAGAATAAGCTTACCACCCGGAGTTGAAGGACCACGCTTTGGAAGCAGCAACTGTTTTATCAGACTCGACTCACCAGAAGCAGGCTGACCAACTCCTGCATTTGTTTGCTGTGGTTGAACCTGCATTTGTACTTGTTGTGGCTGCTGAACTTGTACTTGTACCTGTTGTGGTGGGGGTGCTGGTGAATGCTGCTGCTGTTGCTGCCTTTTCACAGATAGCATTTGACTGACAGTAGGAGGTGGTCCCTGTGACTGAGGGGTGGAAGAAGATGACATGGCAGTAGGGACCTGGCTATTAGTAGCTGGGACAGGTGATGGTGAGGAAGATGGAGTAATGTTTGGTTGTCCAGCTAGCTGAACTGCCTGACCAGCCGGAAGAGCTGCTGGATTAGCAAGAACAATTTGGTGAATGGCTGGTGCATAAGTTTGACCTTGTTGAGCTGGCTGGCTTACAATCACTACACTTTGTTGGGTTGGCTGCTGTGGTTGTTGAATAGGCTGTTGGACCACCGTTGATGAAACTTGCTGAGAAGGGAGAGGTTTGGGTGCAATGTTCTGAAACCCTACCCTTGAGGGCTGTGGACTTGGGACACCAGCAATGGTAACCATTTGTCCCGTAGCTACCTGAAAATTCTGTACTGAAGTTGCCGAGACAATGTTGGACGCAGAAGTCGTTACGTACTGTGGGGGTGCTATGAGAACAGTGTCCTGTGGCTGACCGCCAGCTGACGTCTGCTGAGACGAAGTCTGCACGGGTTGGGGCGATGTGGTGATTAACTGTTGACCCTGTGAAACTGCAGAAGTACATGCTGGCACGTTCTGTACTCTGCCAAATATATGACTCTGTGGGACACCTTGTTGAATTACCGTAACAGGAGTGCCGGAAGGTATCTGTCCCGGTACCACTGTGTGTAATGGAGACTGTTGTGGAATTACAGATGGATGGTGAAGCAATGTCTGGGAATTCACAACTGTAACAGGTTGGGGCCCTGTACTATGATTCTGAACCACAGAACTCTGAGCAGCTCCTCCTCCCACAGCAATACTAACAGGAACTGCTGTCTGGGGTATAGAATTCTGGATTACTGTAGCCTTAACAACTTCACAAGGAATTGGAGCTTTATTTTGAATGACAGTCACCGGAGCATTTTGCTGCTGGTGGGTATGAACTGAAGGATTTGGTGGAATTCTTGAAACAGTCTGTGCCACGGTATGAACACCTTGTACTGGAAAAGACATTTGTGTTGCAGTCAAACTTGAAGATTGGTTGGTAACAGGAGTCCTCTGAAAATGGTTTCCTACAGTTTGTGGTCCATGAGGGATTCCTGAAAATACAGGGAAAAGTCAAAATTCATAATGAAATGACTGAAAAGCTGCATGTAGAAATGATTTTACTCAATTTGAGAGAAAATAGTCTTAAGAAATTAACAACTTTGCATCATATGAATCTGATAAAATAATAGAACGAGAAATAAAACGTTACTGGAAAAACAAGGAAAAGTTATACATCTTAAAAGTATATAAGCTTTCATTTAGTCTTATTAAATTGGTAATATTTAAAACACAATAAAAATTAATACCTGCAGGTGAAGGACTTGGAGATACATCAGGAACAGAATCAACACGAACAACAGGAGTAGAAACAGGTTGCTGCTGATAGTACATCTGAATGGGAAGCGGGATAGCCCTCCTTTTTACTCCTACTACATGAATATGTGCCTGCCCATTGTTACTGGAATCCTCCACTCTCTTCACCGTATGATTTGGAAATACCGTTCTGTAAAGTACACACATACTCAGTTTTAATAACTAGCACATTAACAAAAACCACTAACTTCTAACTACTACACGAATGGCAGCAGCATATTCACTGCTACTTATGTATGAACCAGTATGAATCATACAGTTATATTCTGCAAGGGTGGGAAGCAAGGAATTAAATATAAAAGGTCAATTCTCCAATTTTAAAAATCATGATTTATTAACACTGTTGGGTTTAAAACAATTCTACTGTAATTAACAAAAAAGCTGCATCTAGGCAATGCCTATTTTATGAACTTTGCAAAATATCAAAACGCCATGGGACTTCCCTGGTGGTGCAGTGGTTAGGAATGACACGGGTCCGGGAAGATCTCACATGCCGCAGACCAACTAAGCCTGTACACCACAACTGCTGAGCCTGTGCTCTGAAGCCCGTGAGCCACAACTACTGAGGCCACGTGCCACAACTAATGAAGCCCGCACACCTGGAACCTGTGCTCCGCAACAAGAGAAGACATTGCAACGAACAGTAGCCCCCACTCGCCACAACTAGAGAAAGCCCATGAACAACAGTGAAGACCCAATGCAGCCAAAAATAAAAAGATAAATAAATAAATTTATATATATTTAAAAAGCCATGATATTTGAGGACAGAGTTTAGTTATAGACTATTAGTCAAGATTTAAAAGGGTGAAAGCCATGTCTTTAATGCATAAAAGTAGGTGGGAAAAAAGTAAACGTAATTTCTTCCTTTTCCTTCTTTGATAAGCCTAGTAATGGTTAAACACAAACACCAGATGTGATTTCCAAAATTTCCTTGTATTTAAACTTCCATCACACTACAATCTAACCATACAAAATTTCAAGTAGTGGAGATATTTAAAACTAGGTAGATAGCTGGTGTGTTCTCTAAAGAGCAAGGGGTGTTGTAAATGATGAAAATTGACTTTATTTAAAGTTATGAAATATAAATCCTACCTAAGACATTTATAAAATCCAGTTGATGTTAGGATTCCTCCACGAGCCAATTTACTGCAAGTTGATAGGTACTCAGAATACATTTCTGCTCGAGAGACAGAACAATCTGGATTTACTTCAAAATGAGCATTTAACCTAAAAGAGGAGAAAAATATATGGCATTATGCAATATACTATAGGAGAGTCCATACTTAAATACACAAAACCATTCGAAGGCAATGTGTTATAAACTAATAATTATGTCTATTAATCAAATTTCACTGTCTCATATATTATTAACAAAAATACATGTTAGGTTTTAGACACAGTAAATAAAATAAAAAGAGATTAACTACTTAATCGTACTTATTTTAGTATAAAAAAATCATTATCAACAAATATAAAAACCAGGATGTGAATACATCAGCAGGGTTGGTCTGCTGGCAACAAATATACTACAACAAATTTTATTCAGTGAATATTCAGGTTCCTGTCTTGTAATAATCAAAATATAACAGAAGTTCCCAATTAAGAGTTGTTGGCGATGTGACAAACGGAGGAAAAACTGAACTTAAAGTTAAACTTCTGTTGCTTTTGGATTCAATTTCTTCAGAAAAAACTCTCCCAAAGCTTTTAACTACTTCCTAAAACAATGATACTTCCCATGCTGCACACTCCCCTTCCCCTTCCGAGACTCTATTCCTAATCAATTACAAGGTAATTCAAACTTCAGTTTGTCTTTGTCATAAAGTGACTTCACCTATAAATTGGGATTGGAGGCCTAGTTATCCTTATAGGACTCTTTCTAGGACTCACCATATACATGACAGGCCAACCTACAGCTGTTTCTTATTAACTGAATCAAATGATAATTATGATAAAATAGTTTAAAATGCTTCTTTCCTCCTCCTCCCTAGAAATGGCAGAAATATGCAACAGGGATTTATAAGACCAAGTCTATAACACACACACATTTTACATTGGATGTGGTACATATTTTTTCCAACTTTCATAACCTTTTGAGTACTGAGCTTTCAAAAAGACCAGACACAAAAAACTTGTTTTGGTTTCAATATAGAAGATAAATATTTCCAAATATTATTGGATAAGATTCATCATATATAAAGGGTCAAGGTGTAACAATATAGAACATGAAGAAAAAGCAAATAATTAGAGATATTACCATAAACCTGACTTAAGCAAAGTGGAAAAGTAGAGAAAATAGTCAAAGGAACACAGATAACAAAGCACCAAAAATATGGAACACAGAGTGACAGGAGCATGGAATGGGAGAAAAATAATGTTCGAGAATGGGGGAAAAGGGATCAAAGAAAGAAATTTTTTAAAGTAATACATCATTGAAAGGTGATCTTACATTTCAATCTGTTAATCTTCTAAAGAATTAAAGTTGAAATTCATAAACAATGTAGAGGCAACTAGCCATGAAAAAATGAAATGGTTCTAACCAAGTCTACATTTATTTTTTTCAGAAAGTGGCTGAGATGTGACCAGTCAGTCTTCTCAAGAAAATATTATTTTCAAGTTGATTATTTCAATGTAGACACACTGGCTATTCTACTATTTGATTAGCTATCCCTTACTACTCACAAAAAGGAAAAATTAACTAGCAATGAATGAGAAGCTTTGCTTTTGCTCAAAAAGAGGGACATTTAACAACAAAATCTGGTTCTATTTTCTTAAAGTCAGTCCAGTTCAGTTTTAATAAAATGTTAATTTAAGAAAAACAAATTCTATAATCTGACAAACATTATTTTCTACAAAGCCATTGATAACTTTTTAACACAAATTTTACTTGAAAAGGAGTGGTGTAATTTAATGAAATTCTAGTCAAAGACTATTTTAACTTCTGAAAATTCTGATATTTTTTTTTCAAACTATTCCAAAATACAGGTGAAGTGATTTTACATTGCCCTTTCTTTGTATAAATGATATCCTACCCTAACTAAAAAGAAATACAGAGTAAAACATTCTGGATGACTGCTGAAATACATTTCCTTTTCTCATTTGCTTTATTCTTCCCAAGGATAAAGCCTTAATAGAAATAAACCACTTACCACTGACAAGCAAACTTCTCACTATCTATTTCCACTATTCCTGGAGGTGGAGCAACATGCTGTGCTACAACTGCTCTGGAAGCTAAAGAAAAAAATACATTAGCTACATCATTTTTTAAAACTATATGCCACATTTAGTTAATGAATACTGAACCAATTAATATTGACAATGAATACCTTTTAAAAAGGTGTATAAACATATTGAAAATATACAAATTTGAAGAAAGAAACTTATAATGGAGCACATATTATACCAGGCACTATCTTAGATGCTTCATACAAACTATTTTTTTAACCTCGCAATCATTTGAATAATAACGATAATATGGATTATTTCACTAATATAAACTCTATTTTTCCCATTGTCAGACACTGAGTTTTAACTTTATCTATATTACCTTTCTTTTTTTTTTTGTGGTACGCGGGCCTCTCACTGCTGCGGCCCCTCCCGTCACGAAGCACAGGCTCCGGACACGCAGGCCCAGCGGCCATGGCTCACAGAGGGGCCCAGACGTGGGATCCTCCCAGACCGGGGCATGAACCCGTGTCCCCTGCATCAGCAGGCGGACTCTCAACCACTGCGCCACCAGGGAAGCCCTATATTACCTTTCTTAATTCTGTGAGGTGGGAACCTGAGACTCAAAGTGATTAAAATAACTAGGCGAAGTTCACACAGCACAACACATCAATAAATAAGCATCTCTCAGTTTAGTTACAGAAGCAGATTGCATCACAAATAATTTCACTTCTGAATGTAAAAGATTAACATTAACTCTATAAGTGGCATATATAAAATTTCTGGGTATGATGAACAAAATAGCTAACTTCTATGTTGGAATTAATGAAAACAAGAAAAATATGAGCTAATATAAACTTAGTCATATTACAGTAAGTTTATAATAAAATATGAATCTTACATATTTATAGATAAAAATTATACTGTTTCACCATTGAATCAGCATTATTAATTTATACTTTTTAAACCTACAAAATGTACCTACTTTTTTTCAGGTGACATTTTACCAAAACTTCTCAGAATCCTCAAAAAAAACAAATGAATTTCTAAATTATTGGAACTAGAGGAGCCCCACAGCTCAGCCCAATCTGTGAATGATCTGAAGCAATCTTGACCTTTGTCTGATGAGACCCCAGGCTTCCACTGGGATATAGCTAACAGCAGCTGGCCAGTTGTAAATATTTATTCTGTATTAAGCCATTTATATTTATGTGATTTTAATCTTATATATAGTTCTAAATTTAACTGTCCCCATTTTGCAAATGAAAAAATTAAAGCTCAGAAATTAAGTTCACAGAGGAACACATGATGGAAATAGCAGAGCTAGAGATAGGGTGTAGCTGGAAAGCCTTCTTTTAGGGGTGCTGAATTTGAATTCAGGTCTGTCACATTTCAGAAGCCATACTGTGATATTCTGCTTCTTAATAGAACATAATAATTAGAACCAAAATTATTTTCCTTGGGCAACCCCAGCCTATCTTTTTTCTTCTCTAACTTGATGACACTGTTACAGAAAATACCCTTCTAGGGCCTAAACCTATGTAGAAATCTTCTTCCCTTTTCTTCATCAATTATACTCTCAGAGTATACCCTACTCTGACTGAAATCTGAATCAATTAACAACGAATTGCAGGAAACATTAGAAACTATGTTGAAATTATAAGAAACTTTATAAACAATGCATAAAGAAGAATGATACAGCCTCAATTAAATTAAAAGCATAAACCGGAAATGTATAATTACTATAAAAGTGGCTGCAAAATGAAAAGCATTGTCCTCAGGATACCGGAAGACATTCCAAAGGATACAAAGGCACTTATACTTTAAGAGGAATCAATTTTCAGATACTCAAAGTTTTGTATATATTCCCTCCTAAAACTGCTTTGCCTGAAAACATGACCTCCTCTTTGATGACTGCTCTGTAACCATCTTGGAATAGGAAGTCTTAACTCTCACCCATCCTTTAGAGCACTGTAAAATACAGTTAAATGCATGACTCTGGAGCCCGACAGCCTGGCTCTGAAGTTCCATCACTCACTAGCTGGGAAAGCTACTTAACCTCTCTGACTATAAAATGGGGAAAAGTAACAATACATTGACCTCATAGATCGTCATGAGGATTAGAGGAGTTTATATGTAAATCAGTTAAAACAATGCCTGGCACCTAGTAATTGTTACTATGTGAGCTACGATGATGATGATGATGATGATGATGATGGTGTAAAAACCTCTGGAATACCAAAGGGAGAAGTGGAAATATTAGTGTCCACAAAACTTCTTTAAACCAAGGTATTAGGGTAGGGCTTCTGGTCTATCCCAGTGTTTCATATATTATAGTTAAGGGTAAAGTAGGGCATTAGAAATTGGGTATTCTGGCCCTTTGGTGTGTTCTGAATTCAGATATATTATAAAGTGATGACAACTTTTGCTTAATGTCCTTTCCTCCTCTATCCCTCAATTACTATCAAAGAGTGCATTACTTTTGAGACAATCTTGTGTAAGTAAAGCATTCAGAATATTTTAAAGTAATATTGAAGGTGGTGGCATCTTATTTCATTCACATGACAAACTCATGACAAGTTTAACTATCTCAGAATTCTGAAATAAGGAAGGTATCATGGGAACACAAAGTAACATGTTTTCTTGGACTGAAAAATAAGGTTGGACTTTTTCTAAATAACAAATTGAGGCAAGACACGTTTGATAATAAAGACTAACTTTAACAGTTAGATTATGTGGCAGACATTTTCTATAATTGAATGAGGTAAATCTCCAGTGCCAAGACTTTGACAAAAATGTATTCATGCACATGATAAAAAGCACTTTATCAAAAAACACTGTGGTCTTGAAATGAACACTATGTAAATTTTCCTAACCCAGTGGTCCCTCAAAGTATAGTGCCCTGACCTGAAGCATCAGCATCTCATGGGAACTTGTTAGAAATGAAAATTCTCCGATCCACCTGAATCAGAAATTCAGGGTATGGAGCCCAGAAATCAGCACTTAAGCCCACTGGATGACTCTGATGCACCGTAAAGTTTGAAAACCATTGTGCTAACACTTCCTGAATATATTAGGTTAAACAGGTACATCTAAGTAAAAGAGTAGCAACTTATAATTTACAGTCATATCTTGTTAATATCTTTTTGATACATTTTCAATAAACTTAAAAATAAGTTTCTATAATGACTGGGCAACAAATAATTTTACAAGTACTGTTAATTCTTTGATTTCAACCAAAACAAAGGAGAACTCAAATTGTCAGAAGATCATTAAATACAATTTTAATAATTTTTAGATAATTCTGAAGAAATTTAAAGAATTTTAAGTTCTACCCTCATCTATTTATTGATGTGAACTAATTTCCAACTTAAATCTATAAAAAGGAAAAACAGAGATAAAATTAATGCCGAACCCAATTTTATTCTAGCAATAAAAAATATTCATTCAGAGACACACTAGAGTAATACTTTCCAAAGAACAGGGGGAAAAATGTCTTGTCTATCTCATTAAGAGATGTACTTCCAATAATTGTTATCTTTTATTTAATAATTATTTACAAAAATCTGTAATATATTTACTATTGATTTATGTACTATTTATTACTAAAACTTGTAACAATAAAATAAATTTTTAAACACTTAGAGCTTTATAACAGAAGCCTGAAAGCTTTAAATTAAAATGTCTATGTAAGCATTGATAGGGTGGTGGATATGAGTTCAAGGAGAAAGAGGGATAGTATTAAATTTCTAATATTACGAGTTTGTGTTATTTTTTAAATGGATGGTGGTAAGCATCAATATTCCATTGGATACAAAAAGTGTTGTAACTTTTATTTTAAAATATCAATTTAATATACACAAAAACATATTATTTGCAACTATTTAAATTATGATAAAGAAATTTAGATGTCAACCTAAAAATGGGTGAAAGGTCATGCAAGTTTTCATAGTGATGAGCAGAAGTGAGCAAAAAGTTTGAAGATGACCATTCCATTAGAAAGCAGTATTAAACAAACTATGGGGGGAAGAGCCAAACTATAAGTGTTAACTAATCAAACAATTCAGAGTTGTCATTCATGATGAGCAAGTAATAAAGTGCTCACCAGCTCAAAAATGAACTCTTTTAGGTTCTTAGAGGCCTATTCAAACCTCTATCAATGACTTACTACTACGCAAGCAAGCCACAACTCTCAATATTTAATTTTATCCATTTGCCAATAAGGGTCAACTCTTAGTTTAGGGGGTGGGTTCATTTGTTAAGGCCACAGGTCAGCAATAAGGCAAAAAATAGTAGTTTTCATCAAAATTACCTTTGAATATACTTCAAATGACCCATTATAGTTCAATGTATCACTGATAATCTATTAATTCCACTCTTTGTTGAACACAGTTTCTCTATGGCCCTCAATTAACTTAATCTTTTAAATTAATTTAAAAGCTTCTCCTTTAAGAATAAAAGCATACCCCCACTACCCACTTAAATGGCAGTATGAACTGTTTCAGTTCCTTTTCAAGGTTGAGAAACTATTAATTTCTGATCATCGAATCTCCAATATGTATTGGGCTCTTTAATATCTATTGCCTATAGGTGAAAGCTCACTGAATAGATCAGCAGTCAAAATTACCTACTTATTTCATGCCTTCTATTACTGTCCAGTTCTGTTAGTTGAATTCAAGTAAGTTAAATGCACATACGATACAACTCTACCATGTACTGCAGAAAGACATAATGGAAATCAATGAGATATGCGATACGTATTACAAACTTTGTGTAAATAGAGTATACAATTTTGATAATATTAAATGAGAGGAGAACAAAACAGCTGGAGAGAGATGACGAGAGTCTGAACTGAGTCATAAGTACTGGCAATCAAAAAGGCCAGATAAGAGTATTTAGGAAAACTCAACAAGATTTGGTGATTAAACGAATGTGGTAGTTAAAGATTAAGGATAATGAGATTTTTGTTTTAAGGATAGTGGGAGAGGTTGAGAAAGATCTAAATGTATTTCAAGACTGAAGAAGCAAGTAAAGAAAAAGGGATTTAAGATATACGAATGAGTAGCTGGGAAAGACTGACATTCAGAATACAGATTCAGAAGTAGTTAACATCTCTTCCTGACACAAGGGGTTGAAGGAGAATGAGCTCAGATGCTACTAAGTTTGTAAGGGAAGGGGGAAGAAGTTGAAGAAATTCATGCCACACAGCTCCCAGAGTAACTAAAAAGTGTTAAGATCAACTGAGAAACTGAGCACCCTCCATTAAAAAACAAGGAAAGAGAAATGTCTTGGGAATGGTAAGAGAGCAGGTGAGGTGAAAGATGGATTGTTTTTGTTAGGACAAATGAAGGTGGAGAACAAAAAGGTTGAGAGTGCTAAAATATAAAAATCATAACTCATAATGAGCCAGGAGAAAGAAGTCCAAGAGCTGAAGGACAGGTCCGAATTCTAATTAAAGATATTTGAATTAAATAGAATTGACCCATGGGATTCTAGGAAGGGTGCACAAGTACAGGTATATACACATGTATTAGCATTTGTATACACATGCACACATGTCTGATCCTACTGATTCTGTGGTGTTTGGTCCAAGATTTAGAAATAATAGGGGTATTATACTTATGTATTCTGATGACCACCTGAGAGAAGTATAAGGCAGCATATGATTAATCAATTCCTGGTCTATCAATTTCCAATGACTGAAATCACAAACCCATTAGGGTACTTAATACTCTCACAGTTGTGAATAATATCGAATCCCTCACACTACTCTAAATCCTTCTCAACTTCATTTCTCTGTTATACTACTCTTCCTCTGGGCTCACGCTGATCCTGCTGCTCCTGGAATGTATAATACCTAAGAAATTAAAGAACATACTCAATTCTCATTTAGCCTACTCTACTGTAAAATATCAGTTCCCTGTACTGCATATTTAAATTTGTCTGTAGTATTAAATCTGACATACCAATAACCACACTGAAAAAGATTATACAAAAACACTAACCTGGGGCAGATGCTACATGGGTCTGGGTTTGGACTTGCTCTACAGCTTGTGGCCTAATTTCAGATAAAATTTGATGACTGGAACTTGGATGTTCGACGAGTTTTACTGCAGCCAGTGCATCGGGGCCAAACATCTGAATATCCATGGAAACCAGACACACTAACATGTCTAAAATAAAAACCAACAGTTATTAGTCAATAATATTGTAAAACAATGACATCGTTGAAAAACACATGCTATACATATATAAAACGCTGCTTCTCAAATGCCAGTCTGTGAATCACTGTATATCAGAATTATCTGTGGATCCTTAAAAAAGATTTTTAGGCTCAATCTCTGAAGACTGATTTAGAAGCTCTGGAGTGGCTGTTAGGTATCTTCATTTTTAAAAAACTTCCCAAGTGATTCTGATGTGCAGTCAGATTTAGGAACCACTGATATGGAAAGTACATCTTAATTTCTCAATAATAATACTTTTCAAGCCAAATCTTTATTAACTCTGATTTTAATATTTATACCAAAGAAAGAAACCATTTGAATCACTGAGTAAAATGTTAACGTGACATGTTTTAGTAAGTGTGTTTAAAACTGACAACCCACTAAGAAGGTGAGTTCATTGATTTTGAGGATAATACCACTACTAGCATTTCTAGGAAGAGAAGGAAGCTTGTTCAACTCTGCTTTAGTTGCTTAATAGTAGCAGGTGACCACTTGAAACAGATGGACCTGCCCCCCAGAGTCAGACATAGCCATCTTGTTGATTTCAAATTTAATATATAGTAATAGAAATAAAGAGAAGAAGTAAAGATTACTGATAGCCACATGCATCCTGGTCTCTACATAATAGAAGTTTCTTGCTTATCTAAAATAGGCAGAAAGAATAACACAAACAAGCATGTCTGAAAGGGTAATGACTCCTCAAAATAAACAGTAAACCCCAAATATCAATTGTGATTTTTTACAGTAACCACATTATTTTTTCCTTAATAAAGAAAATAACTTAAATGCTTTTTGTGGTTTAGTCTTACCTATGCTCTTTTCTACTTTTGCAATTTTTGTGCAAGCTACATCTCCCATTTCTGTGAGCATATATAGCACCTCAAGTGTTGAGATTACGAGCAGCACATCAGGTAAAGTGAGATGACAAATGATCTCTCTGTATGAGTCCTGATCGACATATTCACAAATCAAAACACCATTATCCTCTGCTTTGCAAAGATTTCCCAAAATTTCCATGCCTGAAAAGCATACACACACAAACATGTATTTGTCTTTTAAAAGATGATAAAAAGCTTGTGTACTTTAGACAATGAGAAACTTAAGTGAGCGCTTACCCCTCATCTTTAAAAATCTATCCCTTGACATTAGGCATTTTGTAACAGTATGAAACATCAGATGAGTAGTTTTGAAATCAACAGGATCCAATAAAAGCTGGAAAAAAAAAAGGGACACTACTGTTTATGTAGGCTTCTTCCAATTTAGATCCAAATGTATATTTCAAATTTAATAAAAATGAGCAGAACAATGTTACGTAACTTTAAAAAATGTAATTACTGTGAGAATAGCCATCAATGAATCTGGAGCATCATTTCAAATATTTCTTTTTTTCCACAAAAGTGTGTAATACCTTTAGGCAAAAACTGTATGTAAGCATTTAATATTCTACAATTATGGCAAATATAATAATCCCACATCCTAAAATTTTAAAGTAAATATTGTGCTAACTATAAAAACTGTTTTAAGCTACTGTCCCATGCTTACCTCAGCTGCAATATTTCCTAATGTGTCAAGGCCTAATTGCCTTAGAGAAATAAAATGACTATGTGCAGAAAGTAATAGGAAACGGAGACAGGTACGATTAGCTGCCAAGAGCTTAACATTGCCCTCCTCAAAGGAAAGATTTCGCAAAATCACTGCAATCTGAAGTACCCGTTGTCCTTCAATATCATTAATGCCCAGCTTTCGAGGTGGATGAAATAAAGAGTCCCAAATCCATTCTCCTGATGTACCTTCTACAAGAGAAGAAAACATATTTTACTTAAACTGATATTTCACTTATTATTATTGATATTTCAAAGTTATTTAAAATATTTTCTCATTGACTTACCATGAGACTTGTTTCTGTCAGAAATGAGGTCACGTACTTCATTATCATCAACAATGTCTTTCCAAAACTGTAATGAGAAATTATTAGACTTAATTCAGACAATTTGAAATAACTACTCTATTACTTTAAAAATAGTCACGCATACTATAAAACTACAATAGTTCTACTATTTTTAGTTCAAGTAGATATCATTGTATTCTATGTACTTAGTTCTTTAACACAAATGCTAGATTTTTCTATAGTTCAAAGGTGTCATTTTTGCCTGGGGCCCACAGATCCCTAAAAGGTCTGTGAAAAATATAGGGCATCTATGAACATGAATGAGGAGAAAAAAATGACATCTTCATGTTCATTAACCTCTAACTAAAATTTAGCATTTCCTTAGCATTTTCTTCAACTCTGGATGTTAGAAAACGAACCACAGTAGTAATAGCAGAACCTCTGACATTGTCACCAATATGAATCACAGATATTTTCAGATCACTTTATAGCTATGGAAAATATCTAGAAATAGTGTTTATGCTCATCAGTACTTAAAAATTATGATAGTCATTAATCCCATTAGTAAACTGCATACAGTCACAGTATTCCTATTTACAGACTCCTGAGACATAGCTGGCTAGCTACTGAGTAAATCTACATCTAGAAGAAAATCAAACAGCAAGTGGTGAAGTATTTGTGTTCACAAATTTGTAACCCAGATATTTAGGTTTCCTTTCCAGTATTCCATATCAACAAACTGTTTTTTGACCCATAAGAGAGAGGAAATGAGTCGAAATCCACTGCTTAATCTTTTTCAGGCTAAGAAACAAATGCCTATATATTAACATGTCTATACAAAATGAACTTTAATTTTAACTTTTTTACGCCATTCTATCTTGTTACTTCCCTACTAATGAAGAGGCACATGGGCCATTAGTTCACTGTTTATTTCTAAACATTCTGATGTATATTTCTAAATGATTGTATTTTCGCTTTGGGAATTAAAGTTCCTTTGCATTTAGTTACTGATCTGAGAAAAGGTCCACCACCAAAATGACTCACTGCAAAGAAACTCATGATAAAAAATGGTTGGTAACAATAAAAAAGAACTAGGCATATGAAGGAATAAGACAATGTTCAATAATCAAGAAAAAAGGGCCACAGGAAATTCAAATAATAAAGATATCAGAGTGGAATTTTAAATGATCATGGAAAATAAACAAAGAAATAGAAGATAAAATCGAAAAGTTTAGCATGTAAGTAGAAACTATAAGAAATAGCTAAATAGAAATTCTAGAACTGAAAACAAGAACTCAATGGACAGATTTAACAAAGGATTAGATTCAACTCAAGGAAGAATTAGTGATTGGGAGAGACGGCAGAAAAAAATACCAGGTTAGAAGCATAAAGAGACAAAAGGATGAACAGAATAAAAGCATTCAAGACACATACAGTGAAAAGTTCTAACATAAAATTAATTGGAGTTCCTGAGGAAAGATAGAAAGAATGGGCAAAAACAATATTTGAAAAGACAGGATCAAGAATTTTCTAAATCAATTGAAAGATGCCACACCATAGATTTAAGAAGCACTCCAAACTCTAAGAAAAGATAAATAAAATGTGTAGGAGCATCATAATAAAATTCCTGAAAAGCAAAGACAAAGGAAAATCTTAAATGCAAAGGTGGAAAAAGGGACAGATTACCTTGAAAAAGACAACTAAAATTACAGGAAACTTTGTAAAAGAAATAACGGAAGCCAGAGGACAATGGGATATTTTCAAAGTGATGGAAGAAAATATCTGCCAAAGTAGAATCTTTACACAGTGAAATTGCTCTTCAAGAATAAAACTGAAATAAAGACATTTTCTGACAAATGAAAACTGAGAAAAATATCTGCAAACCTGCACTGGGAAAAAAAAGTGCATGAAAAGGTAGATGTGATTTAAATCAAAATAAATGCTGAATAAATAAAATACTAAAAAAAGTCTTATGGGTAAAAATATATATAAAATTAAAATCTATGAAAAATTCTTGGAAGAAAATTTTGCTCAGGCCGTAATGGTACTGGAGTAGTCATCCCATCATAAACCAATATATATATAACAATTGTTTTCACAGACTGGACAAGAGTAATGCAAAACCGTAATCACTGAAACATGGGAAGCAAATGAGGTGAGCTCAGTGACTGCCCCATATCTTTACATAAACACTCTTTCTAGACAACGATACAGAGAAAATAAACCCAAGAGGTCATAGCAATTACTAAACTGAGAAGACATTTTATATATATATATATATATATATATATATATATATGTATATTCTCTTTCTCTCTCTCTCTCTAGATATATATATGTATATACACTCAGCTAATTCAGGTCCAAAAAAGATCATACCTTAGGAATAAAGATAAACTAGTCCTGTATTCGTCATAACAAAACTTAAAAACAACTATCCATATATTAGTTAAAAGCATGCCAGAACAATGTGCAACATTCTTGGAAGACACCAAAAAACAGACACTAAATAATGTAACAGTCTTAATACCTATATCTAATAGAAAATTACTCGATGTACAAAGGAAGTGGGAAACATGACTCATAACTAAGGCAAAAATCAGTTTCAACAAAAAAAGACCCAGAAACAATAAAAATAGTGAAACTAGCAGACAAGAACATTAAAACAACTATTATTAAATATGTTGAAGGATTTAAAGGAAAATATGAACATAATTAAGATGAATGTGGGACAATATAAAAGAGAATCAAATGGAATTTCTAGAGCTGAAAAACATAATATCTGAAATTTAAAAATATGAATAGATGGACTTAATTGGAAAAGAGAAAATAAAGACATAACAATAGAAACTATTCACAATGAAGTACATAGAAAACAAAAAGGTCTAAAAACAATGAACAGAAGCACAGTGGCCTGCAGAACAGTTCCAGAAAAGCAGGAGGGGAAACAAAAAATTTTTAAAGAAATAACTGACAAAAACTTCCCAAATTTCATGAAAAATACCAAACCAAGAAGCTAAATAAACCTCAAGCAAAACAAAACTAACTAAATAAATATAAAAACCACAACAAGGCACATTAAAAAAATCAATGACAAAGAGAACACCTTAAAAGCAGTCAGATAAAACATATCACAAAAGGAAGAACAATAAGAATGAAACTTATTGTCAGTAATAATGCAAACAAGATGGAAATGAAATGTTACCTTTAAAATGCTCATAAAGTATAAATGGTCTGAATGCATTGATGAAAAGCAAGAAATTGTATACTGAAAGGCACACTGAAGGAAGCAGGAGAAGAAAGCCTCAACTATAAGCCATCTATAAGAAACACTATATAAAAAACTACAGATGAAAAGCAGTGATGGAAAAAGATACATGATGAAAACATTAACCATAAAAATGCTGGTGTTGGGCTTCCCTGGTGGCGCAGTGGTTGAGAGTCCACCTGCCGATGCAGGGGACATGGGTTTGTGCCCCGGTCCGGGCAGATCCCACATGCCGCGGAGCGGCTGGGCCCGTGAGCCATGGCCGCTGAGCCTGCGCGTCCGGAGCCTGTGCTCCACAACGGGAGAGGCCACAACAGGGAGAGGCCCGCATACCAAAAAAAAAAAAAAAAAAAAAAAAAAAGCTGATGTTGATAAATAATATCAGACAAGAGACTTCAGGATAAGGGAAATTACCAGATGTCAGGGAGAATAATTCATAATGACAAATAAAATCATCAAGAAAATATAATAATCCTAAATATACATGCCACTAATAATTGAGGTTCAAAACACATGAAGCAAAAGCTGACAGAACTGATAGGGGATACAGACATTCATAATTATAGTTGATAATTCCAACACTCATCTCTCAAGAAATCATAGAACAATTATATAGAAAAGCATTAATGATACAGAAATCTTGAACAACACTTGTCAATGATATCGATTTAATTGTTATCAACAAATATTATATCCAACAATAGTACAACAAACATTCTTTTCAAGTGTGCATAAAACATTCACCAGAAAGACCATATGCTGAGCTATAAAACAAGTCTTGATAAGTTTAAAAAAGATTGAAGTCATATAGAATATGTTATCTGACAAAAATGGAATGTGGTTAAAAATCAGTAATAATAATAATTATGAAAGTAAATAATAAAAGCTAGTTTGAAAACAGTCAGATATTAAACAGCTTACTTCTATATAACCCATGAATCAAAGAAGAAATCACAAGGAAAATGAGAAATACCTTGAACTAAATGATAATGAAAACATAACAAAAATTGTGGGAAACGGCTAACACAGTTTATAGAGGGAATTTATAGCAATATATGCTGATATAAGACAGGAGAAAAAGTTTAAAACCACTGGTCTAAGATTCTATTTAAGAGACCTGGAAAAGAGCAATAATGCACAACAAAAGTAGTATGTAAATCAAAAAATGAGAAAACAGAGATGGAGTTGTTCTATTGTCCCTGCAATTATCTAAGAAGAGGTAAAAGTACTAACTTATTAAACGAGTAAGGATTAAAATATAATCTCTAATGAGAAAACAGAAAAAGTGTATATAAAAACTAAGTGGGCAGAAAACTGAATAATAAACAATATTCAGTCAAATCAATTCAAAAAACGTTAAGAAAGGAGAAGGAAAGAAAACAAACCTGAACAGGCAGGACATATAGAAACCAATTCAGAACATGGTAAATTTAAACATAACTGTATCAAAATTACACTTAATGTAAATGGAATAAATGTACTAATTTAAAAACAAAGTTTTTCACATGGGAAAAAAAAGCTGAAATATGTTATTTACCAAAAAAAAAATTCACCTAAAATATAAGGATAAAAAAGATTGAAAGTAAAATATGAACTATATAAACACCAACCAAATGGAAGCTGATATAGTTATACTGATATCAGACCAAAAAAAAAAAGGATAAAGGAGACTGAAAGGTAACAAGGACGCTTTATAATATGTTCAATTAACCAGAAAGATGTAACAACTATACCTGTGTGCACTAAATAGCCCATTCTCAAAATATAAAAACACAATTATTATAGAACTATAAGCTGAAAGAAACACATCCTCACTCAAACTGGGTGCTTTTAACATCTCTCTTCATAAATGAAGAAATAAACAGCTGAAAAAGCCAGTACTTGCGAACTAGTTCATCTGTACCATTTTTCTAGATTCCACATATATGCATTAATATGAGATATTTGTTTTTCTCTTTCTGACTTACTTCACTCTGTATGACAGTCAGTTTGCAAGGCAGAAATAGAGACACAGATGTAGAGAACAAATGTATGGACACCAAGTGGGGAAAGCGGGGGAGGGGGGAAGGGGAATGAACTGGGAGATTGGGATTGACATATATACACTAATACACATAAAATAACTAATAAGAATCTGCTGTATAGCACAAGGAGCTCTACTTCACTTCGCTGTACAGTAGGAACTAACACAACACTGTAAAACAACTATACCCCAATTTAAAAAAAAAGCCAGTACTGACGTGGAACTATTAAGTATCATGATTAACTGTGTTGCTATAATTTGAAAAGATACATGCACCCCAATGTTCACTGCAGCAGCATTTACGATAGCCAAGACATGAAAGCAACCTAAATGACCATCGACAGAGGAATGGATAAAGAAGATGTGGTACATATATAATGGAATATTACTCAGCCATAAAAAAGAACGAAATCCTGCTATTTGCAGCAACATGATGGACCTAGAGATCATCATACTAAGTGAAGTAAGTCAGACAGAGAAAGATAAATATCATATGATATCGCTTATATGTGGTATCTAAAAAAAAATGGTACAAACGAACTTATTTACAAAACAGAAATAGAGTCACAGATGTAGAAAACAAGCTTATGGTTACCAAAATCAAAAGCACGGGAGGGGGGTATAAATTAGGAGATTGGGATTAACATATACACACTATTATATATAAAATAGATAACTAAAAAGGACCTACTGAATAGCACAGAGAACTCTACTCAATATTCTGTAATAACCTATATGGGAAAAGTATCTAAAAAAGAATGGATATATGTATATGTATAAAAGATTCACTTTGTTGTATAGTTGAAACTAACACAACATTGTATATCAACTATAGTCCAATAAAAAATTTTTTTTAAAATGATTAACTGTGTTTGCTTAACTGACATACATAGAAACTTACACCCAACAACTTCAGAATACCGGCATACCTTGAAGATATTGCAGATTCAGTTCCAGACCACCGCAATAAAGTGAACATCGTAATAAAGTGAGTCAGCACAAATTTGGTTTCCCAGTGCATATAAAAGTTATGTTTATACTACACTGTAGTCTATGAAGTGTGCAACAGCATTATGCCTAAAAAAACAGTGTACATACTTTGAACAGGAAATACTTTATTGCTAAAAAAAAGGTAACCATCATCTGAACCTTCAGTGAGTCACAGCAGTAAAATCAAAGATCACTGATCACAGATGACCAAAACAAATATAATAATAATAAAATAATAATGAAAAAGTTTGAAATATTGAAAGAATTACCAAAATGGGACACAGAGACATGAAATGAGCAAATGCTGTTGAAAAAATGGCACTGATAAACTTGCTCAACGCAGGGTTGCCACAAACCTTAAAGTTGTAAAAATGTATCTGCGAAGCACAATAAAGTGAAGGGCAATAAAACAAGATATGACTGTATATATTATTTTCAAATACACATGGAGTGCTTATAAAATCTGATCAATGCTAAGCTACCAAATAAAGGGTGAAAACATTTCAAAGGTTTAAAATTATAGAGAGTATGTTTCTCTGAACATACTGAAATTCAGTTAGATATTAAGAAGAAAAGGAAACTAGAAAATTTTTCATATGTTTTTAGAAATTAAGAAAATTCCCTTCTAAATAATCCATGTTTCAGAGAGAAAGTCATAATGGAAATATGAAGATATTTTAAAATTAGTTATAATAAAAACATGAAATATCAAAATTGGAAGTATAAAGTTAAATGTGTGCTTGGATGGAATTTTATGGCTTCAAATGTATATATCAGAAAAAATTTTTTAAAAAATCAATAACTGTAAGCGTCAGCTCAAGAAATTAGAAAAAGTGAAGAAACTTAAACACAAAGAATACAGTATGAGAATAAAATATAAATAGCAGAAATTAATGAAAACACACAACAGAGGTGATCATCTATTCATCTTCAACATATTGGTGGTGTCTTCTTGATTTCATGTGATTAGTGATTATACTGACAAACCCATTCCCCATTGTGATTGCATGTGTTACTTTAGTGTACTTTTTTGTGCATCTTACATTTTACTCACCAGTTTTCTGGAGTTATAGAAATTATCTGCTTAACTACAATCAAGAGACTTGGCTTTTAGTGGGTGGGGTAAGGACAGAATATAGAACTTTGGTGAGCTTGTAAAGCTGGGAATTAAAAATGCAACTCCATATCATGGTGAGAAATCTGAAGGTTTAATACCCTCGAAGAAAGGGAAACAAAAGGGATTGACTGTCTCTACTTGAGCTTTCAGTTAAAAACAATCCATGATATATTCACCACTAGACTGCTCCACATCTCCCATGGATTTGTTTTTACCATCAGAGTAATCAGAAAAATCTCCAATAAAAAAATTAATATAAAGTCATTCTGATCAGTATTTCCTTTCAAGTGACTGGCAAAAGCAACACAGAAGTGAAGAAATACTCTCCAACCAATCTGTACAAAAATCCTACAGAAAGAAATCTGCTGAAATTTATAAACCAACATTACAAAACACAAAGGAATAATCCACCAAGTCAGAATCAGCAGAATTAGAGTTGCAGGAGGCTTAGACATTAGCATTATCAGGTATGTGTATATGTACATATCTTTAAGCTTTCATTTATATTTTACATATAAAATATATATTCATGTTTATATATCATATATTTAATTCTTATATAATTTAATTATATTAATAAAAAGATATTTTAAATTTATATTTTAAAAAGTATAAAAGGAGAACATCAAAAAGGGAAAATTTGAAAAAATACAATGAGAATTTCTAGAAATTAAAACACAGGCACTATAATAAAACTTAACAAACAAATCAAGTGCCATATTAGACACAGCTGAAGCGTGATTAAGTGAACTGAAAAAGAATCCTAAGGAAATTACCAGGACTGCTACTCACAGTCTGGGTATCCTTTGATTTACTGCTTTTGTTACAGATTTATCATTCTCAGAAATCTATGTATGGTAACTAAAAACTTTACTTCTGTTTATTAGCTATTCAAAACAATTTTTTACTCAATCACAATTTGTATGTAAAATAAGCAACCATTGACCCTTGGCCCTTGGCTACATGTAATTCAATGGTTCAATATTTTAATTTATATGAATTACCTTAACAAAATCTCTATCAGTCTTCTCCTTCCATTCTTCTCCAAATACAGTAGAAAAGGATCCTAAAGCTAAAAGAATAATAGTGTATTCAGTAAAATGAAATTATTTCTTTCACTTAGTTCCTTAATAGGTAGGTTTGGAAAAACAGTAAAACTACATTTTAGGATACCTTGTTCATTAAAAATTGTTTCATAATAAATGATAGAAAGTCATGATAATTTCTTTTGAAATACTGTTTTTTAAATTATAGAATTTAAAGAAAGTTTATGTCACTACAATCTAAAAATACACAACTCACTTTCATAATAGTTATACAGACAATAAGAAAAAAATGAGGGTACTGTAATAGTTACTCTGCATTAGTTTTCATTTGTAGAAGAGAAACATATTAAAAAGTCAAACTGATGCTACTGCTATTAGATTGCCAAACTGTTATAACTTTAAATCTTCATATTCATTTCAAAAATAATTATGTAATTCATATTTGAAATATTAATGGACAAAGCATTCTTTGGGAATAATTCCCACAATGAAATCTCCTTTAGGAAACATTCTCAGCTATAGCTTGTTTGTATTTCTTGATAAAGTTGTCAGGAGCAAAGTCAAACCATCTATTTTCAAAAGCTTCTTAATAACACCCTGCTCCCTCCTGACAACAGAGGTTAAGGTATGTAGATACATATTGCTTTTCTCTCCTCTGCGTTGCTAACTCATTTTGTCAGTTACAGGACCAGACAGTAAAGTCGTATAATACAAATGTCTAAGCTGTGACACAATAGGCATCTACCTTTAAAAATCAGGTAAGTACTTTCATCAACTACCTGTAATTATCTGTATTCTGTAATGAAAGCTATTGGTTTTCAAATGCAGAGAGAAAACTATGTATTGGCAATTTTTAACAGAAAAACTAGTTTTATGAATGTAATTCTTTAAAAAAAAACACAAGTAAATCTGCTTAAATGGATGTGCCGTGACATGCATAACATATGGATATATTTTCTGTTGTAAAAGATTTACTGAATGTTTGCAGTCTTATTACACCTTTAAGTATAGACCTAATATTTATACTTAATATTGAGTTAAAGTTGTAAAGTACTTAGGTTAGAATAAGACTATTCATTGAAAAAGTACTAATAAGGGTGAAGAATGGAAACAGTTTAACATTATATTGATATTAGGATCATGGGGACATGATATAAAGAACAGATTTGAAGTTTTTAATAAATAAATTTAACTACAGTGACCTAAAGAAGAATTTCATAAAATATCAAATTTATATAGATGTAGCAGCTTAATCAGAAAAATGAAGTCCACACCCTACTAAAGAGACAAAATTTTGTTTGTCCTGAAGAAAACCTTATAAAGAAAAACTTCACTGGGAAAAGAATACTGAATGGAAATATAAGATGGAAAAATTAAATTTTTGTCACATGGAATTTTTATTATACTTCTTCAAACACATATATGTATAAACATTCCACACCTTCAAAGAAAGTGGTATCTACATTTTCTCTCAATTAAAATTCCATTCCCTAAAAAAATTCAAAACCTCTCAAGAGCCTTATGAAATATACCCATAATCAAATATACCCTTACTCTTCAAACTCAAAAGAATTATTTTCATAATATAAAACCACTGTTTTAAGTATACGGTCTTCATAAAGTCCCTATGTACTCTGGAACTCTAAACTTCTAACTGTTGAAATAAAAGAAACATCTGTTAAGTAGCATTTGCTAAATTATTAATGTTTTAGATTGCTACTCTACATAATAATTTAGTCTGAGATAAACAAAAACGCTAAAGAATGCAAGAAGATAAACTGGGTGTAAAGAATGTCATGCCTCAGTGCATTAAAACTGGTAAGCTCACTTTTATCGTATATACAAATGTAATTCTTATTCAATGATTAAATGGTAAGAATTCACTAAAATTATTCTGGTCTGAGAATATTTACTATTTTTTAAAACTTCATTTTAAGATTTCTAAAAAAATGTGAAACAATTTAAAACCATCCTATATTAGATGCTGAAAAATGTCTTTAAAAGAGCAAAATGAAATATTAGGAAGCAAAGAACATGAGAGTGAGATGGAAATCCACCAAATTTAGATCTTCAAAGTTACAACACAAACTGGTTAAGTGCTAATCTTTGTTCCTCCTCCAAGTAACCAAGAATAGTTTCTGGCAGGGTAAGAAACTCATTTTCTCTTTTGTTTAATTTCAGAATGTCTTCATACAAAATAAGTACATGTCAAATTGTAAGGACTCCTACTCAGGGAATTCCCTGGAGGTCCAGTGGTTAGGACTCCGTGCGCTCACTGCTGAGGGACTGGTTCAATCCCTGGTCAGGAAACTAAGATCCCACAAGCCGTGCGGCACGGCCAACAACAACAGCAACAACAACAACAACAAAGGAATCCTACTTAGATAATCCCAAATAAAAGTATGTTTGAAAATTATACTACTGACCCAAATTACAGAAAAATGAACTCATTTGCAAACACATCACTGTTTAAAGATAAAAATACTCATGAACCTATGAAATATTACATGAAATTCTCAGACTATATCTACTGTTCTATATAGTTTCCTATATGATAATTTCAAAATATATCAATACCTTAATCCATTAATATACTTCTGGCAAAAGAAGTTACATGGTATTGGGGTAGAAGGAGGGTTGAGAAGCAAGAAAAAATTTTATGTCAATAACATTCAGCTGACATAGAATATTTTAAAAAGAAAAACTATAGCAGGAAAAAATTTCAAAACATATTTTCTAAATCCCTATTAAACTAGGGATTGCTAGTTAAATTGCTCAATTAAAGAATTGAGCAATCTGGTCTGAAAAGTAACCTAGATTTGAGATAATTTCACAGAAAACAAAGAACGTGATTTATAAAAAACTATAAACAGCAAATCCTACAAGTAAAAAAATATGAAATATTTGATCATTCTTATTTTGACGATTTATTCAGCAAATTTTCAAATTCATTGACCTAAATTGTTTAGTTAAAAATTATAACTACACACCAGCAGAAATAAGACTTCAGAAAACAATTTCTTCCAGGTCCTATTTTTCACTATCAGAATTTTGTATCAAACAATTTTCTCAAATCAACAAACCCAAATTTAATATAAGAAAAATACAGCATTTTAATTTCAAAAGCTCTAGTGAGGCTTTTATTATTCAAATATATAAGGTTAAAAAAAATCCAAACATTCACTATTTTAAATAATACATTTAATATAACAAAAGGAAATAAAGAATGCTACTATATTGCCTAATAAAAAGTACTTTCCTTCTTAAAAACCTTTAAAAAAATCTATAACACCTTTAATAGAATGATTATACAAAACATTAAGGCTAAAACTTACTGTCATCAAACACCCCGGCATTAGCAAGCAATAAAGTGATGATTTTAGGGTCTTTTTCAAGTTGCATGACATGTTTGCTTTCATTTGATAGGAGAGTGCATACATTAATAGCAAAGTCCACTTCATTTGGGAGTCCAGATAATAGTGAAAGCACCAATTTATTATAATCATTTGGCGAATTGAAGTCCATAGACAGCCCATAACTTTGACGCAGATAATCTAACAAAGACAAAAATGAAAACACTGTTAAGTATATCAAGGATTAGAAACCTTTTATGGTTAATATCTTCTGAATACAGGACAGAAGTTTGTTTTCTTTTATAAAATATAAACTGAGTAGAAGTTTAGAGTTCAACTTTCTAAACTTAAGTGAAAATCACATTCCTCAAAAAGTATTAAAATATAAAAAATGTACATATTCTGTTGGATATCACTGCGAAATTACTATTGTATCTTTATTTTAATTTACCTAATCTACATTTTTTATTCTTGTATTTCAAGGGACTTACTCCGATTTTTAAGTACTATAAGCCAGAAAGACTGGTTCCTTTCAAATTTTTAACAATATCATGTTTCTAAACACGCTGCCTACCTTCTTTACCCAATTTTGGGAGGATTATTACTTGTTTAGGTCAGATTTTTTGCCATATAATATGTAAAATTCATGCTTTTTAGTTCTACAGTTCTATGAGTTTTGATAGTCTTTTAACCACAACCACAATGGAGATAGAGAGTATTTCTATCACCCCAAAGAAGTTTCTTTATGCTTCTTTGTAGTTGATCCTCTATTCTATCCATAAAGAACCACTGATCTACTTTATTTCAAAATGCCAATTAAACAGAATCACACAATATATATCTTTTTGTGTCTGATTTATTTCATTTAGCAAAATGCTTTTGAGGTTAGTATCCATTTTGATGTGTGTATCACTAGTTGGTTCCTTTTTACTGCCATAGTATGGCTGTAACATAATTTATCCATTCCCTAGTTGAAGGACATTTGGACTGTGTCCAGTTTTTGGCACTTCTGAATACAGTTGCTGTAAACATTCACATACAGGACTTTGTGCGGACGTATTTCTTCATTTCTCTTGGACTGCTGCGTCATACAAAGTGTATGTTTAACTTTGTAAGAAACTGTGAAACTGTTTTCCAAAGTGGTGGTAACATTCTGTCTTTCCACCAGCGTTGTATGAGAGAGTTCCTGGTGCTGTACATCCTTGTCAGCACTTAATACTGTCAGTTTAAAATATTCTGAATATAAGTCACTTATCTAATATTTGTTTTGTAAATATTTTCTCCCAGATAGTGAATGGTTTGCCTTTTCATTTTCTTAACAATGTCTTCAAAGGAAGTTTTAATTTTGATGAAGCGTGATTTATAAATTTTTACCTCTACAGTTCATGCTTTTGTGTCCTAACAAATCTTTTCCTAACTAAGATGTTATGTAGAAGAATTAGAACATTTTTAGAACTTTGAAGGTAGGGAAGATGGGATTACAGAACACTAATATATTTTACATCATAATATATACATATTAGAAAATGTTATATTTCTAGAAATACTGACTCTTAATTGGTGCAGTTTAGGCCTTGGCAGCTACGTCCTGAGACATATACCCCTAGTACATTTTTCACATAAAGATCTAATTAGTTTAATGGCAAAAGGCAAGAAACAAGAGTTAGAAAACTGCTAGATGAAACATTTCAGAAAAATATGGATTTGAAAAAAAATCTTTTTAAAATGTCACTAAATGGAATGCAAGTAGGAATCTATTGTCACAACATGCCACAGAAGAAAATCATGTAAGTAAGAAACTTCTTCATTTCCCAGTGTAGATATCTGAGGAGACACCTCTTCAATTCTAAAATATTCTAGGAATTTCTCCAATAAGAAGTATCACAATACACTTATAAATGAATAAGACACTGATTCTTTATAATATTTAAGGTTGAACAATAATATATTGTTCATTTTTTATAATCTTAAAAGTAAAATTTCTTATAAATAACATAAATATCTGGGGAAAATGTAACATAACTTCTGTGAATATAGGAATAGATTTTGATATTTCTATACTGCACACTGGAATTGATCATGAGATGCCAAGCCTCAGCAATAATTAAGTTTTTAGATTCCACAAAATTTTCATGCAAATCTCTTCAACAGAAAACAAACTGGAACCTATATTCAACATCTGTCAGTCTTCCTTATGTGCTTTCAATATGATCTTGGAATTGTTCTGTTTGCTACTGAAGAATAACAGATGCCATCATATACTCAGTTCAATACATCCTTACGTGAATGACTTTGCCAAAGTCATCTCCGATTAAAATAAAATGAATAAATATGATAATTATGAAAAGTCCTCTAATTATATGAGGCTTGGTAAAGATTCCTAAGATAATATATGAGAAAATGCTTACAAGATTTTAAGAGCCTCCCTTCCCATCCCCAAGGAGGTATGATTAAATAGCTACAATGTTACAATGTGAATGGGATAGGAAATTTTCAACATTCTTGACTCAATGTTTATACAAACGCATCACTGCTGACAAATTAATTTAATCTGAGGCAATCTCTTTGTTTTCAGTTTAGAGGAAAGGGAGAATTGTTCCTGGAGTGCTGTTTACATTAAAGATATTAGACAGTACATTCTTTCCATTGATATTGGCAGTGATTGCTGTAGTTCAAATGTCTGTAAGAATATGGGACATGTAAAGGAAAATCTTTGCTCAAATACAACTGATAAAACTAAAATAATAAATCTTCCTGTATAAAGCCCTCCCAAATTTACGTAACAAAAATGTGAATGGATACGGTGCTTGGCCTCCTTTGACCAAACTGACTGAATTGGATTAAATGATTACTAAAATCCTTGCTAGCTCTAAAATTCTACAATTCTATTAATTCCAATGAGTTGTCATGTGCCAATTTTGCCTTTCATAATTTTTCTACTAAAGATATTGCAAACAAATTTAAAATTAAAAATTTTTAATTTAGAAACTTATTATTTTTTTAATTTTAAAGTGTAAGAGAAGATGAACAAAAAGTCTTTAGTAATCTACACTACAATTCTGCAGAACTGACTGTATCCAAATCAATACCAAGGAAGAAAGAATAAAGACGGAAACAAAAAGATTAGGTATTTATGGCATGGAAAAGTATGAAAAACTATGCAAATAAAACAACCATATTTTGATGTCAATGTTTACTAATTCTAAAATTCAAAGCAAAATCTATGAATACTTTTTTGGCCACTTCAAGTCACTGGGCAAAAGGCGTCAGTATCCTTAAAGAAAACTTTGGTCCCATATTCTATCAATGTACAATATTCTATCATGACAATTATGAGTAGAATTGCACTTCATACTAAATGCCAATTTATTATATTACCTTTCAAAATACTGTTTTAGAATACCTTTTCTTAATATCAACAATATAAGCATCTCTAGATAAAATACATTTATCCAAATACATTAATCTAAACCTATAAGAAGAGTAAGGCTGTATAATCAAAGATGTACACACAAATATTTTAAACATTCTTATTAAAATTTCCTAAGGCTCTTAATCTACCACCATGTAATTCTACGTGGGTGTTTATTTACACACACACAAACAGACACACACCTATATATTGTCAGCTATGAAGCTTACTATATTTCCTTAATGGCATTTGAAAAGAATCATCAGTGAAGGATTTGGTTTTTTTTTTTGTTTGTTTTTTGTTTTTTTGTGGTATGCGGGCCTCCCTCTGTCGTGGCCTCTCCCGTTGCGGAGCACAGGCTCCGGACGCGCAGGCTCAGCGGCCATGGCTCACGGGCCCAGCCGCTCCACGGCATGTGGAATCCTCCCAGACCGGGGCGCGAACCCGGTTCCCCTGCATCGGCAGGCGGACGCGCAACCTCTGCGCCACCAGGGAAGCCCAAGGATTTGTTTTATATATTGATGGTCATGTTAATTTTTAGAACACTGTCATAATGTTGCTATGGCTCCTTGTAGAAAAATAAAAAGCACCTTCAAATTCATAAATGCTGCCCTGAAACACTACCTCTTTTCAGTTTGAATTAGATATATTGTAGTCTGATGTTCCCCAGCAAGTCCTAGTTTTTTTTCCTTTCATGAGTCCCCAATCCTGATTTTGTCAAACATGTTACATATATTACATAACTGCTCAGATTCTCCTTAAAAAAAAAAAAAGACAGACATATGACAACATATCAGAAATGAGTTATTGTAACACCAGATTAAGAAATTGTCATTCCCTTAAAAATTGTGTAGCTCTATCAATGACTTTCATTAGGCTTCTGAAATACCTTCTTCCTTGAAGTAAATCATGTTTAATTAGGGGAGAGGGACAAAAAAAAAACAGATCCAGAAAAAAATTTAATTTTAAACAAGATCTAATGTAGAAATGGGTCAGTTTGAGAAGCTGGAATAGACACCAAACTCTATTTAAGCTACAAGAATGGACAGTTCTGCTGTTGACGAAATATAGGAACAACACAGTTACAAGATGGTCTTAAAGGTCTTTAGTACAAGGTCTCATTCAATGTAGGAATACCCTCTATAACATCCTTGAATTAGATAATGGTCATTAGCTCTTTTTAAAAACAGGAAGCATATCACCCAACAAGTCACCCCATTTTATTTAATCAGCTTAAGCTATTAGTAAGATATTCTACATGGTGACTTAAAATGTTCCCTTTTAACAGTAGTTCTTGAGGTAATAACTTCTCATTAAAGATAAAGCTAGATTTGGTTTGCACTCACCACTGCCACCACCCCTCCCAAGCCCCAATTATACAAAAGCATCAGAAGAAAGCCTCTTCTAACGGAGACCACAGATTCTAGGAGATTCTGTTTCCTCAGCTGATTGGGGAAGAAACAGAGTCAAATTCAACATGAAAGAAACTGAAAATAGATAATGGAAAATTTAAATCAGTGATACTGGCACAAACGAGGGAGCTTAAAACTAAGGACTACCTAAGAGATTGGTATTAGTACCAATGAAGAATAATAAAGATCTAGATAATTGTATATTTTATAAAGAACATACCCTTGAAAAAGATGTATCTCCTCTTTTTCAGGCCAAATGTTGGTGATTAAAGAAAAGAGATGCTTACCTCTTCAGAGCTCTCTTCCTAAGCATTACCGTCTCAAACCCCACCCCCCCCCAGCCACAAACAACGGAACTCCCATCTATTCTGTCTCAAGAACCTCTTTATTAGACTCTCAACCTGATTATTTCCAACTTGAGTCCTGTTCTTTTTAGCTGCAGATTCCTCTATAACCATTACAAGAATGACATGAATGAAAAGAATCTTAAATCCCTGGTACCATGGCAGGAAAATAGTTGAATAGTAAGAAACATTTCTGAGAAATTCTGGTGCTGGGAATTCCAGGAATTGTAGAAAATCTAGTAGATGCTATGAGTACTCCTTTGGCTTCCCTAATCCTAACAGGACCTTCCTCTCCTCACTTAAGTAACTATTCAGGTTAAACTAATCCTTAGACAAAGAAATAATTTTAAAACTTCACTTGAAAATACAGGTATATTTGTAACTCTAAATTCCTGCAACTAAAAATCTTACATGCAGGCTATGACAGAAAGGGCCCTCATACCAATTAGTTCAATTCAATTCATTGGATGATGTCTATTTTCCTAATTCAAAACTGTGGAACTATGCCTTGCTCATTTCCAGTGATATTTACCTGACACACTGTGTTGCTGGTAATTGTAGGAAGATGGAATTGCACCAATAGGAAGCTGTGGTTTGGGATTGCCTGGTGGTACCTCATCATCATCCTCCCCAAAATGATGAACTTTCTCGTACTTTTCTAGGTAACTGAAATAGAAAAACAGTACAGCAGAGATTTAAAACAGATATACATCTTGTTTTTTAACTCCCACCACATATATCTGTTTTCCTTTTCTAGAGGCCCTAAATTTAAAATAATAATAATAATAACAAGATACCACAAACCTCATATTAGTGGGACAGTCACTTCAGCAGTAATACTGAAGACAAACTCACTGTAATTGTTCTACAAGTGTTTTTAAATTTTCAGAAAAGACCACACCATGGCTCAAATAAAAATGTAAAAGTAAAGAATATCAAAGGACAACTACATGTAGATGAACAACAGTACATTTTATTTACTGATTAAAAAAAATTATACATGGTCACTGTAAAATCCACATGAAGGGGCTTCCCTGGTGGCACAGTGGTTGAGAATCCGCCTGCCAATGCAGGGGACATGGGTTCAAGCCCTGGTCCTGGAAGATCCCACATGCTGCGGAGCAACTAAGCCTGTGCACCACAACTACTGAGCCTGCGCTCTAGAAACCGTGAGCCACAACTAGTGAGCCCGCATGCTGCAACTACTGAAGCCCGCACACCTAGAGCCCGTGCTCTGCAACGAGAAGCCAACACAATGAGAAGCCCGCACACTGCAATGAAGAGTAGCCCCCACTCGCCACAACTAGAGAAAGCCCGTGTGCAGCAACGAAGACCCAACACAGCAAAAAATAAATAAATAAATTTATTTAAAAAAAAAAAAAACACGTGAAAATGAGAAGATTCCCTGGCCTCCACATCTCACTCATCACAGATAACCACAGGTTCATGTGCTTCCTGCATATTTTCTGTGCATGTTTTTATCTAACAACATATTTTAGAGATCTGAGCATGTCAATACACACAGTACTACCTCAGTCTTTTTTGTTTTTTGTTTTTTTTCGGTACGCGGGTCTCTCACTGTTGTGGCCTCTCCCTTTGCGGAGCACAGGCTCCGGACGCGCAGGCTCAGCGGCCATGGCTCACGGGCCCAGCCGCTCCATGACACGTGGGATCTTCCCAGACCGGGGCATGAACCCGTATTCCCTGCATCGGCAGGCGGACTCTCAACCACTGCGCCACCAGGGAAGCCCTTTTTTTTTCTTTTAAAATTTATTTATTTGGCTGTGATGGGTTTTAGTTGGGGCATGCAGGATCTGGTTCCCGACCAGGGATCGAACCCGGGCCCCCTGCATTGGGAGTGCGGAGTCTTAACCCCTGGACCACCAGGGAAGTCCCTACATCAGTCTTTTTTAATGGCTGTATAATATATGGTCCTATTGATACATCATAATTTAACGAGATCTCTAGCGCTATAACTAGCTATGTTCAGTTTTGCTTTTTGCTATTACAAGTCATGAAACAATAAGATTAATCTCAGCACTTGTTTAAATATTTTTCCCTCAATAGACACTGGAAATGGTATTATCAACTTTAAACAACAATATGGCCAAATTCTCACCCAAAACTGATGTGCCCAATACATTTTGACCAATTTATAAGATAGTTCCTGTATTCCCCACTGGATCACCGTTACAGGGTATGGTCAATCTTCTTAATATTAACTAGAATTAAATTCCCAAATTTACAGTAAGATTCCCACAAGAAAGATTTTTAAATGGGGAAACAATTGATCAAATCTCTGTCAAACACAACACTGTAACTAATGAACTTGTTACTACACTTCATAAGAACTTAAGCTGATTAATACCAGGGTAAAGTTCTAAATGTGATCATTTTATAGATCAATCCTTCCATCATTCCTGATCCAGGCAGGTACTAAGTCCATTAGTCACTATTTTAAAAGTCCTGCAGAGGAAGGGCCTAAAGATGGTGGAGGTGTAAGACGTGGAGACCACCTTCCTCCCCACAAATACATCAAAAATACATCTACATGTGGAACAGCTCCCACAGAACACCTGAATGCTGGCAGAAGACCTCAGACTTCCCAAAAGGAAAGAAAATCCCCACGTACCTGGGTAGTGCAAAAGAAAAAAGAAGAAAACATAGACAAAAGAATAGGGACGGACTTGCACCTCGGGGAGGGAGCTGTGAAGGAGGAAAACTTTCCACACACTAGGAAGCCCCTTCACTGGTGGAGACAGGGGGTGGGCAAGACGGAAGCTTTGGAGCCACAGAGGAGAGCGCAGCAACGGGGTGCGGAGGGCAAAGCGGAGAGATTCCTGCACAAAGGATCGATGCTGGCCACCACTCACCAGCCCAAGAGGCTTGTCTGCTCCTCCGCCAGGGCGGGTGGAGGCTGGGAGCTGAGGCTCCAGCTTCAGAGGTCAGACCCCAGGGAGAGGACTGGGGTAGGCTGCATGAACACAGCCGGAAGGGGGCTAGTGCACCACAGCTAGCAGGGAGGGAGGCCAGGAAAAAGTCTGGAACTGCCTAAGAGGCAAGAGACCATTGTTTCGGGGTGCGCGAGGAGAGGGGATTCACAGCACTGCCTAAGTGAGCTCCAGAGACGGCACGAGCTGTGGCTATCAGCAAGGACACCAGAGACGGGCATGAGACGCTAAGGCTGCTGCTGCCGCCACCAAGAAGCCTGTGTGCGAGCACAGGTCACTATCCATACCGCCCCTACCGGGAGCCTGTGAAGCCCGCCGCTGCCAGGGTCCCGTGATACAGGGACAACTTCCCGGGAGAACACACGGTGTGCCTCAGGCTGATGCAACGTCACGCCGGCCTCTGCCGCTGCAGGCTAGCCCCGCATCCATACCCCTCCCTCCCCCCCGCCTGCCTGACTGAGCCAGAGTCCCCGAATCAGCTGCTCCTTTAACCCCATCCTCTCTGAGCGAAGAGCAGATGCCCTCAGGCGACCTACACGCAGAGGCGGGGCCAAAACCAAAGCTGAATCCCAGGAGCTGTGCGAACAAAGAAGAGAAAGGGAAATCTCTCCCAGCAGCCTCAGGAGCAGCGGATTAAAGCTCCACATTCAACGTGATGTACCCTGCATCTGTGGAATACCTGAATAACAACGAATCATCCCAAAATTGAGACAGTGGACTTGGGGAGCAACTATAGACTTGGGGTTTGCTTTCTACATCTAACTTCTTTCTGGTTTTATCTTTATCTTAGTTTAGTATTTAGAGCTTATTATCACTGGTAGATTTGTTTATTGATTTGGTTGCTCTCTTCTTTCTCTCTTTTTCTTTTTTTTAAATTATTCTTAATTTTTTTATTTTTAATAACATTTTTCAATTTTTATTTTACTAAATTTATTTTATTTTTTTTCTTTCTTTTTTCTCTCCCTTTTATTCCTAGCTGTGTGGCTGACATGGTCTTGGTGTTCCGGCCAGGTGTCAGGCCTGAGCCTTTGAGGTGGGAGAGACGAGTTCAGGACATTGGACCACCAGAGACCTCCCGGCCCCATGTAATATCAAACGGCGAAAGATCTTCCAGAGATCTCCATCTCAACACTAAGAACCAGCTCCACTCAACGGGCAGCAGCTATAGTGCTGGACACCCCATACCAAACAACTAGCAAGACAGGAAGACAACCCCACCCATTAGCAGAGAGGCTGCCTAAAATCATAACGTCACAGACACTGCAAAACACACCACCGGACGTGGTCGTGCCCACCAGAAAGACAAGATGGAGCCTCATCCACCAGTCCCCTCCACCAGGAAGCCTACACAACCCACTGAACCAATCTTAGCCACTGGGGGCAGACACCAAAAACAACGGGAACTATGAACCTGCAGCCAACGAAAAGGAAACCCCAAACACAGTAAGTTAAGCAAAATGAGAAGACAGAGATCTTGGAAACAGAATGGAGAAAATACAAGAAACATTTAACAAGGACCTAGAAGAACTAAAGAGTGAACTAAACAATGAGGAACAACACAAGAAATGAAATTAAAAATTCACTAGAGGGAATCAATAGCAGAATAACTGAGGTAGAAGAACGGACAAGTAACCTGGAAGACAAAATGGTGGAAATAACTACCACAGAGTAGAATAAAGAAAAAAGAATGAGAAGAATTGAGGACAGTCTTACAGACCTCTGGGACAACATTAAATGCACCAACAGTTGAATTATAGGGGTCCCAGAAGAAGAAGAGAAAAAGAAAGGGTCTGAGAAAATATTTGAAGAGATTACAGTTGAAAACTTCCCTAATATGGGAAAGGAAATAGTCTATCAAGTCCAGGAAGGGCAGAGAGTCTCATACAGGATAAATCCAAGAGAAACATGCCAAGACACATATTAATCAAACTATCAAAAATTAAATACAAAGAACAAATATTAAAAGCAGCAAGGGAAAAGCAACAAATAACATACAAGGGAATCCCCATAAGGTTAACAGCTAATTTCTCAGCAGACACTCTGCAAGCCAGAAGGGTGTGGCAGGACACATTTAAAATGATGAAAGGGAAAAACCTACAACCAAGATTACTCTACCCAGCAAGGATCTCATTCAGATTCGAAAGAGAAATTAAAACCTTTACAGAAAGGAAAAGCTAAGAGAATTCAGCACCACCAAACCAGCTTTACAGCAAATGTTAAAGGAACTTCTCTAGGCAGGAAACACAAGAGAAGGAAAAGACCTACAAAAACAAACCCAAAACAATTAAGAAAATTGTAATAGGAACATACATAAGGATAACTACCTTAAATGTAAATGGATTAAATGCTCCCACCAAAGGACATGGATTGGCTGAATGGATACAAAAACAAGACCCATATATATGCTGTCTACAAGAGACCCACTTCAGACCTAGGGACACATACGGACTAAAAGTGAGGCGATGGAAAAAGATACTCCATGCAAATGGAAATCAGAAGAAAGCTGGAGTAGCAATTCTCATATCAGACAAAATTGTAAATACTTATGCACCCAACATAGGAGCACCTCAATACCTAAGGCAAATGCTAACAGCCATAAAGGGTGAAATCGACAGTAACACAATCATACTAGGGGACTTTAACACCCCACTTTCACCAATGGACAGATCATCCAAAGGAAAACAAGCTTTAAATGAAACATTAAACAAGATGGACTTAACTGATATTAATAGGACACTCCATCCAAAAACAACAGAATATACTTTCTTCTCAAGTGCTCATGGAACATTTTCCAGGATAGATCCTATCTTGGATCACAAATCAAGCCTTGGTAAATTAAGAAAATTGATATTGTATCAAGTATCTGTTCCAACCACAACGCTATGAGACGAGATAGCAATTACAGGAAAATATCTGTGAAAAATACAAACACATGGTGGCTAAACAATACACTACTAAATAACCAAGAGATCACTGAAGAATCCAAAGAGAAAATCAAAAAATACCTAGAAACAAATGACAATGAAAACGTGACAACCCAAAACCTATGGGATGCAGCAAAAGATGGTCTAAGAGGGAAATTTATAACAATACAATCCTACCTCCAGAAAAATGAAACATCTCAAACAAACAAACAAATAAACAAACAACCTTACACCTAAGGCAAATACAGAAAGAAGAACAAGGAAACCCCAAAGTTAGCAGAAGGAAAGAATCATAAAGATGAGATTGGAAAAAGAAATGAAGGAAACGCTAGCAAAGATCAATAAAACTAAAAGCTGGTTCTTTGACAAGATAAACAAAATTGATAAACCAT
>NC_041219.1:92373018-92373872 GCF_002837175.3 Physeter macrocephalus
GTGAAATTGAAACTGTGATTAAAATTCTTCCAACAAACAAAAGCCCAGGACCAGATAGCTTCACAGGTGAATTCTATCAAACATTTAGAGAAGAGCTAACAGCTATCCTTCTCAAACTCTTCCAAAATATAGCAGAGGGAGGAACACTCCCAAACTCATTCTATGAGGTCACCATCACCCTGATATCAAAACCAGACAAAGATGTCATAAAAAAAGAAAACTATAGGCCAATTATCACTGATGAACACAGATTCAAAAATCCTCAGCAAAATACTAGCAAACAGAATCCAACAGCACATCAAAAGGATCATACACCATCATCAACTGGGGTTTATCCCAGGAATGCAAGGATTCTTCAAAATACGCAACTCAATCAATGTGATAACGCATAATAACAAATTGAAGGAGAAAAAACATATGATCATCTCAATAGATGCAGAAAAAGCTTTTGACAAAATTCAACACCCATTTATGATAAAAACCCTCCAGAAAGTAGGCATAGAGCGAACTTACCTCAACATAATGAAGGCCATATATGACAAACCCAGAGCCAACATCATTCTCAATGGTGAAAAACTGAAACCATTTCCTCTAAGATCAGGAACAAGACAAGGTTGCCCACTGTCACCACTGTTAATTAACATTGTTTTGGAAGTTTTAGCCACAGCAATCAGAGAAGAAAAAGAAATAAAAGGAATCCTAACTGGAAAAGAAGAAGTAAAACTGTCACTGTTTGTAGATGACATGATACTAAACATAGAGAATCCTAAAGATTCTATCAGAAAACTACTAGAGCTAATCAATGAATTTGAAAAGTAGCAGACTACAAAATTAATGCACAGAAATCTCTTGCA
>NC_041219.1:92373958-92374382 GCF_002837175.3 Physeter macrocephalus
AAGGAAACACTCCCATTTCCCATTGCAACAAAAAGAATAAAATACCTAGGAATAAATCTACCTAAGAAGACAAAAGACCTGTATGCAGAAAAATATAAGACACTGACGACAGAAATTAAAGATGATACAAACAGATGGAGAGATATACCCTGTTCCTGGATCAGAAGAATCAATATTGTGAAAATGAGTATACTACCCACAGCAATCTGCAGATTCAATGCAATCCCTATCAAACTACCAGTGGCATTTTTCACAGAACTAGAACAAAAAACTTCACAATCTGTATGGAAACACAACAGACCCCAAATAGCCAAAGCAATCTTGAGAAAGAAAAATGGAGCTGGAGGAATCAGGCTCCTGGACTTCAGACTATACTACAAAGCTACAGTAATCAAGACAGTATGGTACTGGCACAAAAAGAGAA
>NC_041219.1:92374546-92482621 GCF_002837175.3 Physeter macrocephalus
GGCCATCATCAAAAAATCTACAAACAATAAATGCTGGAGAGGGTGTGGAGAAAAGGGAACCCTCTTGCACTGCTGGTGGGAATCTAAATTGATACAGCCTCTATGGAAAACAGTATGGAGGTTCCTTAAAAAACTAAAAGTAGAACTACCATATGACCCAGCAATCCCACTACTGGGCATATACCCTGAGAAAACCATAATTCAATAAGAGTCATGTACAACAGTGTTCATTGCAGCTCTATTTAGAACAGTCAGGACATGGAAGCAACCTAAGTGTCCATCAACAGATGAATGCATAAAGAAGATGTGGCACATATATACAATGGAATATTAATCAGCCATAAAAAAGAAACGAAATTGAGTTATTTGTAGTGAGGTGGATGGACCTAGAGTCTGTCATACAGAGTGAAATAAGTCAGAAAGAGAAAAACAAACACCGTATGTTAACATATATATATGGAATCTAAGAAAAAAAACAAAAAGGTTCTGAAGAACCTAGGGGTTGGACAGGATTAAAGACATCGATGTAGAGAATGGACTGGAGGACACAGGGAGGGGGAAGGGTAAGCTGGGACGAACAGTGTTCATTGCAGCTCTATTTAGAACAGTCAGGACATGGAAGCAACCTAAGTGTCCATCAACAGATGAATGCATAAAGAAGATGTGGCACATATATACAATGGAATATTAATCAGCCATAAAAAAGAAACGAAATTGAGTTATTTGTAGTGAGGTGGATGGACCTAGAGTCTGTCATACAGAGTGAAATAAGTCAGAAAGAGAAAAACAAACACCGTATGTTAACATATATATATGGAATCTAAGAAAAAAAACAAAAAGGTTCTGAAGAACCTAGGGGTTGGACAGGATTAAAGACATCGATGTAGAGAATGGACTGGAGGACACAGGGAGGGGGAAGGGTAAGCTGGGACGAAGTGAGAGAGTGGCATGGATATATATATACTACTAAATGTAAAACAGGTAGCTAGCGGGAAGCAGGTGCATAGCACATGGAGATCAGCTAGGTGCTTTGTGTCTACCTAGTGAGGGTGGGAGGGAGAGAAAGAGGGAGGAGATATGGGGATATATGTACACATATAGCTGATTCAGTTTGTTATACAGCAGAAACTAACACACCATTGTAAAGCAATTACACTCCAATAAAGATATTAAAAAAAAAAAGTCCTGCAGCTACCCACCCCTTTGCTTTTATAGTTATAGACAGCTGAGATGAGGGAGGAGTGTATCAATGAACGTATATGGTGATCTCAGAAGTATTATTTTCTTTTTAGTACCAAACCTTAACTTTCAAGGTGGGATGAACGAAAGTTATACATTTACAAATAGAAAAACTAATGACATGGGAAGTCATCACCATTCCTCATTTTCTCCTTCCAGCTTTACAAGGCACAATAATTCACATCTTTGAGACCAGAAAGGAATTAAACTGTCGCTTTCCATTCCTTCTAAGTTCTCCATATAAGCTCAATTTGAGCAAGGAACTCTTTCCTAGCTGGCAGCTTGATAGGTAATGAATCCAACACTTTTCTCTACTCTTGGAGATACAAAAGCAGAGACATATGCCCAGATATAACCCTTGAGCATTAAGGACAGTATGCAGCTGCATACATTTCACCCTGACCCAGCAGATAGAATTTACAGTCTAAAAACATAAAACAAAACAACATGATTAAAAAGAGACAGTCTCTCTCCATTATAGACTCACGATGGACTTAAATGGGTAATAAATCAAGCCTATTCTTTTTGAATTTCTAATGCAGATATCATAAAAAGAAGAATATATATAAATTTGGACATAAATAGCTGCTCAAAAATTGTGACATTCTCTGCAAATGAGGGATTATCTACATCACATGAAATAACTCAGGCAACAATACTAATAGAGATATTTTAGAGAGTATGGTCTTTCAGAATTGAACTCACTGTGGAACCGTTAAAAACAAGCTAAAGATAATTAATTCTTATTAAATAATTTTTATTAAAATATAATCAAAATAACAATGATGTAGAATGTTAAAATCAAAACCTTATACTAATAATATGTTTTAAATGCTCTTTATAAATTTGGTATGCATAACTGAGCACAGCAGATTTAAAATTTGTGTTTTTTATTACAGCTGGGGGAGAAGACAACACTACTAGTAAAGAAAGACCATAAATATTATCTTTTCCCTCCCGGAACACCCAAAATGGAGCATAAGCAAAATGGAGTGACTGACAACACCACAAGTACCAGACACTCATAGTAAATAGTATATATTATATACATAAAGCCCTTCATAATTCAAATTTTCATAAGATTTTTAAAATATACGACTTCTGGTCCCATGGCACATTCTAACCCTATTCCTCCAGATTCTTTACATAATTCCAATCCCCAGAAATTTATGGTTTAGGCAAATTGTTACAATTTTGGAAATTTTTATTTCCCTGGCTTGAGGGTCAGTACTTGTTCTTATTCATGATTAAATATTTCCAAGTAAGACTCAACCTTTCTTAGTTCAGCTGAGGTACTGGCACCCAGTTCTGATCTCTTGTCCCTCTCAATAAATAAGCACAAAGCCCTTTTTTGGTTTTTCAAAGAGCTATACTTCTAAAAACTAAAAGGTATTAATAGACAAGAGAAAGGAGCTAAAATACAAAGTTAAGTTTCAAAGTCTAGGTCTTCAGATTTAATTCTCTATCATAACCCTGAGCTTACACACTGACAGATACATGGTGTTCACTTATTAAATTACAAATGCTAGACTACACATTTCTCTTTCCTCTCAAAGCCAATTACATTGCTATGAATAGTTACTATATTAATCAAACAGGTATTTACAGAGCTCTTTCAGTAATCTGTCTAGTAAACGACAGATTTAACTCAAGACTGGTAAAATACTGGAATCCAGATGGCAGTCACTCCCTCATCAGGCAACACAGAAAACTAGGTTCCTTAGTTCAACATTAGGTACAGAATCAGGTGGCATGAGTTATATCTTCTTTTTTTTCAACTTGGCATTAATTTATTTTGTGGTGGATTCTAGGCCATAGGTGACAGATTTAGAAGACAAAAGAAAATATGAACATTTAGCATATAATATTGGAATTATTTTAAATGGCACTATTCAATTAAAAAGCTTAATACATGTGACCAATAAAATGAGAGGAAAAGAGTCCATTCAAAATAGCATCAAATAATATAGGCAGTTTTGTTATGAATGTGGAAAAATTTAACCTCTTGAAGCATCTGACAGATTAAGCACACAAAACATAAATTAGTTTACAGAAGAATTAAATATAATCACCAATAAGACTGATTTATTATACATACAATGATTTCCTTTTCAAATCTCCATAGAAATTAAAAAACTGATTGTATATCAATTCACACAGGAAAACAAAATAAATTTAAGATTAAATATTGTATAGGGTATATTCCCTAAATGCAATCAATTCAAAGACTATTTTTTCTAAGAAAGAAATTAAACCCTTGGAAAATTAAAAATAATTTTATGTAAAAGTAGAGAAACTAATAAAACAGTAACCCATCAGCAGATATCAAAATTCATGGTCAATCTTGTTTCATCTATAGCACAATTAACTATCTTTACAACACTTTTAAAGCAATTCCCAAGTATCTCATAACTTTATTTGTACATATTTTGGTAGAATTCTTAGAAATTAAAAATACGTATAAAAACTTCTTGAAATGTTTTAAGAAAAGATGGCAGTTCAAGGAACGCATATTCATCTCATCCCTTAAATCCAACTGCAATGAACTTTGAAGACTGAAAATAGAGGGATACTGCATAATTTCTAAGTTAGAAAACTTTCAGAAATTCTGGTTCATTAAAAGCAACTTCAAGGATTTACAAGACTAACTTGCAAAACAATTCTTCAGAGAGTAACATGGTCTAGTGGAAAACAGAGATCTTAAGCCAAAACACATAAAAAGGCAAATTCAGTTTGGATTTCCTTTAGCCACTAAGGATCAATAAAAATGTGAGGGTGTGTCTGATAATAGGATCCAGAGAGTGACAATTATTTAAGAAAAAAAAAAAGTGTAGAAAGTTGGGTTGAACTCAGTGGTTGTTGAAAGAAGCAAAGTCCTTTAAACTTCACCTTATAGCTTATTTGTCAAAATGAACTCAAAGACCCAGGAGTGTGGGCACCTATCAGAAGCACCAGCATGGAAAGACTGGTATTATCAGGTAATGGGACCTCTATGGACATGGTGTACAAGAAATTTCAAGATGAAACACCCCGGCACAAAATCAAATATGGTGACATACAAACAAGAAAGGTAACGACATTTCTTTGCCCAGGATTATCCCCGCAAAGAGGGGCATGAAAAAGTAGATTTGACGATGTAGAAGATCATCTCAGTAATGCAGAAGGCATGCTTGAGAAACGGCTCCTCACAGAGGGGAAAAGAATGAAAACAATGGGGTGGACAAAAATGAGACATGTATTATAAACAGGAGGTCAAACAAAGGGGCAAAAACAAAGAAGTGGCCCTGAAGGAAAGACCAGCATAAATGGAACAGAAGCAGTATCATTGAGATAACAGAAGAATTTCTTTAGCTAAAATGCTTAATAGGTATATGAAAAAGGTTCCTGGAGTGTCAGGGTACAAGGATCACCAGGCAAAAATTAATGAAAAGAGAAAAACACTCAGACATATCCTGATGAAATATGCAAACTTCAAAGATAAAGACAATTCCTAGAAATACCCAGAACCACCCTACTCCTGAAAAGTTACACAGAACAGTTGGGCTAGGCTCTGACTTCTCTTCAAAATTAATTGTCAAAGATAATAAATAAGTATCAGAGCTTTGAGGAAAAAAAGTTATTTCACAAGAAATCTCCACCCAATCACATTGCTCAACTAAGAAAAGAAATTCATTTTCAGGTATGTAAAGACTCAGTAAGTACTCTACTTGATGAATCAAAATTAAGGAATGTTTAAATAGCAATACAGATGACTAATGATGTGCACAGAAACTATTTAAACTCAGATATTAGTCGCAATTGTAACTGTCATATTACAAAAGAAAATACACATTGGTAATTACAAAGTAACATGTAAATGTAAAACTAATTTAAAAAGTGTAAAACTATTAAAATAATTTGAAAATGATACTCCTGATATGCAGTTCAAGAACTTTTCTACACAAATGAAAAATAAAAAGGAAGTTGTAGTAAGAAGAATTAAAACTGTATTCTGTGTGTTACTTACACAGGAAGAGTGATCAAAATGGGTTTATTCTCACAGTTAATATTAAGGGAAATATGTTCTTAGGAGGGTTTCTAAGCTTTTTACAAGTGTTTAAACAACAAAAAGTCAAGATCGTTACTTTCCAAATCACTAGAGGGAAACAAAAACATTAATGTATGTAATATGCAGAGAAAAGAAGACAAAGAATACCCTGTGATGTAGCAATTATACTCTTAGGCATACACCCTAGAAAAAACTGGAAACAACTCAAATATTCACAAATGATAGTATGAATAAAAACACTGTGGCATATTCATACAATGAAAACTATATAGTAGTGAAAATTAATTAACTAACATAGATCAATACAAATGGCCAACAACAAAATGTTAAATCATTTCAGAATACATTATGACTCCATTTATAGGCAGATCAGAAGCAAAAAATTAAGTATTTTTTAAGCAATAGACAAGTATGAGATAAAACCACAAAGAAAAGCCAGATGATAATTATCACATAGAAAATAAGCTAGGATTTATCCCTCAGAAGAGAAATGCACACACAGGGGGCTTCAAAGCTATTAGTAGAGTTTTATTTGTTTTATTTTGTCTTGTTTTGATGTGGATAAACTTGCAGGTATTAAGCTTTTTTGTGTGTGTATGATAAAATTTAAAACTAAAAAAATTTAGAACATCGGAAAAAAAGCAGTGAGTTATTTCAAACTTAAAAAAATATATATTTCCACTGCTATGTAAAATGTTTCCAATTACAGAAAAAGATTAGCATCTCCCTGAAAACTAATCTAGCAAAACTCTGACAAAACTTCATAAAAATTACAGCTAAAAAAGGACTACATATACAAATACTAGAAAAAACAGTCTATTGATATTTATTAAATACACACACATACTCAAGACTGAAGATTTTATTGCAGAAATCCAATGATACTTCAAGATTTAAAATTTTATAACATTAAACTCACCTGTAGACCAAAGAGAAAAATATTATCTAAAAAAAGGACACCAAAGGTTATTTAATAAAATGATGCTTCATTGAAAACAAATTTAGTTAATGAAGAATTCTAGAATATTCCTCCTTTTGATCTCTCGTATGGCCCCTTTGTTATGCCATACACATCGAATAATTCCCAGTCTACTCCTTTACGAGTATAGGCTTACTCAGAACATTGCACCTTAACTTGATCCAGAGTTCTTGCTTCTGTAGAAGAGTACCCTTCAATGTGGGGCACACACACAAGATACTCCAATAGGAAGAAACACTTAACATATGGGTTGACACTGCCTCCTCCCTCCTTCACTCCATTTATCTGGCAGTCCATATGTTACTCATCCCATGTGAGACAACATGGAGGGGCTAACAATGGAATCCTCATTCATTCATTAACTTCTGACCAGTGGAAACTTCATCATTGATTAGATTCCATGTACTATGTCTAGGTTAAGTGGACATTTAATTTAAAATTTATGTAAGAGATATTATCTAATTTTAACTAAACCATCTCTCACAAAAATAAGAAGATTAAAAGATCCCTTCAAAGAAACCACAGTTTGACTAGTGCAAGCAAACAAACAAGAAAATGGCAGAGCTAACACTTCTCACGTGAGCTCATTATCAACAATACTGTGAAGCAAAAACAATGGCAAAGCAATCAGATATGAAAGAGGGCCAAAAGATTTCTAAATTATCAAAACCCACCTATCTGAACTGTGAATTTATATGCCCTGACCTTGTCCTAGGCCAATGTTATACTTTTTATGTTGGTGACAATTTGTAACATGTTCTAAGTATCCAGAAATTGAAGACAAATCTCTACGTTTTTCTCAACAATATTTTTCAAGTCACTGAAACTTAATCAAAACTTATTAAAGCTTAAAAATAAATATTATTTCAAGTACACGTAGTGATAAATATTTACAAGAGTCTTTCCAAGGCCAACTTCCGTATCACTGGGAAAACATTTCTTTATTTTCTTATGATAAAAATAGCTGAATTAATACATGAAAAATATGGCAACAAAACACTGTTAGAAAAATGACAAGAAATCACTACTAAGAAGTTGAGGAAACAAGGATTAGAGCAAATTATATTGTGTGGGAGGTTGTCTATAGAGTTGAATTCAACTACAGATGTTTCTAATGTATCTGAGCTTATTGTATTTACTCGGTTCTCTTTAAAAAATGAAATTCACAAAGAACTATCAATACTTTTTGGTGAGTCTTTAAAGGAAAGTAGTACCAAAGATGCACTCTCATAAGCAAATGGCTTTTACAGAAAGAAATTTTTCAGAGAAACATGTTAATTCTACTTAAGGCCACAATGAAGAAGCAGATACTTTAACTGGGAAGAAGAAGAAGTTGTGGGGAGGGGATGACGGAAGATGAAAGAGAAAGAGGATAGAAGGGAAACAGGGAAAGAGAGGGAAGGTTATAAGGGTAAGATCAGACATGAGAAAATCATTTACTGCTCATGTAACAGGCAGGGTAATGCAGCAAAGAAGCTGAAGTCAGAAGTGACAAAAATGGCTCAAGACGATTTCAGTGTGGTCAATTATATAAAAAAATCTTTGAAATAAGGCAAAACCTTCAAATGTACTTCATAATGAGATGTGAAGTGACAGAAAAATATTTTGTACCACAGAGGTTGAATGGATATCTTAGTGAAGAGTACTTAAAAATGCTACCAATCTTGAGAAGAGTTACACACTTTACTTTTCAAAAGTCTCATATTTGCTGACTTTTCCTGTGACAGCATCAGGTGATGAGCAATACCTTACCTAACAGATAATTTAGAAAACAAAACAAAACAGGAAGACATTTAATCTACCCTTTAAAATAAAGGTGAAATTTTAACAATGAAAAGAAAGTAATTACTTTTAAAAAGAAACTCATGCTATGGAGAGAGCTCTAAAAAAGGGGGGGGGGGCGTAAAAAGAATTTTCCTTCCATCATGTGATTTTTTTTTTGCTGAAAATATTTTGCATGTGTCTTACATTAAAATTCTCATCTCTACACTGAAGTAGGAAAAAGAACTTTCCAAACTATTTAAAAATCTCCCCCAAATTCTATGGGCTTCAGACCCTTTAAAAACTTTTATATTGATAAAAGAACAAAGAACTCACATGTCCTCAATTCAGATACATCAATTGTTTATATGTTGCTCATTTGCTTTATCATATTCTTATTTTTCTCATTCAACCCCTCCCTGTCTCTACACACACACACAGTTTTTCCTGATTTAAAATTAAGTTATTTCTCCTTGTTTTTCATAAGCTTGACATTTTTAACAGTTGAGGGCAGTTATTTTGTAGAAAGTCCTTCAATTTAAATTTGTCTTATGTTGCTTTATAATAAAATTAGATACCAAAAATGTCCTTTTGGCAGAAATACCACAGAAGTAAATGCATATCCTAGTGCATATATTAGGAGGTACATCATGTCGATTTGTCCCATTGGTGGTACTATTAAATTATAAGATACAGCAGGCTCACCTTGTATTTTCCCTGCTCCTGCCCTAGAATCACCCTTTTCTCCAAGGAAAACTGCTTCTTTTTAATGAGGAATGATGTTTAGAAGCCAGTATCTGGACCCTAGATATGCTCATTGATTATAGAGGTATCTTTGCTTCTAAGACCTTTCAATATACATCAGAAATACAAACATATGCATGCACATGCATATAAATCTATTTCTATCTCTATATAAAAGGATGAGATCATACTAATACTAATACCTCTACTGCCAATTCAATGCCAGCTTTCCCTCTTCATATTTTTAACTCTCTTCTCTGACAGTGAGAAATCTGGTTGTTTTTCTCAATAAAATTATACATATGATCAACCATACAATAAACAAACCTTCTAAAATTCAATATAATTTTTATAGTTCCTTTTGTCTTTACATCAATGATATATCATTTAAAACACAGGTTCATTTGTTTTTGTTTGTATTCTCTTTTAGATTTGTTCTTCCACATTCTTGTTGGTTTTATCGTTCAAAATTTGTTATGAAATTTGTGGGTTACAGTTAAGGTAGTAACTATAGGTAATTTATGTGATGCATTTTCTTTGTTCTTTTGTTTTTCAACTGCTTTTTACATGCAGGAAGGTCTGTATTTGTGTTCTATTGGTTACCTTTGCACTTATACATCTGCAATGCCTTAATCCCATTTTCTTATTATTTTATCATCTAGCAGGTCAACTTTTAATGAATGGTATCTTCTTATTCCCAACTACTGCTTTTGCAACAATTGATAAGTTTTTTCTACTTTCCTCTTTACTTCTCCCTTTATAGTTGCATTATTTCTACTTTGTAAGAACATATAAGATTTACATATTTTTCTTTCACCTTTAATTGCCACCTATGTTTTAGTCTTAGATCTACAACTAAATATAATTAATACTCACCATGGATCCTTATGCAAATGTTTTCTAGCCAACTCTTAGTTGCATAAAGCTCATGCTCTAGTAGATTCCTCAAGAAGAATTCAGGTGTATAGTCTTCCCTGAGTTTTGCATGTTTAAAATGTTTTTGTATTCTTAATACTTGAAGAACAGCTTAATATAAAATTCCTGGCTCACACTTCTTTTTCCTGTAGTTTCTTGAAAATGCTGCTCCATTATTACTTTGCTTTGTATGTTTCTTTTTTTTTCCTTTAATAGTGCTGCTATGAACACTGGGGTGCATGTATCTTTTTTTTAAATTTATTTATTCAATTTATTTATTTTTGGCTGCACTGGGTCTTCACTGCTGCGCGTGGGCCTTCTCTAGTTGCGGTGAGCGAGGGTTACTCTTCCTTGTGGTGACAGGCTTCTCATTGCAGTGGCTTCTCTTGTTGCGGAGCATGGGCTCTAGGCACACAGGCTTCAGTAGTTGTGGCATGCAGGCTCAGCAGCATGGCTCGTGGGCTCTAGACCGCAGGCTCAGTAGTCGTGATGCACAGGATCCCTCAGCATGTGGGATCTTCCCGGACCAGGGCTCAAACCCGTGTCCCCTGCACTGGCAGGCGGATTCTTAACCACTGTGCCAACCTTGGAAGCCCTGCTTTGTTTCTATTAAGAAGTTGCGTCAAATTCTCTGGACCTGTAGGCTTTTGGATCTTTTCTTTCCTCCTGAAGGCTCTGAGAATTTTTTATCTTTAAAGTCTAACAGTTTTATAAGGTTATGACTCAAAATTGACTGCTTAACATCAATTTCTCCAGGTAGCCTACAGTCCTTTCAATAGGTCTTCTTTTATTTTTGGAAAATTTTTTTAAATTATAGTTTTAAATATTGTCTCTGTTCTCATTTAGTTTTCCTAATTCAATTACACATATATGCTGAATCTTTTTTTGTCTCACTTCCATTTCAACCACTTTCTCTTTTACCTGTTTTACTTCTTTAATTCATTTTCATTTTCTTATTTTTCTGCTTTTCTTCAATGCCTTTGATTAAATTTCAGTTGAATCCATTCCCTCTTAGGTATCTTGGAATTTTGAATTCATTTCTAAGATGGTTTTTATCTTATTCTTGCATATTTTTCTTGGGTTCAATCAACTCTTCTCACTTCTTGCTAGGCTTCTTTGCTTGTGATTTTGTGGGGTTTTGAGGGATATTTTGTTTGTTTGTTTGTTTTTAAATTTATGAGTTTAGTTGGTTTTTCCTATCTCCAAATGCTTGTCTGAGGTTATTTCATTCAGTTTAGAGAGCTGTGTTACAGTTTTCTACTGTCATGGTTGTTGTCTTTTGAGGGAAGGGCTTTCATTTGCTGAGATATTTTGATTCTCATGTTATGTTTTCTTCTTATGGTAGCTTTCCATAAATTTAGGAGGCTTTCGTCTATTGTGACTTTGGCTTTGGGGTGGTTCATAAGATTCCTATTTCAAGAGCCCCCTCTCTTGTTAGCATAGCAAAGTATGATTTCTTTAATGGATGATTTTTTTGTGTGTGTGTGTGTGGTGGTGATGTGAAGAGGGTGATTGTGTATCCTCCAATTTGGGGGCAGTGGTTTCCATTTCATCTTGCAGAACCTTAAATTTCTCCCTTTTGCTACTTTTTCCTTCACTATCCAATCTCTAAAGGGTGCTTTTCCTTCTCTTTAACTTTCTTCTCCCCCAGAAAAAAATACCCTTCAAAGGCTACCACCCTCAAATCACACACACTTTTAAACCTAGGACCTATAATCAGTGCTCTGATCTACCAGGACTCTCTTGTACTTAAGGTGTGGGTTCCCTTTCTAATGGTGATTTTAGAGCAATCCTAGTTTCCCCCACAGTTTTTCAGAATTGCCCTTGTTCTCCACAAATGCTTGCTTCAGGAGAGAGAAATCTCTCTGCTGGGATTTGATGTCTACTTTTCTACTTACAGAAAAGTTCATAGCATTCTGTCTTCTAGTTATGTTGAGGGCATGGATTTTATACAGTTTTATTTGTTCTTTCTTGTTGATCTTTACTGATTTCGATTTTGGAGGATATATGAAGAGACTTAGATTTACCTTACCTATCATTATCCTTACTTGCCCAGAAATTGATTCAAATCCTATTATACAAAATGTAAAAATGTGAAAGTATCCCAAAATTTGCAAGAAAAACTGATCTCAGGCAAGATGAAAAAAATGTTAAATTTCAACAGAAAAACACTGCATAATTAACAAAAGGAATTAAGAAAAGGATCATAGTTTATTATGTGTACACAAAGATTCATCTGTTCCATTTTCATCCATGTACCATTCTTCCATTATGGAAAAGCAAGTATCAAAATAAACTGAATACAGAAACAGACTTTTGAATCAATGTATGACAATCATACTGACATTTTTTAAAAATTGAAGCTTACGGCTCTGATTAACATAGGATTCAGTCATTCATTCAACAAATACTTAATTAAGCATTTACTATGTGCCAGACACTTGGAATACTGAATAAACAAAGCAGATAAATATCCCCATCTAACATTCTCATGGGGGAGAGAAATAAAGAATGAAATTAATAAACTTATTTTTTAAGAAGATCACAAAAACTTTTTATATGGTTAATAAATAAAATTTAAAATATAATTTAGTTCACTTTTATCATCATACCAAAAATTTTCTTTTAGGTATTTCTATCTCACTACATTAAGTTAAATATTGGGGAGTATGTTCCCAGTTTTCCATTTTTAGGAATATAATTAGAGTTTGTGAAACACAGATGTCTAGAGGATATCACCAAGAGATCCTGGACTTAGAGCTAGATGAAATAACTTGTGAAACATTGGGCTGTCTCTCCTTGGAGAGTGGATTATAAATACATTTACAGGTATAAGAGGAATCATTCCAATTGTTTAGGTTTTTGTTGTTTGCTTCAAGTGTATGTGTGAGAAGAAGGGTTGTATATTGTTATTAAGCAGCCAAAAATGAGGCCTGCATTAAATGTCTGTCAAAAATTCCAGTTCTAGAAATTTATCCTATATTGCATGTTGGCAAAGAATAGGATAAGTTAAGTTTAACATTATAGTAGTTTATGACAACTAAAGACTGGAAAAAATCTACACGTTGAAACAATAGGAAACTACTGTTTTAGATTCTTAAACTGAATTACTACATAATGGTAAGAAAAATGAGTTAGATCTATATATGCTGATATGTAATTTTAAAACTGCAGAACAATGGTATATATGATATATTTCTACCTATGTATTAAAAAGGAGATCAGCTATATGCTTGCATATGAACAAAGTATTTGGGGAATGAAATTTTTAAAAAACTATAATAGTGGTTAACTTCATAATGGGGACATTCTCACCCTTCATGTTATTTGAATTTACTTTTCTTTCTATAAACAGTGTTCTTGATTACTTTTTAAATAAAAAAGACTAATTATAAATACCAACTCTATTTAAAGGTACAATATTTAAAACAGAATGAAGAGATAAACTGTGATAAAACAGAAAGCCATTTTCTAATATAAAAAGGTAGCATTTTGTATAAGTGTGGGAAACAAATAGCATATTCAATAATTAACACAGGGATAAAAGATTCATTATTGGAAAATAAAAAATAAAATTTTACCTCATACTATACAGACCAAATCAATTTCCAGATAAATTAGTGATTTAAATGTAAATTTTAAAATAAAAAAGATTAACCAGAAGAAAATACAAATTAATGTATTTATAATATTAGAGTAGGGAAGGCCCTTCTCAACATGACAGGAAGCGTGCACAAAGGAAGAGTAATATATGTACCACATGAAAATTTTAAAACTTTCTATAAGGCAAAAAGTAACACAATGCTAAATAATAAACAACAACCTGGAAAAATATTTCACATACACATACACACACCCACACATACACACATTTAGAATATAAATTATTTCAAGTCATTATGAAAAGGACCAATATTACAATTCTTTTTAATGAACAAATAATGTTTTTTTAAAAACAAATATTTTATAAGAAAAATATAAATTTTAAATGTGAGATGAGTTTAAAAAATTATAATACGCAGTTTTGCCAAAGATTTAGGTAAGCAGAAACTTATACACAGAGTAGAAATATACACTGGTACACCATTCTGAAGGGGTATTTGATAATATGCATTAAGAGCATTAATAATATGAATATCATTTATCTCAAAAATCTTTCCCTCTAGCAAATTACCCCAAGGAAATAAACATTTTTATTCAAAGATGTATTCAAAGATAAAAAACACAACAACAAAAACCTGCTGTCCATCATCATTTATAAGGATGAAAAACAACCTAACCATTCAACAGGAAACTGGTACACTAAGTTTTATGCATGAGAATTCTATACAGTCCATAAAAATGGTGTTATAAAAGAATACTTATCAGCATGTAAGAATATTTGAGATATTATAATAAAAAATTAGAAAATGCAATAAACTATGGTTCTATTTATTTAAAATACACATTTCATAAGTAAATTCCTGCAAGGAAAATAGTCTTAAAGCATATACAAAACACGCTGACAGTAATTAGTGTTAGAATTATGTGATTTAAAATTTTTAAATTTATTTATAGTTACTAAATTTTCTATAGTAAATTTGTTTTTATTTTATTAAGGAAAAAATAGAGTACAGGTAGAGAGTTATTCCTTCTGAGTCTAGACTGAGAAGATGAGTTAAGATATAGATAATTTTGAAGTGGTAGGAGAAGTAGTTTAAAAAGAAATCATACATGCCAGTTTCTATTTTCTTAGTGTATTAGAAGGATATCTAAATAGTACAGAAGGTAGGAGTGGAAAGTGGGGAATTTAAGCAAAGTGATAAATCTTTAAAGCAGCCCTTAGAGAAAAAGGAAATGTGGTCATTTCTTGAGATGGTACCGAGGTAGTAACAGTGTTATCTGGTGAAAGAGAGATTTTAGTTTAAATAAAAGGAAGATTGAGGGAGACAGGAAGTGGACAGGAGGGACAGAAGAGGAATAGGAAGGATGTGACGCAAAGAAGAAAAGGAAGAAGGAAGAGGAGAGCAAAGTAAAGATGAATGAGAAGGCAGAAGGTCAGAGAGAGAGGGAGGAAATGAATTGGGAAGTTTGAAAAAGGAAAGGGGTTCAAGGAGTAGGAAGGAAAAAAAGAAGACTGAAGAAAGAAGTCAGGGCAGAGTGCTCTAAGGTTGAGGAAATAAGAGAATTTATTACCAATGAAATGGGTCATCTAGAGACAGCTGTGGAGTGTTGTGGTTAGCTGGAAAGGAGTAACTACATGGAACAGTAGGCTTGAGGTGGTTGTACAGTGGGTAGAAATTACCCTTTATACAGTGAAGCTTCTAGATGGAACTTTGATACTGGCACAGAGGGTGCACAAGATGTAACATATCTCTATACTACAAAACACCCTTCCTAAATGTCTATAATAATTTCTGAATGATTACAAATGATAACATTTACTTACATTTCTTAAATAATTTAAGAACTCTTCCAGGTTTTAAACCTAGTAGAATATAAAAATTCCAAGAAAAAAGGACGGGGTGGGAAATTACAAGAAAGTAAGTTTCAGGCTATATATAATGGGGGGAGGGAAAGGCACTTGTGGTGAAGAGTACTCTGGAAAGCTGAGAGGAGATAAATATTATCATGCTAAATTATTCAAAACAAAATTGCTAAGCAGGCAGAATATCATGGAGTTTTTTTTCAGAATCAATTCTATCACATATATAAATTAGTTTCATACTGAATAGCTGCACTTTATTTTCTGACCTCAGACAGTGAAAACAGAAGGTTCTGGCCAAATGAGGAAGAAAAATCTATTACCCTCAGGGGAGCTGCGCTTGTTTAACCAATTAAAGTACACTGGACAAATGCCCTCTACCATTAGGATAACACCATCAGAATAAAGAGCACACTTGGAGCTCTCCCTGGTGCTGCAAATGTCCTGGCTGTCTGTTACCCATTCTTACACTGACCTATCTGCCTGAATTCTCATTAGTCTTATTTCTGCAAACTACACACTTACCTGTGCCTCTGTAAGTATATACTTTAAAACTTTATTAGAAAATGCATAATAGAGACAGATCAAAGGGTTCTATTTCACATCATTTATGTCAGATATTTTCTTCATATTTCCCAACAATTTTAAAAATTAATAACCAAAAAATAAAAGCACAGTGGTACTAATGAATCTGAATAAAAGTATCCTCATATATATCTATCTATCTCTATATAGATAGATAGATGAGAAGCACTAGATTAATCGTAGGCTATATGGTCAGCTAAATATCTCTAGGAATTATTCTTCCTGGAAAAAAATTCACCTTTGAGATGATTTTATTGGTCTATCTACTCTTACAAAATCTGTATATCTTTAGTTGTTTTTCCCCCTTTCTGATCTGTAATTAATAGACAGTAATTATACCACTGCCTAAATGGCATGCCTTTTATTACATATACTTAAAGAAAAAAGAAACCAAAAAACCCCCACTTCATCACATTAAATTCTTCCAGAATCTAAGCACCTAGCATGAACTAAATAAGGAGGATAACCAGAATTCCCTGAGTCATAATGTTGAAATCTCCGAGAGTAAGTATTTTGAATTTAGGAAATACATATATATTTGGGGGAGGGGGTAAATTTTTGTGGCACTTATTCAGAATGTTCAACAAAAGTACGACCTCCAAAGAATCAAGACATTAAAATGTAAAACTTCATCTAAGTGACTTCAGCATTCCAAAGGACACTGTGGTTATTACAATTAAACCTTAGTATATTAATAAAATTATTTAGTTTACAATAGAAACCAATATGAACAAATAGGTTTAGGAAGAATTATCTAAGTATAAAAGAAATCAAGAATTCTCTTCAAATTATTGTTTTAGTTCAAATGGCCTGTTAGGTGATTTAATTTTCCTCTGAAATGGTTGGTCCTCTGAAAAAGAGATTCCTCTCATAAAGAACTTAACCTGAGAAGCTCAAGCAGGCAATCAACTGTTGGGAATCTATTTGTCTAAAAATACTTAAAATTAATACTTTTTATACTACCTAGTGATCTAGAAATTATGTCAGGAAACCTTTGGATACTTCTGTCACTAAGCCATGTTTCTTTTTTAAAATCATTTTTTCCTGTTAATACAGAGGAAAGATGATATAACTTAGTACAACAGAACTCTTCTTTCTTGCCCGAAAGCACAGTTTGTAAACAGGTAAAAGGAAACTGCACCTACCAGAGAATGCTGCCAACTCCTCCCATCCCAATACCAACTCCCTGTGGCCTGGGGTACCCTTGCAGAACACTTAGCAGCTCTACAGAGCAATCTGAAAACTACTGCCTTAAGCATAAAACATTTTAAGTTGATTTTTGACATAACATTATATTATGAATGAGAACAAATTAGAATCAAAGGTGAATAGGCAAACAGTGCTGAAAAGTAATAAACATGTATATTCTTAACTTTTCTAAATCTAAGAATTAAAGTTTTATTAAGTGGTAAAAAGATATTGTAAGAAAGTTGATCTAATTCAGGGATTCTTAATTAAGGGCAGTACCATGACAGGATAGTCTAGAAAAGCATGGGTCCATTTTTGTTTGTCACAGTGACTAGGCGCGGACAACGAGTAATTAGGAGGCAGGAGCCAGGGATGCTAAACATGCTACAGTGCACAAAGATTTGTGCCATCCCAAAGCCAACAGCACGTCCACAGAGAAACACTGATGTAATTCAACTAAAAGTAAAAATTAAGAATTTCCAACAAATTGGGAAATTTCCAATGAATATCTGACTCACGAATATCCTTTCTAAATAACAGTAGTGGAAACTCGGAGTCCAGAGGCCCTGCCTCCAAAGGAAATAAAACTCCTAGCATAACCAAATCATACTATCTAGAAAATGACTATATATCCTTTTATATAGAGTTTAACTAGATGCTGCTTTCCAGAAGTACCTCTTGCCCAATCCATCTAACAAACAAAACAAAGCAAACAAGACACTGAAAAAAAAAAACCCAAACAAAACACACCATAAAGAATGAAGGAAGAGATGTGTGTGCTAGAAACTGTAGAAGAAACTTAAAATACTTTTTTCTTAGGAAGGATATTATGTGAAGCTTAAATTTTACCACAAAGAGATAATAAGTACACACTGGAGGACAGCCTAGGGATTATTACGACATTTCTATCAGAAATTTCACACTCATTTCTAAACAACTGATTTTAAGTAAAATTACCAAATAAAATTCATTTGTAAGTTGACTGCTACCTACAGTGGCAAAGAATAACTGTGTCTCTGATTTCACAATGATGATTAGATTTTTATATGTATAATTCTTGAGTTTGAAGGGCAAATATATTTACTACATGCTATTCTAAATCTGTTTATCTTATTCAAATGAACATGTACATTAACCTTTAAAATTAGACTAAATTTGAATATATAAAAAACAGTATGAACTACAGATTACTTTGATTCAAAGTAGTAAAAACAAATTTTTATCCAAATGTTTCTTTACAATAAGTTATAAACTATGAAAAAATGTATTGAGGAACTGTTACATCATTAGAAAAGACTGCACTCTCCTAAAAAATTGGGTACACATTGACATACAGTAGTATTAGCAAATCAATTCAAAATTTCTCAAATTAGAATAGGGTTTTATAAGAGAAAAAACTAAAATGCACATATGCAACTTTTTACTATTATTGTTTTTTACACGAGACTTCTTTCAAGACAATGAAAAGATATATTAAATTGGAAATTATAGATTATTTAATCAAAAAATGTTTAATTGACATGTCAATAAAAAGATGTGAAGGTTTTTTTGTTTGTTTTTAAGAAACACGAGATCTGAAATGGGCATTTTTACTTCTAGAAATGGCAGAAGAGGTCATTTAGACCTATGCTCCTACCAATAACCAGAAAAGCTGGAAAATATTAATATTCTTTTTTTAAGTTTCTCAAAGAAATCAGAGAATGACAAAGTAGTGAAGATTTATTGGACCAAGAGAGAGGACAGAAATCCAGGAAGTCAAACTTAGCCTTTGGGTTTGTCCTGCAAGAATTACGGGAAAGACAGTTGCGACTGAAGCATGTTTGACAGCCTGGATAGTCTAGGGAGAAATAAACAAATACAACTGTTTTTAGTTGTGACGCTGAAAATTTCACCCTAGTAGTTAGATGAACAAGAGATTTGTTCTTGCAGAGACTACAGACTAAGCTGGAGTCATTTAGTGGGCTCAGAAAATTCGATTAAAGCGATCGTAGACTGCTAATGTTCCTCAATTCCTGTCACAAGCAAACTATCCAAAATAAACTCTAGAGAAAGACAATATAATTTCAGGTCTCGAATTATGTCTATAAATGGTTTTCAAGTACAATCCGTATACAAATCAAGTTACAACCAGAAAACTCAGGAGGAAAGAGATGCAAGAAGCAACAAAAACAAAAGGGTAAAAGTAAAAGCACACTCAAAGGAGCTCCAGATATTGGAATTATCAATCACAAACAGTATTTTTTCAAAAATCCATATGTATTTGCTTATCACATGTAAGAGCGTTGAAAAAACAAAGACAAATATAATTATTAAAGGCAGCCAGAAGAAAAATATGACAATTTCTTCAAAGGTGCAAGATAAGAACGATATTTAAGTACTCACGAGAAACCATGGAAACAGAGGTAATGGGATTAAATTTTCACTGTGCTCTAAGAAAATAACATCAAATTTAAAGCTCAACATCCAGAGTATATCATTCAAAACTAAAAATGCAATGTGAAAACCAGAAAATATTTTTTTAGGTTTAATAATTATTTTATTTATAAATTTCCACCAATCTTGCCAGTCATATTATTCTGGATATCAGAGATGGATTAAATAGTTTTTTCTTATATTCATCTATATGAAAATTCTGGGAAAAAAAGAGAAGAATTTGGGGATTAAATCCCAAATTTAATCCAAATCAAAATTCCAACCCTTTTTTTAACTGAAAGGAAGCGACAATATCATTAAAAAATGTAAATGCAATAATCAAAAAAGTTATGGAACCATAAGACAGGAAAAAGGCAGAAGCAATTATCTTGATTCCATCTCTTTTGCAATGTCTGTCTTATTCATTGCTCCAAAACAGTATGTAGCTGGCACACAGTAGGGGATAATGTTAACTCAGCTAAACTGAATTCTTCCAGTCAGTACTTTCCCCAGTCTAACATTATTTCTACCAAAGTTTATATCCTATTAACACTCTGTGGTAACAACGGGAGAGAAGAGTAACATTCTGAGCAAACAGTAGGTATTCAATAAATGTTTGCCAAGTACACAAATCAAGTTTGTTTATTTTCTAGATTTAAAAATCTCCATTTCTCTAGCTTTTCCTCATGTGATCTATTATCCGAACTTTGATCCCCTTTGGATCCATTCCAAACTATCCTCATAACGTTTTAGTTTTTCCGCAAATTAGACAACACACCCAACCCTGGGGGATCTAAATTTAACCTATCCACAAACAAATAATAAATGTACTGAGAAATTCTAGTGTTTTTAATCTCCACTGAATATAAATGCTATATAGAAATCCATAAATACTTCTATAAACAATATTGTCAGACCGTGTAATCCATTTCCTAAGAATAAAATATGTAATTAGAAACAAAAGTACTGAATTTCCTTGTTTATACTTTCTTTGAGGCTGATCAGGTAATGATGAGCCAGTTCTAATTTAATTAAACATTTATATAATCTAGTGATTACATATTATTATGATAGTTCATATTCTCTCAGTATTTTGAGCTTTTCAGCATATACTATTGATATCCTTATCTTTATGTTTTTAAAATCAAGATACAAAATGATAAAATTACAGAGCTATAGAAACATAATGACAATGTTCTTTTATCAATACAACCCAGTTATAGGTATAATTCTTTTTTCTTCCTTAAAATCACCCAGCAATGTGGCTAGTAAAAGTGACCAGCAATAGGGACTTTCCTGGCAGTCCAGTGGTTAAGACTTCACCTTCCAATGCACGGGGTGTGGGTTCGATCCCTCATGGGCGAGCTAAGATCCCACATATCTTGTGGCCAAAAGACCAAAACATAAACCAGAAGCAATAATAAAACAAATTCAATAAAGAGTTTTAAAATGGTCCACATCAAAAAAAATCCTTAAAAAAAAAAGTGACCAGCAATAAAATATACAAATACAGCATACAAAAATATGAACATTTTCATTTTCAAATAAAAATTCACAAAGGTTCTCAAGAAACTTGAGTTACCAAGCAAAATATAAACTCTTTCAATATTAAAAGTCTAAAAAATTTGTAAACTACCAAAATGCTAAATTATAAAACAATTTTATAATATACTATTTGCTTCATTCTAGAAGAACTTTAATAAACAGTAAAATTGTACATCTGCATATATTACTATATAGACAGACACATGCACACTTGTACACAACATGCACTAGGGCAGTATTTCACAAAATGGTAAGGAAGAAGAATAAGAAATGATTTGGGGAGGGCAGAAGGCTATGGCAAAAAACTAACATTGATTCATATGGTGATAAATTGGTTCTCCTTACTTTCAATCCTTGGTATATCAAAACAGTTTGATGCTAGTATTTCTTTGGCACCTCTCTAATAACTCTAATCTCCCTTTTTTTTTTCTTTGTGGTACGTGGGCCGCTCACTGTTGTGGCCTCTCCCGTTGCGGAGCACAGGCTCAGCGGCCATGGCTCATGGGCCCAGCCGCTCCGCGGCATGTGGGATCCTCCCGGACCGGGGTACGAACCCGTGTCCCCTGCATCGGCAGGCGGACTCGCAACCACTGTGCCACCAGGGAAGCCCTCTAATCTCCCTTTTTAACAAGAGTAAATATCTAGGAAATAGGCTCATTGTTGCCTTTTCACTCTACTGGATTTTTTAAGTTCTCTTCTTTTTCTGGCAGGTGTTACTATTTAATGTGACAATGTACTATTTATGTTTTAAATACAGTTAATTAAGAAATAAGGAACATAAGTTAAAGAAAAATATTAAGGAAATAAGAGTAGAGGTGATATAGTAAAGCAGAGACTAAATCTTCCACAGTAACAAAACCCTCAAAATCTCACTGGGCACATGCCAACAGAATAAAGAATACATTTCACAAGCTCTTCGTATGTAGGTATGGACATGTGCCTAAATTCTGGACAATTTTAGATCTAAACAAAGTTACCTATGGCAGCTTCCAGGAACCTTCCTTAAAAGAGAGCTGGCATTCACCCTCTCAGCTCTCTTCTTCATTCCTTTCTCCTCCTGCTGGCTAGAATACAGACAGAGGATGGCTGAAACTAAAGAAGCCATCCAGGTTTATAAGGTGACCTTGTCAATGGAGGCTATGCATGGCAGAGTAACAAGGTAAGAACAACCTGGATCCCTGAGTATTTTGTTTGACAGAAGTACAATACTAGCCCCTTTCCACCTACTTCCAGACTCTTAGGTGATGGCAAAATAAGACACTTCTATATCATTTAAGTCACTGTTGTTTGGGAATCTCTGCTATCAACAACCAAATCTAACCCTATCTGCAAATTATGGAGTATAAAAAATATTGTCAAAATGGTTATGCAAATGATTAAAGTTGGAAAACAATAAACTAAGGCCCTGAAGTGCCATGGGTAGATCACTGTCAGTCCCTGAAATTTATCAAGTGATCCACTAACCATTAGCAGTTTGAGTTATACAAGAAATTTTGACTATATATGTCACAAATATGAAATGTAAAATATTTATTTCCACAGAAATTCTATTATATTCTATGTTCTTAAAGGTTGAACACATGTTACAAGGACTAGCATTCAGTTCATCTTGACTACAGAGTTGAAAAATTACTGTTTACTTAGTTAAACTTATACTTTTTCATTATTCTTAATGTGTTTCATCATATCTCCAATTCACAAAATTAAATGGCCATCTGAAAAATTATTCACTGATGTGTACAAATGTTGAAGAAAACAGTACCAAACCCCACCATACAGATTAAGACAATTAATGACAATAGGGAATGACTCCAGTGCACTATCGTCTCGTCTCTATCTGGTTCCAAAATATTTGTATGACTCCATGTACACATTAAACAGTCACTCCCATTTCCCCTTTACTCCCACCCCTGACAACCATGAATCTGCTTTCTGTCCCTATGGATTTGCCTATTCTGGACACTTCATATAAATCAAATTACACAACATGTGACACTTTGTGTCTGGCTTCTTTTACACAACATCATGTTTTTGAGGTTCATCCATGTGGTAGTATGTTATCCGTACATTCCTTTTTTATGGCCAAATAATATTCCAAATAATTATATTATTATATCATATTTTGTTTATCCATTCATCAGCTGATGAACATTTGGGTTATTTTCACTTTTTGGCTGTTGTGAATAGTGCTACTATGAACATTCATGAACAAATTGTTTGAATACTTGTTTTCAATTCTTATGAGTACTACCTAGGAGTAGGATTGCTGGGTTACAGGATAATTATATGTTTAACTATTTTAGGAACTGTCAGACCTTTTCTACAATGACTAAACAACATGCTTCTTGATCTCAAATCACTGTTGAAGAAAGTAGTGAAAATAGTAAATCTGTTCAATAGCAATCACTCAGTATACGTCATGTCAGTGCTGTTTTAATAAAATGGCAATGAATGAAAGACTTAGCTTTTCTACACTTAAATGTAATCTGGATGTCAATGGGAAATACATAAGGTTTTCAAATGATGAAAAATTATTTAAATTTCATGATATTCATATCTGTGAAAATCATTTCTGTGGTTTTACAAATTATTTGTTCAAGTATCATACCTTGGGTGATATATCTAATACTTTGAAATGTCTAAGAATTACTTCATGGCTGAAATACCATGATTTTTAATACTAAGTTAAGATTTCTTAAGAAGTCCCAATATTAAGTTAGGGACTCTGAAAGATACCTGAAGTAGTCCCAGGTCAGTAGCAATGCAATATAAATCCTTTTCCAAGAAAATGCCTCAGTTCAGGCACCCAGGTTTTCAATAATGATGCCATAAGCAAAGACCACCAAACACACATTGAAACAAATCACCATGAGTGCTAGACAGCACAAACAATAACCAATTCATCAGATATAAAATATAAACATGGAGAAAATATTTAAAGAAATAAAATGTGGAATTAGAAAATCAAGCAAGCAACAAGAAAAACATAATAATAGTGTCTAATACATGCCTTATATATGCCATTAGAGTCCTCAAAGGATGGAATAAATAGTACAGCAAAAAAGATTTGAAAAGATAATGTTTTACATTTTTTAGAGCTGATGGAAGACCCAAATGATATATGAAGAAAATACAAATCCAGCAGAACAGATAAAAAGAAGCATACACCAAGTGCATGGTAATAAAACCCCACAAAGCCAAAGAAAAGGAGAAAAATCTTAAAAGCAGCCAAAGAAAACAGGCAGGTCACCAACTAAGAAATGACAGTTGGACTGATGCTGATTCGTCACCAATAATTTCAGGCAGAAGATAGTAGAGTAACATAATCAAAGTTTTAAAGTTCTATTAGAAAAAAAAAAAACCTGTCACAGAAAATCACATCCTCAGCAAAACTACCTTTCAAGAACATGGATGGAAGAAGAATTTTCAGACAATCAAAAACACTGTATCACCAAAATATCTACACTAAAGGAAATGCTAAAGGATGTACCTCAAGAAGAAGAAAAACAACACCAGAAAGGTCTTAGAGTGTCAAATAAACGGTGAACAAGTAAACTGGTAAATCTATAAGTAAATGTAAAAAACATTCAAATGTTCAAATGAAAAATAAATGGGGACCCCTGGGTAATGGTTATAATTGCTAATGATTCACTGAGTTGCGCACTTATACTTTTTGTACTTTTGTTTGTAATATGTTTATCGACAAATGTTTGCTCAAATAAATATTTCCCAAAAAATAATGAAGTTCATATAAAATAATGAAGAGAATGTCTTTAAAAAAAAAAGTTGAACTGTCCAAGAATACCAGCATTAAGAGCCACAGAAACAGAAGCCATAATCAGAGATCTGGTTGAAGGTAATCAGAGTGAAAGTGTGCTAAGGTCACTGTTCAAGAGCAGATGAAGTTATAACTTTAAGACTCTGTTAATACATATGGCAACATTTCCGGGAAAGATTCTAAAAATGACAGAAATAGAGCGTACAATATCTAAGCCAGCTGTGTTTATAAATGGAATAAAAAGCAAATAAACCAAAACATATGTTAAGGTATTTTTTTTAAAATATAGAAAAAGCAGGAAAAATTAACAAAGATAGTAAAAACAAGTCTAAAAACAACAGTAATCAAAAATAATAAAAATGAAAATCAATCCAAGAGTTTATAGCCAGATAATGACTGAATAAAGAAACAAAATTTAAAAAGATACATTATTTATTTTTAAGATTACTAATTCTTCTTTTTTTAAATTTTTTTGGTTTTATTTATTTTATTTTTGGCCATGCTGGGTCTTTGTTGCTGCGTGCAGGCTTTCTCTAGTTGGGGTGAGTGGGGGCTACCCTTCATTCCGGTGTGCAGGCTTCTCATTGCGGTGGCTTCCCTTGCTGCGGAGCACAGGCTCTAGGCATGCGGGCTTCAGTAGTTGCAGCACGCAGGCTCTAGAGCACAGGCTCAGGAGTTGTGGCTCATGGGTTTAGCTGCTCCTCAGCATGTGGGATCTTCCCGGACCAGGGATCAAACCCGTGTCCCCTGAATTGGCAGGTGGATTCTTAACCACTGTGCCACCAGGGAAGCCCCCCTTTTTTTTTAATTTTTAAAATTTATTTTATTTATATTATTTTTGGAAGATTAAAGGTTCAAAGGTTATACCAGTTATATTCTAGTCACATAAATGGGAGCTGCTATATCAACAGGAGACATAATAGGTTTAAAACAAACAGTATTATTTGCTTTAAGGAGGGTCATTATTTAATGATAAAAAGTTCAATTTATCAGAAAGACATGATAGTTCTAAACTGGTATGCACTAATAATATAACCTCAAAATATTTAAAGCAAAAGTTGTTAGAATTTACAAACACAGAAATTTACAAATCCACCACTATGGAGGGAGATTTCAAAGCATCTTTTATTTACTGATAGTCCAGACAGACAAAAAAATTAATAAAGATACAGAAAGGTAAAATGATTATCCAGCTTAATCTAACAAACATTTAAATTAGAGAATACGTATTCTTCTCAAGCACATGGGGAATATTATAAAAACTGACCACCTACTAGGCCACAATGCAAATATATGCAAGAACTCAGTAACAAAAGATAGACAAAGAATTACTGGCCCAGCGGAAGGGCTTTAAACCAGAGGAACCAGCCTGGGATCCCAGGACCTAACTTAAATATAATCTAAAATGCACCCGGTCTTCCAAAAGGCAAACAAAAAAATAACCTTGCACCACCACTCCCAGGGCAGGCAGCTGAGGAGGATGGTGTTCTATTTGGCTTATAGGACAGTCACATGTTGTCAACGAATATTTTATAGATGAGTAAATTGAAACTTAGAGTAGTGGGTTTTAGAGCCAGGATTTGAGCCCAGTTTGTCTATTTATTGAACCCATAAACTTATTCACTATTTTGAATTTTGTAGTGGGACTTTAATAAATGTTGAATGAGTGAATATAGGTTATTGAGCTTGCTTGAGTATCAGATCAGCAGAATTGAGAGCAAATGAACAGAATAGTTACATTTTTGATGTGTGTTACTCTAAGTTTGTAGTCCTTTGATAATACATACATAGTCCTTTCTTAAAGGGAACTGCTTTAAGACAGGTGACCGTCATCTAGACTCTCATAAAAGATTACCTGCAAGTCTACACTTATTTTCCACAAAAAGTTATCAAACAACACAATATGCTTAAGTAATATTCTTTTTTCGCCAGAATTCCTTCCCTCACTGCTAAAACATTAAAAAAATTTAAAAAGATGCTGGGAGGACTTCCCTGGTGGCACAGTGGTTAAGAATCTGCCTGCCAATGCAGGGGACACGGGTTCGAGCCCTCGTCCGGGAAGATCCCACATGCGTTGGAGCAACTGAGCCCGTGTACAACTAATGAGCCTGCGCTCTAGAGCCCGAGAGCCACAACTACTGAAGCCCGAGCTCCTAGAGCCCGTGCTCCGCAACAAGAGAAGCCACCACAGTAAGAAGCCCACGCACCGCAATGAAGAGCAGCCCGCACTCGCCACAACTAGAGAAAGCCCGTGCACAGCAACAACGACCCAATGCAGCTGAAAATAAATAAATAAATAAATTTTTTTTTAAAAAAAAAAAAACAGATGCTGGGAAACCTTCAGTTTGGGGAACACAAAAGAAAAGGAATTTCCTTGAAACTTTTCACTATGTATTATAAACACCCACACTCAAAGGGAGGAGAAAAGAAAAAACAAAGAGAAGTTTCCAATAAAAAATATTAATGAAAATTTCTGCTTCTACATATCTTTCCTTCAAAGTTTTCAGAAAGGTACTAAAGTTAGTTGAATGTTCCTGATAATGCAGGAGACCTCTTTAAAAGAGAGGGAACTACATAAAATCATGAACCTTTGGTATTTGTCCAATAGCAGTATTGTGATAGAAGGAAATTTCTATAAGAAATCTACTTCTTTCCAGGTATTACTTCCAGGCATTACTTCCAGGCATTAAGACATTCATTTGAGATTCATCTGTAGTCAATGCTTGATCTTCATGAAGTGCTATTAATGGTACTATTTTAGAGAGTAAATATAGGTTTCATATAATACATCAAAATTTATACTTTCCATGGACTTCCCTGGTGCAATGGTTAAGAATCCACCTGCCAATGTAGGGCACACGGGTTCGATCCCTGGTCCAGGAAGATCCCACATGCTGCGGAGCAACTAAGCCCGTGCACCACAACTACTGAGCCTGCACTCTGGAGCCCACAAGCCACAACTACTGAGCCTGCATGCCGCAACTACTGAAGCCTGCACACCTGAAGCCTGTGCTCCACAATGAGAAGCCACCACAATGAGAAGCCTGCGTACCTCAACAGAGAAGCCTCCCCTCGCTGCAACTAGAGAAAGCCCATGCACAGCAACAAAGACCCAACACGGACAAAAATAAAAACAAATAAATTAATTAATTAAAAATAATAATAAAGTGTACGCTTCAGTGGTTTAAAAAAAAAGAAAAGATATATGCATCCCCATGTATACTGCAGCATTACTTACAATAGCCAAGATACGGAAACAAGCTAAGTGTCAATCAATGAATACATGAATAAAGAAAATGTGGTACACATACATAATGGAATATTCTTTAGCCATAAAAAGAATGAAATCTTGCTATGTGCAACAACATCACGGACCTAAGGGAGTTACATTAAGTGAAATAAATCAGACAGAGAAAGACAAATACCATATGAATTCATTTATATGTGGAATAAAAAAAAACACACAAGGGAAAAACCCATACCACATGAAGCTCATAGATACAGGGAACAGACTGGTGGTTGCCAGAGGTGAGGGCTGGGGGTGGGCCAAATGGGTGAAGGGAGTCAAAAGATATAAACTTCCAGCTATGAAACAAATTACATCATAGGAATGTGATATACAGCATGGTTCCTACAGTTAATACTGTACTGCATATTTGAAAGTTGCTGAGAGACTAGATCTTAAAAGTTTTCATCACAAGAAAAACAATTCTGTAACTATGTATGGTGATAGATGTTAACTAGACTTACTGTGGTGACCATTCTGCAATATATTCAAATATCAAATCATTATGTTGTATACCTGAATAATGTTGTAGGACAGTTATATTTCAATTTTAAAATGAATAATTCACAATTATTTGGAGGACTACTTTTCAAATACTACCCAGGAAGACACCACTGAGAGAAAAAAGTCAAATTTTCACATATCTTTTTTTTTTTTTTTTTTTTCCGGTACGTGGGCCTCTCACCGCCGCGGCCCCTCCCCTTGCGGAGCACAGGCTCCGGACGCGCAGGCCCAGCGGCCATGGCTCACGGGCCCAGCCACTCCGCGGCATGTGGGCTCTTCCCGGACTGGGGCACGAACCCGAGTCCCCTGCATCAGCAGGCGGACTCTCAACCACTGCGTCACCAGGGAAGCCCCACATATCTTATCTTCTGAAAGATTTCGTAAGTTTCTCTATTAAAATACAGACATATTGAGGCCATAAGAATATACTTAAATACAATATAAAGATGGGCTATAGAATCAAAACTACATGTGAATCCCAATGCTACCATTTATTGGATATATGAACTTGAGGTACATGATTTAACTTACCTCATCCTCAGTTTCCCTATACGTAAAATGGATACATCTACCTAACAGTATTGTTTGTTGTAAAGGAGATGGTGAATAGAGCTAAGTACATTATATGTCATGCATATAATACGCAGTAGCTGCTAATATTATGTTAACATTCTCAGTGATATCTAATAAAGTAATGTTACAGAATCAAAACTATACGCTCTCTCTAAAGTTTCAAATTTAAATATTGAGTGTACACTATAACTGCTTGATCAGGTTAGAAAAGCAAGGTGTATGAAAATAAACTCTAATAGGCAGGGTAGGAAAAAAGAATAAAAAACTTTGGAATCAGTTAAATCTTGTTTCCACTTCTAGCTTTGTCCTGTGACTGTGGGTACATAGGTAAAATCAGGATAATAATCCATACCTTCATTATTCATTATTGATTATTCTGAAGCTTAATTAGGGTAATATGTACTAAAAGCCTAACTTTATATTATGCCTGTCCATTTAAAATTTTTACAGTTTAAGGAGAGAAAAGTGAACTTTAGATAGCTTGAAATTTTTTTTAAACTAAAGATTGACAAAGCATTAGAGAAATGATATTATAATTACATTACATGAATACTATGTGGATCAGGAATAGAATCTATACAAAATTGACTCTTTAATTATAGGCTTATAAACAAACTTTGTACATCTTTTTAAAAATTAAGTTTAAACTGCTGAACAAGGAATAGTGCTAGAAGTACTTCACAGTGCTGTAAGGATTAAATCAGACAATATATTAAAAAAATCATTTGCTAAACTCTTAAGTGCTATACAAATTAAAGACATCTACTATCTTCTTTCGGAAAGACTGCTGCTGCCCACTTTACATCCTTCCCCTCTACTCCCTTATGGAAGAAGTCTTTCCCTTAACACAACTACTCTCTTTCTCCAAACTTGTACATGTCCCGTGGAATATAAGATCTGAGAAGTACTATCTATGCTAGTATCACCTATACTGACAGTGATTATCCTCCATATTTTATAGGGCAACACCAATTACAAACATTAAATATTAGTGTCATACTGTATCAGAATATGTATTCCAAGATTTGGTTGAAAGAGTATTATGGTCACCACACTTACATGGATTAATCCACACCCTTTCCCTTCTATGCAGCTTTCTCAAGGATTCTCTACCTTCAGGCTAGGTTCTTCTTACTTTAAGTAACCAAAAGGATCAAATGAACTTGTTTATTACCTTTATTTTTCATTGGTGATGAACTAGAAATAGAAAAGTTGTATTTTGTAGAGAAAAAAAAGTATACAGTTTAAATTCTATTTATGAATATAAGTTATGCAATAGTATATACTTATAAAGAATTATAATTGTACACCCTTTATGGTGACTCAGCTTGACAGTGTTTCTCCACAGAGTTAAGCATTCAATAAATGTTTTCTTTGAAACAACTTTTATTTTCATGGCCCTCTCTATATTACACTTTTATTTTCATGGCCCTCTCTATATTACACATAGTATATTAACATCCAGTATCTCATTGGATTTTCATGTTAGGATGATATTTCTATTTTAACAATAATAAAATATAAGCCCTAAGTACTAGTTATCCATCTAAGGTTTTTTCCAGTAACCTAAGGCCCTGGCACTTAGACCTTCTGAATCACAGATCATTGTCTTATGTTATAAAGTAAATTAGCAGGTAAGATCATTCTCCCTCCTGCCAGGGAAAGAGGTCAAAATTCCTGTGCCTCTGACAAGGAAACTCAATTCTAACTGAATCCTTTCACTTAATGTAATGATTATGATGATGACATCAGTTACCAATTATGAAACACTTACTATGAGATAAGTATTATTAAATCCATTTAATAAGTTAGAAAACTGAGAACTAAAGAAGTTAAATAATTTGCCCAAGGTCAAAACTAGTTAAGTGATGGAAACAGGGCTCAAACTTGTTTAACTTTAGAGCACTCTAGTGCTCTTATCCCTACAGTTTACTGCCTTCATTTCTTCTTCCATCACCTCCATTTTGACAGAAAGAATCAAGAAAACCAGAAGGCAGGATTCTTAATAGCCTGAAGGACTTACAGGAAATTCTCTGGTTAGAACAAGATTTTCCTTTCTTAATGTCCATTACAAGTTTCAGCTGCTTACTCATAATTAGGTAATTTATTATAATATAAAGATCTAGGCTCCAAGTACCAGTTTCTTAAATAACTAGTTGTATGGTATTAGGCAAGTCACAATCTTTTTCAACCAGCTTCCCCATCCAAAGAAGGAGTGAAATTACTGAAAACACAGGCTGTGGGGGGATTAAGTAAGGTCTGTGCGTAAACTAGCTGTCTAAACAAAGTTAAGCGTTTGAATAACTTCTCCTTCCTATGCAGACTGTCTGCTTCCAAATGAATCAAGAATATTACAAACACAAACAAAACCATCGAACACAAATATATACAAAAATAATATAAAGGTATACCCATCAATTCATTATTTAAACTCTTTCATCAATATAATTTCTAATTCTGCTAGCCCTCTTTCTATATCACATGAAAAGCTATATAAAAGAACTAATGTAGCATATGCCAAACTCCTTAAATTCCAGAATTTCAATTTATAGCTAGTTATCCTCTTAAACCTACTCTCTCTCCCGTTTCAAAGCATCCCTTCTTCATCCTTCAGATTTTTCCTTTAATTCTCTACAACTTCTGTGTTAATACTTTTAACACGTTCCCTCCACTGGTCATTTTAACAGTTGCTGAGGAAGCAGCAGGTTTCATCTTGTACTAGAATAATGCTTCCAAAACTGGTCCACAAAATATTTGCTCTTCAAGCTCTTAATAAATACTCAAACAAAAAGGATTCCATGGTCAATTAACTTTGAGAAATACAGGTTAAACAGTTTTCTTTAGCTAAAACTACTTAATATGGTTCTAGATCCTGCTGGAAATCCCCACCTCCAAACCTATTCACATCTAACAGGGCAGTTTGTGAAATGCTACCCTGGGAAATGCAAGGCCTGAAGGAGATGAATCATATTAAATCAGCAGAGATCACCTCCACTTTTAAAAGCCTGAAACCAGAATTACAGTAAGGCTCTTCAAACCAATCCAAGGTATAAAGTGCTTGTAAGAAAAATTAGCTTATAACAGCTGAAGTGGCAGTACCTTACATTGTCTGAAAATATATCCATTAATCTTGTGATACTTGGTACTTAAATGCAACATTAGCAAATAATGACTGCTGATAACCTGAACTTTTTCCAAAATATAATGAACATTTTATGCTCTAAACGTTTATTTTACTGAGCAAAGTATTCAATTCCGATAAAATTTGAGAACTGAGAGTTATTCTTGACTGGAAAAAAAATTTTTAATCCCAGAGAAAATCCAAGGTAAGGCAAACTTCAACTACATGAGTTTTATTACTTAATGTTTGTTCATTATGAAATCAAAGAAGTCTCAAATGAAACATTCACGTCTAGGGGTGGCATAATTTGTGATTTTTGTATACAAGCTTAAAAGCTCCAGGAAATGTCATGCAGTCATTTAGGGGTTAAACAATACTTACCCCTAAATTCTGTATCCCTTATTTCAGTGTTATGCCTAGAACGGTACCTTTTCAATATACTTTAGATAAGTAGGCACTTATAAGTGAGTGCTTTTCTTCTATATTTACAAGTATATGTGCCTAAAAAAGGTGCCTTTCCTATACACCAATAAGTAAATCCTTCCAAAGAAGTAGTATAAGTTACAATCAAGAAGACATCTTTCAGAAAGTTTTGATATGTTGAAAATATACATAAGGTTAACGTGTAAAATATTGAAAATAACTCGGTAAATTAAAAATTAAAGATTAAATATGAAAATATGGGACAAAAATGTACAATTTTGAAATTCTATTAATCAAATTTTTGTTATATCTTACACTGATACTTTATCTTTTCTGAAACTAGCATATTGCACTTAACTTGATAAGTGTATAATTACTTATAGATTGTGTGTGTGTGTGTGTGCACGCGCACACACGCACACACAATCTCCCATTTCAAAAGTAAAGCTTATGAAAATATATAACCCAATCTATAATGGCATTATCCTGGCTAACTGACTTCCTTTATTAGGTCTTCTTTCTATTACAATTTGAAGGTGGGTCTTCATGGTTGATCAAGTACAGCGATGTACTAACAAGTTCTCTGTAGCAATACTCAACACTCCATAGCAGTGGTTCTCTACTAGGGCCAATTTTACCCTCTAAGGTATATCTGGCAATGTAGAGACATTTTTGGTTGTCACAATAGAGATGGGATGCTACTGGCATCTAGAAGTTAGAGAACAGGGATGCTGCTACACAACATACAATGCACAGGACAGCCCCCAAAACAAAGAATTATCCAGCAAAAATGTCAAGAGTGCAAGAGTACCAAGATTGAGAGACTCTGCTCTATGTAGTAACAGTGTGTCCATTCTAAAGGAGCCATGTTCACACCATTATACAAAAAATACTCTAAATAAAAAGACCTATTCCCTTCCTATTCAAGGCTACCGTATTAAAGAATGTAGCCAAATCATGAACATTTATAGCATAACACTTGAAATAATTTGAGCCAATGAAGGTGCCTGTGAGTTAGGAATTTTCAAGAGGGAGAAAATACCTAAAGTTAGCCACCAATCCTTATGCCCATACCTTGCTAGTTATTTTGTATGAAGCTTATTCTTTACATTCTCTGAGGTTTTTTACACATCAGTAAAGATTTTTCAGGCCTTTCACACTTGAAAGTCATTTTGCTAGATATAAATCCACACATTACCCCTTGGCTCACATTTTCTTTCCTTGAGTATCTTAAATGTTATTCCATTTCTTCTAGCATAAAGCATTGCTGTTAAAAAGTCTGATGACAATCTTATTTTCTTTCCTTTAAAAATCATTTAGTCTTTTTGCCTGGTGTTCAAAGGATTTTTTTCTTTCAAGTTCATTAATTTTACTAGCATTTCTATCAGCTGTCATTGTTCTGGGTCAATATTTTTCGATATACTGTACAGCATATCTTTTCACTAAACAGTTTCAAATCTTTTTTTTTCTTTTTTAATTTTAGGAACTTTTTTTGAATTACACTTTTTAGTATTTGTATTTGGTATTTAGTATTTGTATTTGGTATTTAGTATTTGTATTTAGTATATGTATTTGTATTTAGTATTTGGTTTTCTTCTATAGGGATGTGCATTATCTATAACATTGATATGCTTTCAATATTTGTTGCTTCCTCTTGAATTTTTTATTTATTCTCTCATTTCTTTGATTAAAAATTTCTGTTTTCACCTATTGTATCTCTTTACACATTACCTGTAATGTTTATTTACTCTTGAATTTCTTCTAGATTAGGGATCATTTCTGAAATTTTATATTTTTTCTGCTTTTTCTTGAGTTCTATCACCTAATCTGACCCTTTTCTAATTCCAATTTATGTTTTTCTTTCATATATTACATCATTTTCTACATTTATTTCAGCTTGTTTTGAAACAGTAGATTATAGTGCTCATCTATATTTTGGGCATGTCTTCCCAACTTCCAGTCACTGTCTTTAAGAAGTCATTTTGCTCCTTATTCTCTTTCTCCTTTATAATAACTCTGGATTTTTCTTCTATCATTTTTTTAAAATTTTATTTATTTTGGGCTGTGTTGGGTCTTCATTGCGCGCACGGGCTTTCTCTAGTTGCAGCGAGCGGGGGCTACTCTCCATTGCAGTGTGCGGGCTTCTCATTGCAGTGGCTTCTCTTATTGCAGAGCATGGGCTATAGATGTGCAGGCTTCAGTAGTTCCAGCATGCGGGCTCAGCAGTTGCGGTACGCAGGCCCTAGAGTGTGCAGGCTTCAGTAGTTGTGACACGCAAGCTTCAGGAGTTGTGGCGCACGAGCTCAATTTAACAATATTTGATAGAATAAGATACAATTTTTCATTAAGGAAACTGACGATAATTTTTAAATGCGATAACAACACCTAGTTCTGACAAGTGTATTCCTTAATAGGCATCTTACATACAGCTGGTGGAAGTTAAATTAGATCAGTGTTTTTGGATGGCAATTTGGCAATGCACATTAAGAATCTTGAAAACATTTATATACTCTGACTCAGTAATTCTGCATTTAGGAATCTAGAAGGAAAGTATAAGATAGATAAAGATTTACAGGTTTACAAGAAAATGATTTATGAACAGGAAGGTTCACCACATAATTTAATATAGGAAAGAAAAATGGCAACTCAAATGTTTGACAATATAGAAAAGTTAAATAAAATGATGACATACAAATAGGAAATTATTAAAATTATCTTAAAGACTAGTTACAGATATGGAAAAGTCCTTGCAATTATATATCAGATTTAAAAAATAATGAAGGATATGAGAGCTCTCAATTTTAAAAATTTATTTTATTAAAGACTGGGAGAAAATATACTAACACATTAAAAGTGATTCTCTCTGAATGGTAGAATCATATGCGATTTTTAGTTTCTTCAAATATTTTTTCAGAATTGTCCATGTTTTCTATAACTAACAAGTGTTAACTTCAGGATAAAAAAAGAGCACATTATTTTCCAAAGCACTGAATTTGGACAGTTAAATAAAAGAGTCTGAGTTTTAATTTTGAAATGTAACATTATTATTTTGTAAATAAACAGTCATTTATTTTTTCATTAATTTAAATAAAAATGTATTAAGTAGAAATCCTGAAAAGATTCATTTTCTTACTGAGCTAAATATTAAATATACTATGCAGTAAGCTACAATTACTGTATATAACTTCAGAGCAAACAGAGATCAATCCAGACCCTGTAGTTTTTGTGTTTTTTTTAAATCACTATTTCTCTCTCTCTCTGTAGTCTTTTTATTACTATCTCTCTCTCCTTCCCCTCTACTTCCTCCCCATCTCTCTACCTCTCTCTGCCTTCTCTATTTGCCTAGATACCTACTAGTCTCAGAAACTGCACTAACAGACATCCAAGTACAAATATCCTTGGCTCTATCCAGAGTTATGGGGATTAGATGCCCCAAAGTTGGAAGTAAACCAAAAAAAGCAAATTAATAACATACAAGGTTACTCCAGTCTGCCATTTATATCCTAAATCTTTAATAAGGTGTTCTCTGAAAAAACAGGCATTATCTGGAGTTTTAATCATTCTTATTAGAAAATTACTGAATAGTCTAGTTTATTAAAATATCTCACTTGTTCAGTATATTAACTTTAGACATAACAGTCCCTTAACCTAGGACCCTACAATCTAAGATATCACTAAGAAAGGCTAATGTATGAACTAAACTAACATTTAACATATAAATTAGTCCATCAACAAAAATAAATATAAGACATATACATACAGCACCTGTACTGAAAAGGACTTACATGTCAGGCTCAACCTGAGTTTAGTAGTATGGCCTGCACATGAAAAAATATAACTTATAAAAAGAAAAATAATGGCATTGGTTGGAATACCTCAATAGTCATGCACTGTCTGTACAATAAGAAGCAAGGCCCAAAGGTTTGAAAGCTATAGATAGCACAGCTTTGTAAATTTAATGTTATCATATCTCCTAATATTATAGGTAACAGACTCATTTCAATGGTAATTCAGTCATTATGTATACATTAATTAAAGCATTAATACTAATTAAACTACAATTTAAAAAAAAAAACCATCTTCAAATAAGCTATTTTTGGTACCCAACTCTGGGAATCTTTTTTTCTACCATTATTTAAAGTAATGTCTCTGCACTATATACATTTACTACACCATGACCTTTTAGAGTACAGTTTAAGATATTTGTCTCTTTAAACAGTTATAGTTTCCAGCACACTCCCTCTTCAATATCTATTATCATCACCCTAATTTCCATTTTAGAAGTTACTATGGAAGCGTGCAGGTGCACACGTGTGTGTGTTTATATATTCCTTGATTTCATGCCTCAGAAGTCTGTTTAACTCAGCAGCCCCTAAGTACCAAACAATTATATTTCCACAATGCAGGAGTCTGAATTAAATCTCTTGAGGGCTTTATTTAAAGGTGATTTATACAAATACCTATCCTGATCCCTTGAAAAAAATATTTCTCAAATCTGCCTAAGAAGTCTTTAAGAACTTTTTATGTGCTACCTGAATTCAATCAATAATTTGGACAGTTTATCTTCCCATAAATAATACAGCTTTAAAATGTGGAAAGAACAATAAGAATACAAGTGCACTGCATTAAAATAAACTCAATTCAGCAAGACACTCTCTGTTGAGCAGTTCCCAAACTTTATCAAGCATCAGAATCACCTGGAGGACTTGTTAAAAACCAGACTGCTCAGCCCTAACCCCAGAGTTTTTATTCTGTAGATCTGAGATGGACTCAGTCTGAAAATTTGCAGTCTAACAAGCCCCTAGATGATGCTGATGCTGCTGGTCTAGGGGCCACACTTAAAGAACCACTGCTGTAGAGTCTCATGAACTATACTGTCTGAAATAAAAATTTTAACTTACGTCAAAAGTTCTCTAATCAGAAATAAAATACAGACCTAAATATCTGCAAGCAAATATTCTCTTGTCTAGCAGTGTATTAATTAGTTATTGGAAGTAAAATCTTTCAGAGAAAGACAGTACCATTTGGATTATCACCAATGACTCCTATAATGATAGAGGTTAATAGCATTCTTCAAAAGGTAAACAGTTTATCTACTAGAAATTACTGAGATAAATGTCAGCAATGAAGTACTTCAAGCAAATCAGAGAAAAAAGCCCTGAATAACTTACAAAATGAAAAGACTAGTTCCTTAATATATTTAAACTAAGCTCTATTTACATCTCTCTGGTAGTGGAACAATCACAGTATGGCTTTATGTCAGACATATGTAAGGTTGAATCTGGCTTTACCAAACCATGTAGCTCAGATGACACTGGCTGAGCTAATATGACCTAATTATCTCTCTCCTGCTTTGTATGTAGAGAGTTCCAATATGGCAGAGCTTTATAATGTCTGCCTTCCTTCCATGAAACTACTGATGTTCAGAGCATCAAGTTGTAAAAATAGGAATGAATAAATTTTCATAAGGGGTCAGAAGCTTCTGAGAGAGAAGGAGTTGAAAACTTAAAATTCTTTTCTCAGCTGGATGAGAAATAGACATTTTGTAGACTGGGTCAGGCACGCAGAGCAGTGATCCAAAATAGTTGTTCTAGGTTTTCCCTGAGATGGCAGACACCTAAAGCTTTCCAGGGCTAGACATTCTGGTGGCTAGTTTAGAAATACTGGCATGGAAATATCATAATTGAATCAAACACTAGAAGAAAGCACCATTTCCCCTCAAACCTTCCCCACTGCTCACTGCATGAGGGCAAAATCACCTGAATCCTGGAGTCTCAATCTCAGCACTAGTAACATGTTGGGCCAGATAATTTGTGGGAGGCCATCCTGAGCACTGTAAAATGTTTAGCAGCATCCCTAACTTCTACCCACTAGATGCCAATAGCACTCACCAGTTATGGCAATCAAAAATGTTCCAGACATTGCCAAAAGTTCTCTGGGGGCCAAAACTGCCCCCTATTGAGAACCACTGTTCTAGCTTAAGATCAAGAACAGCAGTAAACTCAGAATGTCTTCAAATAATCTAGATCTTAGCTACAACAATTCTCTGGCCATACTGCCTGATAACTTAAGTACTCACTCATTAAATGATATCTGTTACCATTATCATTTTGTAGTAATACATGGTTGTGTGCACTGGCAATAACAGCAATCTGAACAACCAGCTTCCTGTGATAGTTAACAAAAAGGCTTTGGAACTTGGAAGGCAAAGAGTTCAATCTCAGTTCCACTGGTGCTATATATTGGGACACTAATGGGAAGCCATTGTTTATATCCCAAATGGTAAAAAAAGGATGCCATAATTCACAAATTCACACACACACAAAGGTGAAAAAGATAGTTGAACAATAGTGAACAATAGTTGACCTACCAACCTCAAAAATTTGTGAGACTGAAAAGAGATATATCCAAATGATCTTTGTAAATAAAGTCCCCTGGAAAAACTGTTAAGCTAAAATGTAAAGAAAATATAAATGAAAAATAGAAACTATAAATGAAAAAAATCAATAAATTCCACCCTACTTCACACTCTAACCTTACCCAAAATGACCCAAGGAACACGTACACATATTTTATTCTTATAACAGATCAAAACACTAAAATTAAATCATTAAAAACCTGAAAATGGAGAATTTATTCATGCCTTCAGACTGACAATATTATCATATTAGAACCAACAAATGGAACTAGTATTTGGTATCCTCTCGTAAACTCAAAACCTCACAATTCTGAAATAAATTCGGATTCAATCATCACTAGGTCTGCCTTCAAAGGCAGTCACTAAACAAAGCCACTCAGTCAATACAATATTCTTCAAGAACGTGTATAAACTAGTCTTATAAAATAGATAAGGATAATGAATTCAGGAAGTCACTATATAGAAAGAAGTTTCCACTCAAACCAGGGATCCTTAATTCTCCAGTCACAGGGAAGATAAACACCATACTGCCTTTCCCCTGATGCAATTGTCACCCTCTCCACTCCACCAGGTGGATACACATGCCCCCAACTAAGTCTATTTTTGGCAAGAGTTTGTGAAGAACTGGTAGTAATTTTTCTTTAATTTTTGATAGAACTCACTAGTGAAATCATCTAGCCTGGGCTTTTCTTTGTGGATAGTTTTTTTATTACTAACTCATGTTTTTACTTGTTTTGGATTATCTTGAGTCAATTTTGGTAGTTTATATTTCTAGGAATTTCTGCATGTCATCTAAATTATCTAACTTATTGGTATATAATTGTTATTATTCTTTTATAATTTTTTTATTTCTGTAAGAATGACAGTAATGTCCTATCTTTCATTTTTGATTCTAGTAATTTGAATCTTCTCTTTTTTTCTTGGTCAATGCAAAAAAACTTTCTAGCTAAAAGTTTTGTCAATTTTATTGATTTTTCAAAGAACAAGCTTTTGCTTTTATTAATTTTCTCTATTATTTTGCTATTCTTTATTTCATATAATTTCTGCTCTATATTATTTACTCCTTCTGCTTGTTTTAGGATTAGTTTGCTCTTCTTTTCCACCATCTTAAGGTAGAAGATTAGGTTATTGACTTGAGATCTTCCTTTGTTTTAAATATACATTTACAGCTATAACTTTCTCTCTAAGCACTGCAGTTAGGTGCAGTCATGTTTTGGTATATTGTGTCTTCATTTTTTGCATCTCATAGTATTTCCTGAATTCACTGCTGATGTCTTCTTTGACCCACTGGTTATTTAGGAGTATGCTACTTAATTTCTACACATTTGTGAGTTCCCCAATCTTCTTTAATTACTAATGTCATTCTTTTGTGGTTTGAAACTTGTTCTACAGCTTAGCACACAGTACTCCCTGGAAAATGTTCCATGTGCATTTCAGACAAGTACTATTCTGCTATTGCTGGATAGAGTATCCTATAGATGTATGTTGGGTATATTTGGTTTACAGTGCTGTTCAAGACTTATACTTCCTTGTTAATCTTCTGCTTAGTTTAGTTGTTCTATCCAATATCGAAAGTGGGGTACTGAAGTCTGCAAATACTGCTGTTCAACTGTCTAATACACCCCTTTATTTCTGTCAGTTTTTGCCTCATGTATTTTGGTACTCTGTTAGAATCATATATGTATAACTTATATCTTCTTGTTGGACTGACACTCTTATCAATATAAAATATGCCTCTTTATCTCCAAGAACAGTTAAAAAATCATTTATTAAAAGCCAATTTTGTTTTACATTAGTATAGTCACTGCAGCTTTCTTATGGTGGCTATTTACATGATATATCCTCTGCCACCTTTTACTTTTGATCTATTTGTATATTTGCTTCTGATGTGTGTCTCCTATAGAGAGCATATAATTAGATCCTATATGTATTTTTTATCCAATCTGACAACCTCTAACTTTAGTGGATTGTTTAACCCATTTACATTTAATATCATTATTGATATAGGTGTATTTATGTCTGCCATTTTACTTTTTGTTTTCTGTGTCTTTTTTATTCCTCTTTTCCTCCTTTACTGCTTTTTTTGCATTAAATGAATACTTTCTAATGTAGCTTTTAAATTTAATGATTACATATATATGTATATATATTTAGTTATTTCCTTCCTTCATGTTTGTTCTAGGGCTTCCCATACATACCTTATCAGATTCAGGTCCAGATTTATACTAAAGCCAGTGAGATATAGAAATGTTATTCCTATATAGCTCTATTCCCTTTTACCCCTTTCTGTGCTATTATTGTGCATATACATATATATATATGATTATAATAAATGTTATAAAATCAAAATGTTAATACTCAATCTATAAATGTTACAATTGTTATAGCAATTGTTATGATTATTACTTTACATAATGTATGACATTTAAAGAAGCTGAGAGATGAAAGGAGCAAGTATATATTTACAGCTTTTGTCATATTAACCTCAAATTTATCAATTCTGGTTCTCATGATTTGTTTCTGCAGATTTAAATTACAATCAAGTTATTTCTTTAGTTCAACACAGCTTTGTTCCCATAAATCTTTATGCTGTTATTGGCAAAGATACTGAATTTCTGTGTTACAAGCCCAAAATACATTATATACATATTGTTTTACACAAATGTTTTTTAAATCAGTTCAGAGAAAAAATATGCATTTATACTGTCTTTTATTATTTTTACATATTATATGTTAACTTATGATTACCTTTACTGGTGCGTGAGTGTGTGTGTGTGTGTGTGTGTGTGTGTGTGTGTGTGTGTGTGTGTGTGGTCAAATTACTATGTTAAGTCATTAGAATTTCAGCCTGAAGAACTTCTTATAAGGTGGGTCTGCTAGCAACAAATTCAGTTTTACCTGGGAATGTATTTATTAAATCATCATTTCTGAAAGACAGTTCTCCTGGACAGAGGATTCTTTGGTTGACAGTTTTTTCCATTAAGTACTTTGAATATGTTATCTCGCTGCATTTCTGGCCTCTGTATAATAAGTCAACTTAACTTCATTGGGGTTCCCTTGTAAGTGACAAGTTGTTTTTCTCTTGGTGCTTGCAAGATTTTCTCTTAGACTTTCAGCATTTTTACTATAATGTGTCTTTTTCAATCTCTTAAGAGTTTACTCTTCTTGGAGTTCATCGAGGTTCCAAAATACATAGATTTATGTTTTTCAATAAATTTGAGAAGTTTTCAGCCATTGTTTCTTCAAATATTTTATTTCTGCTCCTTCCCCCGCCCCTTCCTCTACTAGTATGTTGTATGTTGATACACTCAATGGTGTTTCATATTATTCTGAGACTCTGTTCATTAAGTTTCATTCTTTCTTCTCTGTTCTTCAGACTGGATAATCTCTATCAATCGATCTTCAAGTTGGCTAAGGCTTTCTTCTGCCAGTCAAATCTATCATTAAGCCTCTAGTGAATTTTTACTTTCATTTAGTACTTTCCAAAGCCAGAATTTCCATTTAGTTCTTTTTTATAATTTCTATCTCTTTATTGATATTCTCCATTTGATACATATTATCATCATACCTTACTTCTTTAATTATGGTTTCCTTTCTTTTACTCACTGAGAGAGTAAATTATTTGAGTTCACTCACTGAATAAATTCTCTCAAAGTGAGTTCTCTGAACATATTTATAATGGCTACTTTGAAATCTTTGTTAAATCAACATTTGGTCAATCTCATTCTCAGTTTCTGTTGCCCATCTTTTGTTCTAGTGTATGGGTCATACTTTCCTGTTCCTTTGCATGTTTCATAATATTTTGTTGGAAACTGGACATTGTAGATACAATATTGCAGCAACTCTGGATACTGGTTGCCTCCCTCTGGGTTTGTTATTGTTATTCACTTGTTTATTTATTTAGTCACTGACTGGACCAGTTCAGTGAAGTCTCTTGGCCCATATTCCCTCAGTGTGAAGCCCCTGATGTTCCTCTTCAGGAGGCACAGCTTTGGGTTCCCAAAGTTACCATGAGGTGACAGCAGTTTTGGCAGGGTTCCCTATCTTTTTCCCTGGCCAAACTCAGCTGTTAAGCACCACTAATTGCAAGCTGATTGCTCTATTGTTTTCAACAATGCCCTGAAGCAAGGCCTGCTCCAAACAAATCTGGGCTCCTTTGAAAGGATAGTTCCCAAGGGCAGTGTCTATTCTGACCCCAAGGAGGTCCCCTTTCAGCTCTTAACTCCTTGGTTCTCTCCAGCAAACTAGGCAGCCTATAGTTTATCTCCAATGCATCTACCAATCTCCTCCTAATTGCCTTTCACAACCTCCACTGTTTTTCAAAGCATCCTTAAGCTCTCTGCATAGTGTTGCAAATTAAGTTAGTTCCTTTGGAAAGAGATGCAGAGCTCTCTATTTTACAGCCTGGTTCTCCCCCTAGGCAAACTCTCTGACCCACTGCACTGAAGCTGGAGGTAGGGATAGTGGCACACTTTTGACTAACAGCTCAACTTTGGGACCTGAACACTAGGTAGAGTTGGGGGTCAGTAGCCTCAGGTCTGCTCAACTTCCCTCTCCCAGTATGCAACTGCTGCCTTAAGAGCTGAGGCATGGGTGATTGGGGTACCAGTATTCTCAGTGGCACAAGGAGAGCCTCTGTGGCATGAGTGGGAACTGGGTAGAAGTGAGCCCCTGCCTCTCAGCCCCACTTGCCCAGAACTTAGCCCCAGCAGCTAGGAACCAGAGGAGAAAAGCTGACATATTGCTCCTCTCAGGAAGATATCCTAGACTAGGGGGTGTGTTCTTGGTTGCACCAATCTGGAGTGGAGTTTCCATCTTACTAAACTAGTAAAGGGGAAAGAGGAAGTAAGTCTTGATTCAAACACCACAGACTTTGGTTATTCTTACCATGTTTTAGCAGATTTCATTCTTTATTTTCTGTATGCCTATAGGACCATTTCCAGAGACCTTAAATGACTGCTTTTAAAAAAAAACAAACAAAAAACTATTTTCACCATTCACTGGGAAGCACGTCCACCAAGAACCTCCTGCTGTCCTGCCAGAAGTGGGCTGTCCATACAAAATCTTTAACTCAACTGTCTCTTAATTTATTCTTAATGCATCTTCCTCATCATCCCCCTCCCCCAACAACAAGATGACTACCAGCAGCAACAAAAGTTTTTCCCTCTTACCCCCAATGAGAAAGATGTATGAACTATATCTCCACAGATAAAACCTATATCACATACTATCACCACCACCACACTTCCCAGAACTCAGTTTGTTGGTGTTTTTTGCCTTGCTATTCCTGACCAGTCATTAGAAATTTCCTCATTTACTGGATTATTCAAAGCATGGAACAAACACTTATTTTAAATTAACTCTACAAGAAACCATTTAAACAAAAAATGCCAGTTATATTCTCCTAAATAGTCCTCTTTTGTAAATACAGATTTTCACCTACTTAATTTCTCCAAAGAAGAAAATATCCACTTATAGAAACCAGACTTAAAGAGTGGCTTTAAGCTATTTAAGATATGATTATTTAAATTTAACTACTGAAGAAGATCCTAAACATATAAAAGCTGCATTTTGTATAATAAACTAGTTTTCATTTCTACTGGGAATCCCCATTTATCAAGAGGACCTAAATGACCAATAAAAATATATTCAACAGGATTATTTTTTCTGAATATGGTGAGGGGAGAGAGGAGGAAGCAAAATAACAAGCATGTTATTTTGAGACTGAAGTGACACATTAGTCTTACATTAGAATATTAGCATTAGCTGAGCTACAGGATTATCTATGAGATACTACATACATCTAATATTGAAATATTTGGGTAAGCAGCAGATAGGATATATACATAAAGGAATAAATCCCACTTGTTTATACCCTTTTTGGAGAATGAAAACTATCTTTTAAATGTGAGATATAAGATTTCCTGGAAAAAAAAAAAAAAAACCTAAAAAGCATGGAACTAAGGCACATAAAAGTCTACCTACTGGAACCTATTAATTAGTTTGTAAATCATAAATCCCCAAAGCAAAAAGTGCAGACACAGAGGTTAAAAGGAAAAACTGGGACTTCTACTTTCAGCTAAGATAGAATACAGTGATCATATTTTACGGAAATGTGGATCTACAACAAAACACTGAGAGAAATGGAAATGGTAACAATGTGAAAAAAACACATAAGGCTTTTTTTCTTAATATTTAAGTCTCTTTAAAAGATAACTGTTTTTAAAAATTAACTACCATGTAGTGCTTAGTTTACAACATATGTAGAATTAAAATATAAAAAAATTAACAGCACAAAAACCAAGAGGGGAGAAATGGAAGTGCACTACTATAAGGTACTTATACTATATGTGTAATATCATCAGATGGTAGACTACAGTAAGTTAAAGCAAGCACTAAAAAAAAAAAAAGTTATAACTAATACAAAAACAAAGGAGATAAAAATGAACCATAAAAATACCCAATCCAAAAGAAGGCAGAAGAGGAAAAAGAGAAAAATGAACAGATGAGACAAACAGAAGAGAACCAGCAAGATGGTGGATTTAAACCTAACCAGATCATTAGTCACATTAAATGTAAACGGTTTAAACACCCACAGTTAAAAGGCAGAGGCTGTCAGATTGGGGGAAGGGGGGTAAGGACAACCCAATTATGTTGTGCCTACAAGAAATAAACTTTAAATATAAGACACAAATAGGTTAAAAGAGAATGGAAAAAATATATATACCATGTTGACAGTAGTATTAGAGTGGCTATATTAAGAGACAAAGTAATTTCAAATCAAACAGAATTACCAAGGATAGAGAAAGTCACTTCTTGGTCAAAAAGGGGTAATTTTACCAAGAAGACATAAAATCCTGAATGTTTATGTACAAAATTAAAAGAGCTTCAAAAATACATCAAGCAAAAAGTGATAAACTGCAAGGTGAAATAGACAAATTCATAATTATAGTCAGAGATTAATACTCCTCTCTCAATCACAGAACAAGTAGACAGAAAATTGGGAAGGACACATTAAACTTGAACAATACTATCAACATACTTGACCTGACTGACATTTACAGACTACTTCAACCAACAACAGCAGAATAAATACACTTTCTTCTCAAGTACACACAGAATATTTACCAAGACAGACCACATTCAAGGCCACAAATCCAATCTCAATAAATTTAAAGGAATTCAAGGCGTAAAAGTGCACCCTCTGACCACAAAGGAGTGAAATTAGAAATCAATAACTAAAAGACATCTGGAAAATCCCCAAATATTCAGAGACTAATACTTCTAAATAACCCATGGGTCAAAGAAGAACTCAAAGGGGAAACGAAAAAGTATGTTGAATGGAATGAAAATATAGATACAACAAATCAAAATTTGTAGGACATCATTAAAGCATTACTTTCAGGGAAAGAGATAGTATTTTTTGTCCGTATGTGACACCATATGCAAAATTTACGTCAAGATAGACCGTACATTTAAATGTAAAATCTAAAACTATACATCATTCTAAAATATATATGTATATCAAACCATCATGTGTTATACTTTAAACAATTATATTTGTCAATTATTCCTCAATAAAGCTTTTTTAAAACCCTAAACCTATAAAACACCTAGAAGAAGAAAACAGGAGAAAGTATTTGTGACCTTGGATTAGGCAAAGATTTCTTAGATACAACATCAAAGGCATGATACTTAAAAGAAAAAATATTTACAAATTTAACTTAAGCAAAATTAAAAACTCCTCCCCTTCTAAAAAAAATATGACAGGACAAACTACAGACTGGAAGAAAATATTTGCAAATCACATATCTGACAGTATTCTGAATATATAAAGAACTCTCAAAAATTAAATATAAGAAAAACAACCCAATAAAAAAGTACACAAAGAATATGAATGGACACCTCATCAAAAAAAGATACATGAATTCCATATAAGTACATGATAAGTACTCAAAATCACTGGCATTAGGAAAAAGCAAATTTTAGTACAATAAGATATTACTACACACCTACTAGGATAGCTAAAATTAAAGACTGACCATCAACTGTTGGTGAAAATGTGGATCAACTAGAACTCATACCAAATGCTATTTTACAAAATGTAAAATACTACGATCATACTGGAAATCAGTTTGGCAGCTTCTTCAAGAATTAAACATACACTTACCATATTACCCAGCCATTTCACTCCTAGAGAAATGAAAGTGTAAACCCATTAAAAGATTTACATAAAAATGTTCATAGTGGCTTTTATGGTAATAGCCAAAAATCAGAAATAACCCAGTTGTGGTATATCCATACAACAGAACACCATTCAGCAATTAAACAAGAATGAATTTTGATACATGCGACAACATAGATGGATCTCCAAATAATTTTCCTGAGTGAAAGACAACAGACCAATAAGAAAAAAGAAAAGAAAACCAGGGATATACTGTATGAAAATTCTAGAAAATGCAAACCAATTTGGAATTTTTTTAAAAATTAATGGTTCCCTAGGAATAAGTGGGAGGAAAGATTACCAAGGGGCAGAAGAAGACTTTTTTGAGGGTGATGAATGTGTTCATTACTTCGTGGTGATGATTTCACAGGTGTATACACATGGCAAAACTCCCAAACTGGATACTTTATACATGTTCAGTTTATTGTATATTAGTTATTTCTCAATAAAGCTGTTTTTATAAACATACTGGAGAATAAAAAGACATGAACAGTTTGTGAAAGTATTTGCGAATCATATATCTGATAAAGAATTTACATCCAGGATGTTTAAAGAACTCACAAAATTCAATAAGAAGAAACCCAAAAAACAAACGTGCAGAAGATCTGAATAGCTACTTCACTAAAGAAGATACACAGATAGCAAATAAAAAATGCTCAGATATGGGCTTTGGTCCCTGAAAAGGTAAAAATCCAGCACCATCTGCTGGTTGTTGGCTCCTTCTTAGTCATTTAGTTAAAAGAGTAATTAGATACTATTACATATTTTTTAGAATGGCTAAAATTCAAAAACGAACAACACCAAGCCCTAGCAAGGAGGAGGGGCAATTGAACCCTCTCATAAACTGCTGATGGGAATGCGAAAATGCTTCAGCCATTCTGAAAGTTTCACATTTTCTTATACAATTAAATACTTATTTTCAGTATGACCCAGTAATTTCTTTTTTCTTTTAATGACCCAGTAATTTTACTCCTTGGTATTTACCCAAATAAAGTGAAAATTTCTGTTGACACAAAAACTTATATGGGAATATAGTAATTTTAATCACCAAAAACTGGAAACAACCTAAATCTCCCTAAACTAGGAAATGACAAAGAATCTTCAGTATGGATTCTACTTAGCAATGAAAAGGAGTGAACTATTAATACACGCAATATGTATAAATCTCATACGCACTGCGCTAAGTAAAAGAAGCCAGACTGAAAGGACTATATATGGTATGATTCCATTAATATGATATTCTTAAAAAGGCAAAATTTGTGGCATAAAACATATTACTGGTTGCCAGGGTCAGAAAATGAAATGTTGCATTACTGACAGACACAGAACAATTTTGGGAGTGATGGAAATATTCTGTATCTTCTTTTTTTGTGGTGCTTATACAACTGTTTCCATTTGTCAAAAGAGGCAGAGCAAGTACACTAAAAAGGGTAAATTTTACTATGTATAAATTGTATTTAATTTTTAAAAATGGGAAAAACAGTTTCACTGCTTAAATAATGTCAAGCAAAAAAACTCTAGCTACATAAAGCCAGAAATTTCCTCCTAATCTACGTCTTCTCTTCTTCATTTCATATTTTATACAATCATTGTTTTGGGTTCCACTAGCAAGTATAACCAGGAAGCATAAGATAAGAGTAGAAAATGAGGCTTTAATAAAGGTAAAGGCTATATCTAAAGATATATTCTAAAAATAAACTTAAATAGTTAAGTAAAATAGTCTTTTAGATGAAAAACTAGATAAAACATAATGATCACTTAAACTGCTTTAGGAAGCTGGAATGATATCTGATTTATTTTCTATTTTCACATCTGAGTACAAAACACACAAGCATGTAGTAAATAGCTTTTAAGTGATCTTTTCTATTTGCAATAATCTATAAATATTAAATACTCCAACAATGAAATGGTTCTGTTTGTCAACCCAAATATACCCCCAAACCAAAAAATAGAGAAAGCTCATGAACTATATATAAAAGTGACAAACTCTCCACATCTCGGTTCTCTCAAGAGCAATCTCTAAATTTCCTTCTTCAATAATTTCCCTCTTCTACAGGCAAAACATTCTATGACCTTAATGAAATTTATTGTTGCTAAAATATCTCAGTATAATTTTTGTCCTCAAGAGTCATTAGTTATCCACAATTCCTATAAACCTATTAAAACTTCTCATTGGAGAAATCATCCTGGTCTTTCTCCAACATTATATACATAAAACACTTACTGCAGTACCCAGGATACAGTGAGCACTCAATAAATAGTAGCTGTTATAGATCACAATACTTTACAAGTCAATTATATTGCTATCATAAAAGGTTTTCAAAATGAACTGTAACCAGAACAGCACAACTTTATACATGAAGTAAGAGACATAAATTGTTAGATACATTATCTTCTTATCTGTTCATAAAACTACTCTAATACTCCAAGATGTTCTGAGAACTTTAAAGAACTTTATTAATCACTTAGAGCCATTACCTGTAAAAGTAAGATATGGGTTTTGGTCCCTGAAAAAGGTAAAAGACCAGCACCATCTGCTGGTTATTGGCTCCTTCTTATGAATACTACTCTGGAGGTGACACTAGATAATATAAACATTGCTGAATCTCAGACTCCAGTTAACAACACTTGAAGACACCGATAATGGTAGGGCATAGTTAGGGAGTCACAGAGCATATGAAAACCAGCAACCACTGATTTGGAGAATAAACTGGGGTTAGGAATTCTAGTTGTGTGCCCTTTTATTAGGCTGGATTTTCTTAGGTAGCTTACTGCCCATGCTACCATTACTTAAGTGCAGGAAACCAGCAGAAACAGCCAGACATCAGGACTAAAACAGAAGAGAGGGACGCACCCTACCACTGTGAGCAATGCCTACAGAAAAGTGTCCCTAAGAAACAGAAGCAACACGTGGCTAAACTGCCAAGAGTGGATGAACTCGGTATATGTCCATTTCTCACTCTCTGGATTAACTAGCACCTGAGGAGTATAAAAGAGTAACAAATAGAGTGGAAAATAAAGAAACACCAGAGCATCACTAATACAGGGAGTGTAGGTGTTCTACACCCAAATGCATGAGAAATAACTTACTCAAAGACGGAGCAGAACTAATCCCAAAAACAATTAAAATAAAATTTTTTTTAATGTTTGGCCACACCACGCGGCATGTGGGATCTTAGTTCCCCGACCAAGGATCAAACCTGCACCCACTGCAGCAGAAGCGCAGGGTCTTAATCTCTGGACCACCAGGAAAATCACCCAGAATAATTCTGAACAATCATAATAAACAGCCTTAGAGAAACATGGAAAAATATTAGAAGCATGAAGCAGGAATACCCAATTAAGAAGATACTGGCTATAAAAATACACATAATCACTGAAATAAAGAATGTTTAAATGGTTTGAATAAGAGAATGGACAGAAGTGAAAAGCAATTTAGTAATTATTAAGGCTGAGTCCAGGAAATGTCCCAAAGAGCATCAGAAAGCAATGAAAACAGGAATACTAAAAAAAGAAAAAGCGATACAGGGAAAAAAGTTAAAGCAATATAGGGAAAGTAGTATAAGTGTAAATAAGTACCTAACAGGAATTCCATAAGCAAAGAAAAGGATAAATGAAAGGGAAAAATTTGAAAAACTAATGGCTAGGAATTTCACAAGATTCAATATACATGACCACAGATTGAAATGGCTTAGAGTGCTAAGAACATAAGAAAAAAGCCTACATACTAGAGTGAAATTTAAGCCTTTCAAAGACAAAATATATATGTATGTGTGTATATACACATACACACACACATATGTATATATTCAAAGGCTTCTGACAAGGAGGGAAGGGGGAGATCATGTACAAAAGAAAATCTGAAATGAAAAAGAAATTACGACCAACACCACAGAAACACAAAAGATCATAAAAGATTACTGTGAACAATTACACTCCAATAAAATGGACAACCAAGAAAAAGTGGACAAATTCCCAGAATTGTACAATCACCCAAAACTGAACCAGGAAGAAACAGATCAAATACTAGAACTGAAGCTGAATCATTAATTTTAAATTCCCAACAGAAAAAAGTCCAGGACCAGATGGCTTCACAGGTGAATTCTACCAAACATTTAGAGAACAGTTAAACCTATCTTTATCAAGCTATTCCAAAACACTGCAGAGGAAGAAATGCTTCTGAACTCATTCTACAAGACCAGCATCACCCTAATACCAAAACAGACAAAGATATCACAAAAAAAGATTACCAGCCAATATCACTGACAAACATACATGCAAAAATTCTCATCAAAATACCAGCACACCGGGCTTCCCTGGTGGCGCAGTGGTTGAGAGTCTGCCTGCCAATGCAGGGGACGTGGGTTCGTGCCCTGGTCCAGGAAGATCCCACATGCCACGGAGCGGCTAGGCCCGTGAGCCATGGTTGCTGAGCCTGCGCGTCTGGAGCCTGTGCTCCGCAACGGGAGAGGCCACAACAGTGAGAGGCCCACGTACCACAAAAAAAAAAAACCAGCAAACCAAATTCAACAATACATTAAAAGGATCATACACCATGATCAAGTGGGATTTATCCAGAGGTGCAAGGATGTTTCAATATGTTTGGATATGTCTCCTCAGGCAAGGGAACCAAGTAGCAAAATAATCAATATGATACACCACATTAACTAAAAAATAAAAATCATATTATCATCTCAATAGATGCAAGAAAAGCTTTTGACAAAATTCAACATCCATTTATGATAAAAAAAAAAACTCTCAACAAAGTGGGTACAGAGGGAACATACCTCAACATAATAAAGGCCATATATGATAAGCCCATAGGTAACACCATATTCAACATTGAAAAACTGAAAGCATTTCCTTTAAGATCAGACACAAGACAAGGATGCGCACTCTCACCACTTTTATTCCACACAATAATGGAAGCCCTAACCACATCAATCAAACAATAAAAGGAATCCAAATTGAAAAGAAAGAAGTAAAACTGTCACCGTGTGCAGATGACATGATACTATATATACACAGAAAGTCCTAAAGATGCCACCAAAAAACTACTAGAACTCATCAATGAATTTGGTAAAGTAGCAGGATATAAAATTAATACACAGAAATCTGTTGCATTTCTATACACTAACAACAAAGTATCAGGAAGAGAAATTAAGATAGCAATCCCATTCACAACTGCATCAAAAAGAACAAAATACCTAGAAATAAATCTAACTAAGGAGGTAAAAGACCCGTGCTCAGAAAACTGTAAGACACTGATGAAAGAAATTAAAGACAACACAAACAGATGGAACGATATACCGAGTGCCTGGAGTGAAAGAATTAGTATCGTTAAAATGACCATATTACTCAAAGCAATCTACAGATTCCATGCAATCCCTATCAAAATACCTATGGCATCTTTCACAGAACTAGGACAAATAATTCCAAAATTTGTATGGAAACACAAAAGAACCCAAACAGCCAAAACAATTTTGAGAAAGAACAAAGCTGGAGGTATCACACTCCCTGATTTCAAACTACACTACAAGTTACAGTTGTCAAAACAGTATGGTATTGGCACAAAAACAGACATATAGATCAATGGAACAGAACAGAGAGCCCAGAAATGAACCCACACTTATACGGACAATTAATCTACAACAAAGGACATAAGAATCTACAATGGAGAAAACAGAGCCTTTTGAATAAATGGTGTTTGGAAAACTGAACAGCTACATGCAAAAGAATCAAGCTGAACTACTCTCTCACACCATGCAAAATAATACATTCAAAATGGATTAAAGACTTACTTAAATGTGAGACCTGAAACCATAAAACTTCTAGAAGAAAACACAGGCAATACTCCCTTTGATATCGGTCTTAGTAATACGTTTTTGGACATGTCTCCTCAGGCAAGGGAACCAAGCAAAAACAATCAAATGGAACTACATCCAATTGAAAAGCTTTTGCACAGCAAAGGAAACTGTCAACACAATGAAAAGGCTGCCTACTGAATGGAGAACATATTTGTCAACAATATAGCTGATAAGCAGTTAATATCCAAACTATACAAGGAACTCAAACAACTCAATATCAAAAAAACATAAAACAACAAAAAATGGGCAGAAGGGGCTTCCCTGCTGGCACAGCGGTTTAGAGTCCGGACGCCTGCCGATGCAGGGGACACAGGTTCGTGCCCCAGTCCGGCAAGATCCCACATGCCACGGAGCGGCTGGGCCGCTGACCCTGCGCGTCCAGAGCCTGTGCTCCGCAACGGGAGAGGCCACAACAGTGAGAGGCCCGTGTACCACAAAAAAAAAAAAAATGGGCAGAGGATCTGAATAGACATTTTTCCAAAGAAGAAATACAGATGGCCAATGAGCACATGAAAACATGCTCAACATCACTAATCACTGGGGATATACAAATCAAAACCACAATGAGATATCACCTCACACCTTTCAGAATGGCTGTTATCAAAAAGACAACAGGGCTTCCCTGGTGGCGCAGTGGTTGAGAGTCCTCCTGCCGATGCAGGGGACACGGGTTCGTGCCCCGGTCCGGGAAGATCCCACATGGTTTTTATCAAGAACACAAGAAATAACAAGTATTGGTGAGGATGTGGAGAAAAGTAAACCCTGGTGCACTGCTGGTAGGAATGAAATTTGGTGCAGCCATTATGCAAAACTGTATGGAGATTCCTCAAAATATTAAAAATAGAACTACCACAGGATGTAGAAATTCTACTCCTGGGTATTTATCCAAAGAAAACAAAAGCACTAATTAGAAAGGATATATGCACCACTATGTTCATTGCAGCATTATTTACAATAGCCAAGATATGATGCATCTTAAGTGCTCATCAACAGATGGATAAAGAAGATGTGGTATATATATATACACACAATGTAATATTACTCAGCCATAAAAAAGAATGAAGTCTCGCCATTTGTGACAACATGGTTGGACCTAGAGGGTATTACGCTAAATGAAATAAGTCAGACTGAGAAAGACAAACATCGTATGATTTCACTCATATGTGGAATCTTAAAAACAAAATAAATGAACAAATATAACAAAAAAGAACCAGAGTTATAGATACAGAGAACAAACAGGTGGTGGCCTGATAGGCCAGGGATGGGGGAGGAAAGAAAAAGGTGAGGGAGATTAAGGGGTACAAATTTCCAGTTGCAAAATATTAAATGAGTCTCTGGTATAAAATGTACAGTGTGGGGAATATAGTCAATAACAAAGTAATATCTTTGTATGGTGACATACTGTAACTAGACTTATCGTGGTAATCATTTAGAAATATATAGAAAAAAACACTATATTGTGTAACAGTAACTAATGTAGTGTTGCAGGTCAATTATACTTCAAAAACAAACATACAGGGCTTCCCTGGTGGCACAGTGGTTGAGAGTCTGCCTGCCAATGCAGGGGACACAGGTTCATGCCCCGGTCCGGGAAGATCCCACATGCCGCGGAGCGGCTGGGCCCGTGAGCCATGGCTGCTGAGCCTGTGCGTCCGGAGCCTGTGCTCCGCAACAGGAGAGGCCACAACAGTGAAAGGTCCGCATACAGAAAAAAAAAAAAACAAAGAAAACATACAAACAAACTCATAGAAAAAGAGATCAGATTTGCACTTACCAGAGGCAGGGGATGGGGGGAGGAGGAATTGGATGAAGGCAATCAAAAGGTACTACAAACTTCCAGTTATAAGATAAATAAGTACTAGGGATGTAATGTACAACATGATAAACACAATTAACACTGCTGTATGTTATACATGAAAGTCATTAAGGGAGTAAATCTCAAAGGTTGTCACTACAAAAAGAGGGTTTTTCCTATGTCTTAATTTTATATCTATATGAAATGTTCACTAAACTTACTGTGATAACCATTTCATGATGCAAGTCAAATCATTATGCTGTACACCTTAATCTTACACAGTGCTGTATGTCAATTACATCTCAATAAAACTGGAGAAAAATAAAGCTTCTGACAAGGAAAGTGAGAGGAGATCACACACAAAAGAACAAGATCAACAATCAAATGTTCTCAAAAGCAACACCAGAACAACAAAAGAACAATGACATCTTATCCTCAAAATACTGAGGGGAAAAAAACCCATACTCATTTTTATATGAAGGTAAATATCACTTAAATATTAGTGATAAATAAAGTTATTCTAAGCATACAGTATCTCAAAGTTGACCACAAAAAGACCTTCTTTCAAAGAACTTTTGAAGAATGTAATCTAACAAGAAGAAAAATGAATCCAGAAAAAAATAAAATAAAATATGGCAATTAAGGGAAAATCTTAGAAGATTTATCTTCTTAAAAAATGTATATCCATACGAATCCGTTATTAAAACATCACACCACCATTATTCCAACAAAACAGGGGTGGCAAGGAGAGTATGCGAAGGTTCTTGGAATTTATTGGTCAGGTAAGAGAGAGAACATACAGATTAAATTTAGATACTGAAAACATACAGTATAAAATGGGAGAGCTAACAATAATCACATTAAATATAAATGGGTTAAACTCAGAAGATGTATTCTTAGATTAAATGTAAAACCAAGATTCAAGAAAAATGAAAAGCAAAGGGACACAAAAAAAGTACATGAAAAGTATGAACCAAAAGAAAGCCACTGTTAATATCAAAAGAACTAAAAATCAAGGGGGTGGGAGTAGGAACAATAAGAGACAAACGAATATTATATACTTTTAAAAAGATAAAATGAGTGTGAATATGTACAACCTCAATGTACATAAGTAACAACTGAAAAATTTGGTGCAGAAGCAATAGATCGACAATTCTAACCGGAGCTTCTTAACTTGCCTTTGAAAAATTATAAAGTAATAAAAAAAAAGGGCAAAGATTTGAAAAATGCTACCTTGAAAGACTGATAACATATGGCATTACAACAAACATAAATTATATTCTTTGTGAACTTACACAGAACATTCTTGTAGACTATTAGAAAATCTAAGAAGCTGGACTAAACCTACCCTGATTTAATGAAATGTCCTCAATGGTTGTTTTCCATATTAATAATTTCCTAATATATATCCAATTATTTATATTCTATGTTTTTCTCGAGAAAGGACTATGTATTATGTCAAAAGACAGTGTAAGCTTTCTGCCTATTTAGACTCCAGAAAAACAAAACTTGTGTTTCTTAAGAGATCACTTTGTCAATGGAAATACAGTGACTATATTAGAAAAACTATTGCAGAGTAAATACGTTTCTCACTGAATGTCCTTACTAAAAGTTAAGGAACCACATTGGCTATTTAAGTTCAAGAATATAAAATAATCCACAAATTAAAGGTCTAATTGAAATGCTTTCTCAAATTGCTTCAGATGACAACAGTAGGAAGAATTTGCATGAAGTATTAATATTAAATAAAGCCTAATCCTACCAACACTCCATGCTAAATATTTGCTAATTCACCTATCAGGGTTCATAACCTTCAGCTTTTAACACTAAACACTTTAACAAAGTCTCCAAATTGTATTTAAGTAAGAACACTTTTCTGCACAGCCTACCTAATTAACAATTTGAAAATGCTGGCTTAGGGATCTGTGTGAAGGAAACCAGTCCTTAGCCAATCATCCCAAACTCTGCAATGAAAGAGGACTAGATATTTTAGAAGTTTCAACTCCTTTTCCTTGTAATAATGATGCAGGGAAAGGAATGGACTGAGCTTTTCTACTTAATTCAGGCTGCAGTTTGGAAGGCTGAAGCCTCCCTGTTAGGCAGCAAAGGGAATATTCCTGAATTTCTCTGAATATCAGAGAGACAGTTCCATATTTTGCCCATGTTATAACCTCCTCTGCTCTTACAGGCAAAGGTAAACCCATGCCTTGGATGTTACAGGTAAGGAAGTTTAGGAAAAAACTAATGCCATTCAAAATGCTTGGGGCTTCCCTGGTGGCGCAGTGGTTGAGAGTCCGCCTGCCGATGCAGGGGATGTGGGTTCGTGTCCCGGTCCGGGAAGATCCCACATGCCGCAGAGCGGCTGGGCCTGTGAGCCATGGCCGCTGAGCCTGCGCGTCCAGAGCCTGTGCTCCGCAATGGGAGAGGCTGCAACAGTGAAGAGGCCCATGTACCACAAAAAAAAAAAAAATGCTGGATTATTATTATTTGGGAACGCCTGTCCTCTATTTGTAGTCAGAATGTTGCTCAGTTACATATTTCTTCACACATTAAGATGAGTTAGGGTAGAGGCAATTTTTACTAGCCCTAACTTTTGTGATCACTATTTAAAAATCACTCACAAATGGAGAAAATATAGAAATATCCAAATCAAATCAGTTTAGTGTCAAAATAAGATTTCAAGTAACAGCAAAGCCCTTTCAGGAGAAGATTTTTAAGATATGACCCTAAGCATATTCCACTAGACCATTTTCCTTACTCCCAAACACTGCTTCCAAAATAATCCACACATACTAGTCACACAAATGTGTGCCCAGGAATAGCCAATATTAGAAAACATACTCTAAAGAACTCTAAATGGATGTACACCTGTCTTCAGTTCAGTCTGTTTTCATCATAAGTGTATATACTTATCCCCACTAGACCCTATTTCACATGATTTTGGAAAAACAGAAAGGAATAAAGACTGCTACGTTACTGGAGCTAATAAACAGAAGTGCTGAGTTCCAGAGCTTGTTAAGAAAAAAAAAAAAAAAGTGAACTTGGAAATGAAGTTGTAAAAAGTTCCTTCCAACATAGAGATAGAAGATAAATTGAATTAATAATCTACGTAAAATCCAAAATTCCACATGACTGTAAACTAATGATGGTGGACCTACACTCAAAAAAATAAAGCATAGGGCTTCCCTGGTGGGGCAGTGGTTGAGAGTCCGCCTGCCGATGCAGGGGACGTGGGTTCATGCCCCGGTCCGGGAGGGTCCCGAATGCCGCGGAGCGGCTGGGCCTGTGAGCCATGGCCACTGGGCCTGCGTGTCCGGAGCCTGTGCTCCTCAGCGGGAGAGGCCACAACGGTGAGAGGCCCACGTACCGCAAAAAATAAAAAATAAAAAATAAAAAAATAACGTGTAGAGATACTATACATAGAAAATCCTAAAGAGGCCACCAGAAAACTACTAGAGCTAATCAATGAAGTTAGTAAAGTCACAGGATACAAAATTAATACTCTCTTGCATTCCTATACACTAACAACAAAATATCAGAAAGAGAAATTAAGGAAACAATCCCATTTACCCTTGCAAAAAAAAAAAGAATAAAATAGCTAAGAATAAACTTACCTAAGGAGGAAAAAGACCTGTATGCAGAAAACTGTAAGATACTGATGAAAGAAATCAAAGACAACAAAACAGATGGAGAGATATACCATGTTCTTGGACTGGAAGAATCAATATTGTGAAAATGACGATACTATCCAAAGCAATCTACAGTTTCAATGCAATCCCTAGCAAATTACCAATGGCATTTTTCACAGAAATAGAACAAAAACTTTCACAATTTGTATGGAAACACAAAAGACCCCAAATAGCCAAAGCAATCTTGAGAAAGAAAAACGGAGCTGGAGGAATCAGGCTCCCTGACTTCAGACTATACTACAAAGCTACAGTAATCAAGACAGTGTGGTACTGGCACAAAAACAGAATGGAACAGCACAGAAAGCCCAGAGATTAAACCCATGCACCAATGGTCACCTAATCTATGACAGAGGAGGCCAGAAGTTACAATGAAGCAAAGACAGCCTCGTCAATAAGTGGTGCTGGGAAAACTGGACAGCTACATGTAAAAGAATGAAATTAGAATACTCCCTAACACCATACACAAAAATAAACTCAAAATGGATTAAAGACCTAAATGTAAGGCAAGACACCATAAAACTCTTAGAGGAAAACAAAGGCAGAACACTCTTTAACATAAATCGCAAGATCTTTTTAGATCCACCTCCTAGAGTAATGAGAATAAAGACAAAAATAAACAAATGGGACCTACTGAAACTTAAAAGCTTTTGCACAGCAAAGGAAACCATAAGACGGAAAGACAACCCTCAGAATGGGAGAAAATATTTGCAAACAAAGCAACTGACAAAGGATTAACCTCCAAAATATACAACTAGCTCATGCAGCTCAATATCAAAAAAACAAACAACCCAATCCAAAAATGGGCGGAAGACCTAAATAAACATTTCTCCATAGAAGACATACAGGTGGCCAACAAACACATGAAAAGATGCTCAACATCACTAATTATTAGAGAAATGCAAATCAAAACTACAATGAGAAATCACTTCACACCGGTCAGAATGGCAATCATCACAAAATCTACAAACAATAAATGCTGGAGAGAGTGTGGAGAAAAGAGAACCCTGTTGCACTGTCGGTGGGAATGTAAATTGATACAGCCACTATGGAGAACAGTATGGTGGGTCCTTAAAAAACTAAAAATAGAACTACCATGTGACCCAGCAATCCCACTACTGGGCATATACTCAGAGAAAACCATAATTCAAAAAGACACATGCACCCCAATGTTCATTGCAGCACTATTTACAATAGCCAGGACATGGAAACAACCTAAATGTCCATCAACAGAGGAATGGATAAAGAAAATGTGGTACATTTATACAATGAAATATTACTCAGCCATAAAAAGGAATGAAATTGGGTCATTTGTAGAGACATGGATAGACCTAAAGACTGTCATAAAGAGTGATGTAAGTCAGGGGCTTCCCTGGTGGCACAGTGGTTGCGCGTCCGCCTGCCAATGCAGGGGAACCGGGTTCGCGCCCCGGTGTGGGAGGATCCCACGTGCCGCAGAGCGGCTGGGCCCGTGAGCCGTGGCCGCTGGGCCTGCGCGTCCGAAGCCTGTGCTCCGCAACGGGAGAGGCCACAGCAGAGGAAGGCCCGCATACCACAAAAAAAAAAAAAAAGAGTGATGTAAGTCAGAAAGAGAACACCAAATATCATATATTAACACATATATGTGGAATCTGAAAAAATTGGTATAGACAATTTTATTTACAAAGCAGAAATAGAGACACAGACATAAAGAACAGAGAAGAAATGTATGGATACCGAGGGGGAAAAGGGGGGAGTGGGTGGGATGAACTGGGAGATTGGGATTGACATATATACACTATTGATACTATGTATAAAACAGATGACTAATGAGAACCTACTGTATAGCACAGGGAAGGAACACTACTCAGTGCTCTGAGGTGACCTAAATGGGAAGGAAATCCAAAAAAGAGGGAATACACGTATACATATAGCTGATTCACTCTGCTGTACAGTAGAAACTAACACAACACTGTAAAGCAACTATACACCAATAAAAATTTAAAACAAAATAAAGTGCAGCAAAAATTAGTTTACAAAATTTGAAAACAAGTGGAATTCTCTATTAACCTGCTCTTCTGTAAATTGACAGTCTGATAAAAACTGGTATTTATTACAATAACCTTAAAAAGATATTACTTACAAGATTCTGAAACACTTCTGAATATGACTTTCCTGTCTGTTATTTTTTAGGTAAAGTAAGAATTTTCTGAGGAAAACGAAAACACTAATTCAAAAAGACATATGCACCCTCATGTTCAATGCAGTATTATTTACAGTAGCCAAGACACAGAAACAACCTAAATGTCCATCAATGGATGAATGAATGGATAAAAGAAATGTGATATATACCCATTATATATATATCCATATCCATTATATATATATATTCTATTATATACATTCCGTTATGTGTGTATATATATATATATATATATATATATAATGGAATATTATTCAGCCATAAAAAAGAATAAAATCTTGCCACGTGTGACAACATGGATAGAGCTCCAGGGCACTATGCTAAGTGAAATAAGTCAGACAGAAAAAGATAAATACCATATGATCTCACTTATATTTGGAATCAAACAAAAAAGAAAAAAAAAAAAAACCCAAGCTCATTGATACAGACAAAAGATTGGTGATTGCCTCGGGGTGGGGGTGTGGTGGGGAATAGGTGAAGGGGGGTCAAAAGGTACAAATTTCCAGTTATAAAATGAGTAAGTCATAGGGATGTAATGTACAGCATAATTACTATAGTTAATAATACTGTATTTCATATTTGAAAGAAGCTAGGAGAGTAGATCTTGAAAGTTCTAATCATAAGGGAAAAAAAGTCAACTATATATGAGAGAGATAAATTAGGAGTTTGGGATTAACTGATACACCCTACTATATATAAAACAGATAAACAACAAGGATCTACTGCATAGCACAGGGAACTATATTCAATATCTTGTAATAACCTATAATGGAAAAGAGTCTGAAAAAGGACAGATAGATGGAGAGATAGATATAACTGAATCACTTTGTTGTAAACCTGAAACTAACAACATTGTAAATCAACTATACTTCAATAAAAAAATAAATAAAATTTAAATAAAATTTAAAAATCAACGATGTATGGTGACAGATGTTAACTGGACTTATTGTGGTGATCATTTTATAATACAAACAAATATCGAATCATTTACATTGTACACCCAAAACTAATATACAGTTAATATCAATTATACTTCAATTTTAAAAATGAAAAAAGTAGAATAATTCAGATAATATTTTGTCTGAATACTCGATAAAAATAATATCCCATTTCCTGATCAAATTAGGCAGGTGTGTTTGCCATTCCTGCCACTACTTTCCCCTAACTCACATCTACACCAATGTAAGGTTAATGTTCCCCAAACATCATTTTCATCAAGAATTTGTTCTGCTAAAACAATAACAACAAACAACAGAAATCTCACATCCTCACTATACATAGAATAATAAAGGTCAAACACCTTGCCCTGATTTGAAAATCTTCCATGATCTGGTACCAATCTTTGGTCTCCATCATACCTTCCATCAATCACATGCACAAACCCTCTGATGCAGCAAGGTTCATTTACAAAACTAAAACACACTTGTGTATATACCTTCATTTCCCACTTTCCTCATATCTAAAAAGTCCTCCATCTTCTGGTCCTCCTTTTTTTTTCTATCTGAATCCAACTAGCCTTTTTATGCAAAGCTCGAGGCCTCTAAAATAAGCTCCTCTCTACCCTCAAACCAAACTGATTTCCTTCTTTTCTGACTTCCGATGACCCTTTCCAGCACTCATTCATTGATTCCATTAGCCACACAGTAACTCTTACGCACTAATAAGCATTGTACTATGATGATGGGGCCACAAAGATACATAAAACTAAGTCCCTAATCCTTGGGCTCACAGTGCTCTAAAGACAGACATGAAAAAGTCATTACAGGGCTTCCCTGGTGGCCCGGTGGTTGACAGCCCGCCTGCCCATGCAGGCGACACGGGTTCGTGCCCCGGTCCGGGAAGATCCCACATGCCGCGGAGCAGCTAGGCCCGTGAGCCATGGCTGCTGAGCCTGCGCGTCAGGAGCCTGTGCTCCGCAACGGGAGAGGCCACAACAGTGAGAGGACCGCGTACCAAAAAAAAAAAAAAAAAAATCATTACAGCAGTGTTTATAATAGAGGTATAAATGGCGGGAAAGTGGGACCATAAAAAAGGATCACTTCAAGCCGTTTGAAAAGATAAGAAAAGGCTTTTTAGAGAAGGTGACATTTATGTTAAATTTCAAAGATGGGTAGGAGTATGTCAGGCACAGAAGTAGGGAAAGGAGTTCCAGGCAGAGAAAACAGCACATACAAAGGCAAAGAAAGGAGAAAAACTTGGCATGTTTAGAGAACTATAAATAGAAAAGTATGGCTGGAGTTCAGAGTACATTAAGTCTACCAACACTTACTGTCCATTCACCAAACCTCAAAACAAATGAAAAAAAAAAAACATAGTATCTCCTCAAAGAATGTGCAAGGATATGGCACCCAACTGATTAGCATAGTTAATTCAAACAAAAGAAGCAGTACCGAGCACTTACCTATAAAGCAGACACTGCGTTAGGTACCCAAGATAGAGAAATAAAGAGCACGGCTCCTGCTCTAATGGAGCTAACATTTTACTAAGAAAAGAGAGTCAGTTTACTGTAGATAGAGTTTTAGGTTCAATCCTTATGACAAAAGACTAAGAGAAAATTATATTAATAGTACTATTTTCCCCTTCTATTTTCTAGATTTTATATAATGAGCATGTGTTACTATACTATGATAATTAAGGAAAATAAAGTTTATAATTGGAAAAGTATGAAACTTGACACCTGATAGGTTCCCAGTAAATGTCTGAGTAGGTATCTGCTAATTAAAGCCTGAAAAGTTTTAGATTTGAAACTTCAAATATCTAAAATATGGCTACTTACACCACCTCAAAAGCTATGAATCTCGTTGGTACAAATCACCATTTTTCACCAATTATTTGCCTTCTAACATGTCTCCTTGCTTCTGCACTTAACCCTCACCCTTCATCTATATATAACAAAGCACCCAGAGAGATCCAGATAATGGCATTTTACTGCTCAAAATCCTCCAATGGCTTCAGTAAAAGGCCCTACAAGATCTGCCGCCAGCTTTCTATTATCTCTCTGATCTAATCATCTCCAACTCCTCTCCTCTTTACTCACTAGCTCTAGCCAGAATGGCCTCCTTGCTGTTTCTTGAACACACCAAGCATGCCCCACTGCTGTTTGTAGACTCTTATCCCAGATATCCACCTGGTTTGCTCCTTCGTCTTCCTTGGGTCTTTATTCAAATGCCATCCTCATAGACTTTCCAGTCTACCCTATCTAAAGATGTAACATTCTCCCCACCCAAAAACTATCTCCTTTATCTGCTTTTCTTTTTCTTCCACTTATTATTATCTAATATACCTGGTTTTACTTGTTTTCTAATATACCTGGTTTTACTTATTTGTTTACTATGTCTCCTTTCCCTAGCTCCAACAGGGTAAGTTTTTTCTGTTTTCATTACTGATGTATGTCCAGTGCACAGAATAGTGTCTGAAAAATGATAAATGATCAGCCATTATTCACTGAATGAATAAAGGGCAGTAGTCTGCATATGGTTAAACGTTTGGTCTCTGGTGGCCAGAAGACCTGGATCAAATTCCAGCTCCACCACTTTGTAGTTGTGTGAACTTGTGCAAGTTAACGTCTCTAAATCTTAGTTTACTTATCTATAAAATGATGATATTGTTATCAATCTTGCAGGATGATTTTGAGGATTAGAATAATGCAGGTTGAGCAAAATGCCTGGAAAACAGTGAATGTTCAATATATGTTAGCTATTATGATGATGATAATGAACATTCCTGACGCCCAAAATGCCTCCACTGAGTTATCACATCATTTCCAGTATCCAGTTCTTCAAAAACAATAGTTGGTTGCAAAATCCTTGGATCTTCACATGCTAGTTTGAACAAAACCAGTATTACTCTGGATCAACTCTTACCTTACACAAGATTCTCTTCTGTTTTAGCTTATAAAAAGAGATGGGTGTCTATTTCACCCAAAAAAAATTTTTTTAAGTGCAACATAAAATTGCACATGCCACATTTATCACAATGCTAATATACATTCTATTAGAACTGACTCTTGGTGCTTGTTTCATAGAACCGCAAAAGAAAAGGTTAAGCTTAGGGCCACATCAATGGGATACTGTACTACTAATTCTGTTTAGAATTTTTCACTTCATTCAGAATTTCCCAAATTAGATTCCCCATTTGCTGAGAGGCCCACCATACCCACCAGAGTTCATAAGAACCTCCCCATGGCAGGGGATCTGATTCAGTACAACTACAATGTATCAATGTTAAATTAGGAGCTTTAAGAGGTAAATAAATTTTTTTTTTTAAGTACTTGGCCCCCAAGACTTTGGTGGTAAAATAAGAGCAGCAAACTATAATTCACAAAACTAAACTCTAATTCTGACCCCATTACTTATTAGCAATGATACTTAAAGGCTTTTTTCCTCATCTATAAGATAGGATGATACCTATTTTGTAAAGCTGTAAAAATCCAGTGAGATGAATATTTGTAAAAATGAGCTATACTATATAAACTGTGCTGCAGCAAACAAGTCTTTTGTAGAAAGATTTATTAAAATATTTTTAAATAAAAAGCCACAATCCCACAACTACCCCAACCATTTTCATATTTTGCTAATATTCCCTTCAGGTGCTTCTCTTCACACACTTTTTTAATAAAGATGAAACCACGTGGAGTTCAGGGAAAACAATACAGTGTGCCTTTTTTAGAGCCAGATAGCCCAGGTTCGAATACTAGCTCCTAAAATTACTAACTGTGTGACCTTGGACAAGATTTTTAAACTCCTTAGTCCTGTTTTCTCTTCTTTAACATCAGGATAATAGTAACAGTACCTATGTGATTGGGAGGTATGAAGAAGAAATGAGTTATTATAATCATTTGGTACAGTGCTTGGCACATGGCAAATTTAATAAACAGCTAAGAAAAAGCAAAATTCTGCTTTTTAAAAACTTAAGATGATGTCATAAACCAAAAGTACATTATTATCTAAAGTATCATAGAAAGAGTCTTTTAAAGAAAGATCTCTAGGATACTTTACACTGACTATTATAAAAATAAATCTCCCTACCATTCCTTTGTCTAGATATTTTACAATGTATAATAGAATCCATCTATTGCTTCATACTTCCAGTAGAGGTCTCCATCTAAAAAATAATGTATCAGATTGAAAACTTTAAATTAGTATTCCTGTTATTTAAAAAAAAATAGGGGCCAGCTTTATCAAATATGCAAATTTAACTTTTTCCAAGAAAAACATTTAAAAATAAGGAATATCTGAAGAAAAAGTGATTTTTCCCAGTGATTGTTACATTTTGCTGTGGGTTCTCCAATAATACTCACCTCTCTTATAAACATAATCCTCTGGACAGGAAAGGGAAAGAGATAAGACTGTTGGATACAAATGATAAATCATGTGTTTATTTATCACCGCTACTGGCCAACAATTTAATACCTATGCCTCAGAGATGGTATAAGTCAGTAAAGTCATCTTTAAGTAAAAGTAAAGGTCATGTTTTGTAGTAGCAAAGAAATCTCAACAATTTTCTACATTTATTCCTTTTAAATCACAATAGAGTGGCTAGAGTAATAAAGGCAGCTCTGAATTGGCTTCTACATTCCCCCTCTTATCATTCAGTAATAGTGACCTAAGACAAGTCAATTATCCTTATGCAGGCCCACCAGAAAAAATATCCTTATTTCTAGTCTAGCAAAAAGCCTGGGGCTAGACCACCTTCTTAAAAGCCCTTCTAGTTAAGAATGATGATGCTATGAATTGATAGGTTCAGCAGTCATATCCAACTGTTGCTAGGTACATACTTCTTGCTCCTATCTTTAGGAATCTACGTTTTCAGGCTCCATAAGCTATATTACTAGGCCTCTATAAAACATCAAATTTGCATATAATATTTAATGTCTACCGCAGCTTAGCTCCTTAAATGTGTAAGGTAAATATCTATAAGATTTGGTATGACCAAAAACTGACCAAGAAATTACCAAGCAATTTGCTTAAAGCTAATAAATAGTGCTGCATGTGTGCACACGTACACACGCATCCACTTAAACTAACACCCAGAGTTTATAAACAGGGGGATAAAGAAAGAGGAATGTTCTAAGCAACTCTCAGAATTAGCAAGACTTTAATATCCAAATTATATCTAATTCTGAGGATCAAATATACAATGTAAAAACATAACACATTTGATTTAGTGATAATGGATTTGAATGGACAGACCCAAACATTTAAGATTTCTGGTTGTAACTAAAGCATGAATTTGCTTTTCATCTCCACAGGGTAAATAACCTATAAAGATGACTTTTAAATAAAGACAATTACTTCTCACTTTGAGAAGATAAAAATCAAACAACTATCAAATTGTAGTTTATCCTAGACTTAATAACATAAAAATCAAGCAATGAATTAAAAACAAAAACAAAATTATTGCCTTGTTTTTGTATAACCAGTGATGCAATGGCCAGAAATGAATGAAATAGTGAAGAGTTCTTAATGGACAGATAGACAAAGGTAATTTTCCTCCAAAGTTATCATTTAGCATTTTAGCTGATTTTTATTTATATATTAAATTCTAGAAGATGAGAAATATTCACATTCAAGCATAAGCTGCAAAATAAGATTTAAAATTTTTAATAATCAGTATTAGTTCCTCTCTTGAACACTGATAATAATCACAGATTTTAAAAAATTAAAGTCAAACACTAGTAGATAAACATATGAAGGATATCCTATAAGGATATCCTTATATCCTTATAGAATATAAGGAATTTTAAGTCTAACAGTATTATTCATTCCATGAATTTTAAGTCTAACAGTATTATTCATTCCATAAACAGATATAGAAATACTATGTTAATATAACATACAGAGCTAAGACTGCATCAAGAGCACACAGCAGGCAGTGTCCTACTCAACGAGGAAATGATAGAAACATCCAACTAAGGTCAGCATCAAGGCAGACAATCAGACAAAAGAAAATGATTAAAGGCGTAAAATTTAGAAAAGAAGTAAAGTTATCCCCATTTGCAAATGACATACTAGTACGTCTAAAAAATTTTTTTTTAATCAATGATTAATACAAGTGGCAAAACAATTAAGGCGCCAGATTACAATATAAAAAATCAGTAACTTTCATATAAATGATAACTAATTAAAGATATAATGGAATAGAAAACCAAATTTACAATAGCAAGAAAAATGATAATACACTTAAGAATAAATTTAAGAAATGTCAAAAACCTGTAAAAGGAAAACTTTAGACTCTTGAGTGACACAAAAAGATTGAATAGAAGACTTTCATTTTTCTTGGCTAGGTAAACTCAATATCATCATGTCCATTCTCCTAAGGTAATTGTTTTTAATTTAATGCAATCCCCATTTAAAAAAAAAAAAAGAAAAAGCTTTTTTCTGAAACTAGAACAAATTAATACTAAAGTTCATATGGAAAAAAAAACATAAACAAATACCCAAGAAAACCTCGTAAAAAAAGAAATATGAGATGGTAATGGCACTACTGAATATTAAAACATGTTATATAAAGCCACAATAATTACAATATAGTGACCATTTCTTAACCCCCCAGATCGATAAAACTTCAAAAGCTTGACAAACACATGGTAAGGCTATGGGAAACAGGTACCTTCATATACTGCTGATGGGAATGCAAAATAGTTCTCTCCTACTTGGAGAGAATCTGGTGGGAATTGGGCAGAATTTAATCAAATACATATGCCTTTATTCTTTGATTACTGCATCAACCCCCACTTTAGTAATTTACTCTGAAGATATAGCTCCAAAAATTTGAAAATAGGTTTGCATAAGGCTACTAGATTTGCAGATTATTCATGTGACATTATTTGTACATTATTTGTTATTGTAAAATACTGGAAAAAACCTAAGTCATTATGTAGGAGACTGGATGAATAAAGTAGGATATATCCACAGAATGGAATACTATGCAGCTGTTTTAAAAAAAAAAAAGGAAATTTATGAACTTATTTAGAGTGATAGGCAAGATACTGGGCTGGCCAAAAAGTTCGTTCGAGTTTTTCCCTAACATCGTATAAAAACCCTCACGAACATTTTGGCCAACCCAATACATTAAGTGAAAGAAAGCAAAATAAAAAAATAGTGTGCAATCTTAATGTTAAGATGGGGAACTAAAAATGCATGTATATATCTCCTTATATTTACAAAACAAAACAAAAACAAAAAAACAGGAAGGATAACCAGCAACTATTGGTTACCAAAAGAGCATGGGTAGGAATGGGGCAGAAGTGACAGGGAAGAAAAGGGGGTAGAGGGTAAACTCCAAGCATATCTTTGCTTAAATTTTGATTTTAGAATCTTAAGGGTTTTATATATTCATAAATAAAATTAAAGGAACAAATAAAGGGGAAAACACAAAATTGAATACAAATGAAAAAATGTGAACTTTACTGTTTTAAGTGAATAACAATACCCAGAAAAATAGAATCCAGTCACTGTGAACCTTTTTTAACACAATTATTTACAGATGTAAAGTCAGTCTGATCACAGAAAGAAATGCAAACAAATTTGTAACTCTACTTGGCAGGTCTGTTGTTTGTAGTGGTATGGGTATAACAATTCTGAAACTATTCTCTATGTGTTACAAAACTAACAAGGTAAGTAAATACACTGGTGTTAGGAATTAGCGTTCTCAATGCAATTAAAGGGAGATACATGGAATGGAAGAAGGCAAGAGAAAATGTGTGTGGATTGTAATTAGAGATATCAGTATAGCCTTATGATTTGCAAAATGTGTATACTCATATTTAAAATAAGTAAACTTCCTAGCTCTGTCCTCTGAAAGGGCCCAGAAGAAAAGATAACCCAATAACAATGGGTACATCTACCACCCAGATTTGGTTTCTATATACCATTCCACACTAAAAGGAACCAGGACTTCTTGAAGAAATAGCTGATGCTACAGCAGGGAAAGCAAAACACAAGTTGACTCTAGAAGACCTTATTTTGTCAGAAGGCAAGAAAGAGCTCAAAAATAATAGTAACTTTATAAAAATACACAGAAGGCAACTTGAAAAGGCTCCTCCTGGCCAAACTGAAGCAGCAAAATGCATAACTGTAATAGATTTTAATCCATTGTATAATATAAAAATCTAATAAATAAAAATAAAAACATTTTCCATATCATAGATTGCCAACTAATAAGATGTAGAAGAAATGATAAAATTAGAAAATAAACATCATACAGCCATCATAATAACTGACTGAGGCAAGAATCATCAATGGATATTAAAACCACTGGGTAAAAGTTTGATGGTGAGCAAGATATTTACAGTCTCAAAGTACATCTCCATGGGTCACTTGCTAATTACAAAACAGAAAATGGAAACTTTACAGTGGAGAAACCAGGAGGACACCACCTTAACCAAAGTTAATGTCAGCAATAATGGGACAAAGTGACATCACATACCTCCTGCCAAAAATGCTTAACCTAAATCTAATCCTGAAAAAAACCTCAGAAAAATCCAAATTTTATAGCACAGTTGACCCATACTCTTCAAAAATGGTAGTATCACAAAAGACTGAAGAACTACAGATAACTAAATGTGATACAAGATCACAGATTAGGGATGGTTGGGTATGACAGCTATAAGACATCTTTGGGGCAACTGGTAAAATTTGAATAAGATCTGTATATAATACAGATAATATGATTATATTCATGTTAAAGTTTTCTGAATTTGATTATTTTACTATTGTTACATAAGAGAATGATTTTATTCTTAAGTAATATACACTTACATTTAGAAGGAAAGGGCATTATAACTGTAATGACAGCAAATGATTAAACAACAGTAATAATAACAATTATAATAATGTGTGTATATATGTATACACACCATCACATATAAAAAGGAAAACACAAAGCAAATGTGGCAAAATAACAATTGGTCATAAAAATGAAGTGTAAACAAGAATTCACATACAGAAAGCGAAAAAAAGATTTAACAATTCTGAAAAAAGAAAACATAGGAAGGAACAAAAATGATAGGTTCATCATTTCTATCTCAACCAGATTTTTTACTACTAAATTAATACATCGCAATCTGGGGCTACCTGGAAAAACTACTCAAAAATTCAGAAGTTTGACTTTTTAATGGTGTAAACTAAAAAGATTATACCAAACCACTTAAGCACTCTTGACCTATTACTTGTGAGTGCACTTGGAGGTACAGCCTGCTTAGGTACTAAATACTGTTTATGAAGTACTAAGTGGTCTGATCTGTGCTCAAGTACATTGAAAATTCACTTAACCTATGAACCATTATGGAAAGTGTGATCAACTTGGGCATTATTACTGACACATTTAAATTCAATCCCACCTCTAAAGTACAACAGGTTAAGGCCCTAACTATGGTCTCTTCTTTGTCTTATTTTAATAGAAGAATGTTCCTACTGACCTCATATATGTTTATATTAACATTTTATTTATTTAAAATAACAAGTGGGCTAGGAGAGGAGCAAAAACAAATTTCATTTGAAAACACGTCACCATGAAAGATGTGTATATTATAATTATATAATAAACATCATCTCTGTGCACAGAGCTGACCACTGAACACTATAATTAAGAATTTACCAAGTACAATAGTTAAGAACTCAGAAAGAAAGAATTAAAGATACTTGCTATGTATCCCATTAAGATGTATATTCAAATAATACATTCTTGTACAACTTTATTCAAATCCTACTTCATAAAAATCAACGCTTTGGGGCTTGGTCCCATTACACAGTAATGAAAAAACTCATTTACTGAAAGAAGCAAAAGATAAACATACTAGGTCATAGAATATACCTGAAGATATTTAACAACTGTGGATAATGGAGGGTTATGTATAAAACAAAGCTTTGTGAAATGTAAAGCAGGTCTATCGCCAGGGAAAAGAATGGAAAGGTAAAGGGAAGAAAGTGTGGTTTGAAAATATATAAAATAAACCTTACCAAGTGGCAATTATGGCTGACACTTAAGATTGAAAGTTGGATATAACCTACAGCCTTTTTTGGTTTTTTTCAGTAGCCCGTATGCTCCAGAAGAAAAGAGTGTGAGTGGTGCAAAGAAATTCTTTTCTAAGTGTTATTTTTTCTGAGATTAAATAACATCAATTACTTCTGAAATCTGAAAGGATAAAAATAAAATCTCACATATGAAAAGTTTGAAACATGAAGATAAAGTGCATTAAACAAAACAAGCTATTGTTAGTATTGTTATTTTTAAAGGAATTTATACAATATAAATTAACTCCCCTAAGCAGTACTGATAGACCAACAAAATCCTCACAAAGAGAAAAAGCGGTCAGTAAATTCAATAAAATAAATGGCATTCCATTTGGGGAAAATATTATAAAGTCTTATTTAAAAACAAAACCTAGGGCTTCCCTGGTGGCGCAGTGGTTGAGAGTCCGCCTGCCGATGCAGGGGACACAGGTTCGTGCCCCGGTCTGGGAGGATCCCGCATGCTGTGGAGCCGGCTCGGCCCGTGAGCCATGGCCGCTAGGCCTGCGCATCCGGAGCCTGTGCTCCGCAACGGGAGAGGCCACAGCAGTGAGAGGCCCGCATACCGAAAAAAAAAAAAAAAAAAACCTAGCTATTAAGAAATTTTATTTTTAATTGATTTTTTAAAATCCAAGTTACTATACAAATACAGTTAGGATAAGCTCAAACTGGTAGTTCATTTACCCCTTTTTTTTCCCTTAAGTAGAGCCCTTGTTATCTTCTCTAGAGCCCAGAAACAAAGTAGGGTGTGTCCAGGCTCTGCTTAGAGATGACAGGTGCATCTTGAGCAGGTGCCCCTAGAACAGATGTCACCTAGAGGTTTTGCTCTGGATGCAGCCCTGGCCAACAGGTTGGTGCCAAGTTAAACCAGTTATCTCAGCAACTCAATTGGTTTAATTCCAACACTTAGATCAGCTGTTCTCAAACTTCAGTGTACTTAAGAATCACCTGGGGCACACTTTAATAAAATACAGTGTTTGAGACCATTAAGTCATAAAACCACTGATCAATCTTAGCACCACTAAAACAGGACAACTAAACATTATATGCCTCATAATCTGATGAAAAGCACAGCATTACCTATTAAAGTACACCTAAAATACTAAACTTGAATTTTTTTTCAATCTTTAAATCTAATAGTTTTTAGGAAATAGATACAGGGGATAGAGGAACAAGTTAACTGACACTAGAAGGAGGCAGTCAACCAAATCTAGAATTTAGGGCATTCTAAAGGACAACTGACCCCACTACTTCAATAAATCAGCGGCATGATAGGAAAACGGAGCTGTTAAGAGACAAATGAGATAAAAGAGCCAAAACAAGAGATTCAGCCCCACCATAAAATTCTCTTGCACTAAGATGGGGTGGACCTGCAAATACTAATTTAGATATTAATGGAAATATGAATCTATCATTTGGGGACAATAATTTATAATGCAGTATCTATTCCTACATATCACCAAGAGATTCCAGTTCCAGCCATAGATCACTGTAATATACTTAGTCACAAGGGTATATATCTTGTAGAAACGAATTAACTTTGAATTCACAGCATAATGAATACTCAAAAAGTATCCAAGCACAAGTGATATTTTTTAATGTTTGAAACAAAAAATTTTATGTTAGACTCTTTTAATAACACAATTCTTGGAAAGCGCAATAAAATTCATAGAAAATCTGAATGCTACTGAGAGTGACAATTTGCTCTAAACCATCTCTTTATTCCAGGTCCCCCAAAAGTTTTATATCCTAAGTGAATCCATTAATAACCTTTATGATAGGTAACCAATACTAGTATCAATCACCATATATACATTTTTGTGTACTTCTGAATAAAAAGAATCAACCTGCCTATTTCCTGAGCTCTACTATGGATAACTGAACTAACCATATTATTTACATTTATTTTAAATTCAAAAGCCAATACTTTTGCTTTTCGTAACAATTATGCTTACAATTTCAAACCATAAAATATTTGATGACGATCTTTAATTCTAACATCTCCATTTTTACCTCCAGTAAGTTTGGTCCTTAAACCAAGATCTACTTCTAAACAGCTTTCCCTAAAATCAAAATTCATGATTATGACCTATGTTTTTAAAATGGTAGAACTGAAGCAAATACAGATTTTAGCATGACTTTCATATTTCAACAAAAGTAATTACTATTCTGCAAAACAATGTGACCAATGATTTGGCTACCTTTCTCTTCCTGGCAATGAACACAAGATAATTTTAATGTCCCCTATTCGAACAACTATTTAAGTATTACCAATACAATGCTCAATTCAGCATATAATATATAATCAATTCAGCAATTGATAAAGATAAGCAAATAAGAGCACCATAAAAATCATTTAAATCTGTATATATATCTATATAAATATACATAATTACCTCTCATTTTCCATATTTAAAATTTTTCTTCCTTTACCCTCATTTCTTCTAGCTCAGGGTTTCCCAAACTGTGCTCCACAGAACTTAGTAGATGTTCCGCAAACATTCCCCTGCTATGTACGGTAGTGTTTGGGAACCATCATTTGCCATAGGTGGAGGGAGGGAGGTAATAGTGTTTCTCCAAATTGTCTTGAGATCCACAACTCACATTAACAAAATACAGTCTCTACCAAGTCCTTCAATGAAGTAACACAAATTTATCGTTATTACTCAAATTCATTTAGCCTTTTTTCAAGGAAACACATTGACATTTCAGGAAAACGAGTGCTTCATACAGCACAAATTGGGAATCTCCACTCTAATTGATCCTGAATACCCAAGAGTGTGGTGACGATGGTGGTGCCAGATGAAAGCAGTAGAAAGAGATCCACCCCCCATATGTCCTCTACTTTCTAATTCAAAGAAACCATATATTTACTAGCAAACTTGAGGAGGGACTGTACCACTCTGGAAAATGCCCAATAAGCAGCCTTCCCCCAAATAATAATGAAAAAAACTCTAAATACTTTACCTAAAAACATGCAGTATTGAGTACTTACTCACTAACTAATGCACCTAAATTCCAGTGAATTAAAATGTTTGTTTTTCCTTCCTTTTCCAACTTCCAATATCATTTCATTTCAGATTATAAAATATTCACAGACGTGATATACTTCTCTATCAGTCATAGTGGATTTCACACACAACCAACTGAAAATACTAAATCAACAACAGAGAAGAGGTAGGATTATAAGAGTGCTCCTCTTTAGAAGCAGACAATTTTAGTTGACATCTAAGGAAGAAAATTTAAATGCAAAAAAGCATATAAACATTTCTGAGAGTTACAGTTAAGTTCTTAGTTTGTGCGCTCAGTGAAAATTATCCACCCTGGAAAGAGTTAGATTTATTTCTACTTGAGGGCAAATTTAAGCTATTTAAAACATGGTTTCTAATACACAACACTAACCTAGCTGAGGTCTCATAAGTCTTTCAACTTTTTCTACTTTCCACTCCTCCTTTCAACAAGTTTGCACACCCTCTAAACTGTAACAGAATATGAGAAGATATCAAAATCAGGTTTGTTCAAAATGAAAGGTTACAGTTTACAAAATTAATTTTAAAATGCATTTATGAATAATTTATTTAGATACAATTTTTCTTCCCGTCTTCATATTACTTTTATTTTCCTTCCTTAAATAAGGAGAGCAATCTCCATTTATCAATTCTGCTGATACACAAACTCAATGTATTACTTTATTTACTTATTTATTACAATTTTGAAGCATTCTTTCATTTAACCTCAAGTGATTCACAAAAGGCTTTCTCTTAAAAAAAGTGATCTACATGGTAGACACTAACAACCCAGCACACAAGTGTATTCATTCTATTTACCTAATAAATATAAACTTTATTTGGTATAATTTAAGGCAGGGCTTCATCCACCAAGGGGGGAAAAAAATAAATTCACAATGAAACTGAAAATTCACTATAGCAGGTACAATTCTACAATTAAGTTTCTGACTATTCCAAAGGTAGGTACATGTAAAAAAATCATTTTATAAGAAAATGAGTAACATACAGTGTTGTACAACACATTTTTTTAAGTCCAAGGTATTTCACCTCTTTTTCAAAAACTCAAGTTTTATAATGGAAACATCAACTTAACCTTGACTATAGCTGTACTATTGGCATCAGTAAGCTAAAACAAAATTCTTCAACTAAGTATTTGAAATATTTACCTAAATCTTCATACCAAGGCTTCAAATTCTTAACAAAAAGTAAGAGCAGTAAATTGTCCCCCAATCTTAGCACCAAAACAAAATGAAAATATAAAATTAACTGAGTAAATATGGAACACACTGGGTATAAATACACTCAGGCATAAATACAACCATAAGTAATTTCCAATTATATTTTAATTTCTTAAAATCACTTTGACTAACAAAGTGAATTCATAATAGACTGATTAAATATTACTGAACACATATCAAGAATACAACTTTTTTGTCCAATTAACAAATGCCCCTAAAGCCATTTAGATACTTTTGCACTTTAACTTCTTCATCTACAAAATGTGGGAAATTATTAACTTATCCTTTTATACTTATAAAGATATTCTAATAATGAACATCTGTGGAATATATTGAGATGTACATGCCAAGAATGGAACTAAGTGAAAACAAAATACATAGACATAATAGATGAGTAATATCCAAGCTTTAAATATAGTACTTTTACACATTATCAGTAGGCACTTTTATTTTTAAAAATTAACTGCCAATGTTAAAACAAATAATCAATTGCATTTTCAATTTTAGACTCTGAGAAATTTTTGTAGACAATGTACAACTGAATAAGTGTATGTTTGACACAATCAAGCTAACTTTTGGCAGACCACTAAACTCAAGTCTCTATATTTGATGTCTATGTCTGTTAGAATGGCCAGCATATTAGTTTGCTCTTCTTTATTTAAATGTCTGCAATATCATGAAAATATATCATAAAATACCAGGCTAACAGCTACCCATCTAACTACAGAGGAATGTCAGCAAATTTTAAACTTCTAAACAAGAACACATGTAATGACAGTCTTACAATAAGTCAAATGAAACAGCAGTTCATATTAAAAAAAATTAGTCCACCTGTGATTTATAAAACACACTGCATTATCTACTCAGCAGAAACCATGATACTCAATTTGACATATCAAAGAGGGAACTTACAAAGTCACTTGATTACTGTTGGTTACTATGAAGAGGCACTCTTATGGTTAAGTAACAGAATTACTGTGAAAGCTTGGCATCCTGTCTGCCAGTTAAGATTTTTCAGAGGAAGGTGTAAAACCCATCATAATACATGTCCTCTTACTGTGCAATATTACACCACTATGGAAAAAACTCTTCCAAGGTTGGTAGTACCCAATTTTTGACCAGCATATTTCTTTTGTATTTCTTTACAAGCCATGCAAATCTTCACATGGTTTTATTTTCCAAAACAAATACTTCAACTTTTTTCCTAGTAGCCTAGCTACAACCCTACAAAAACAAACCTGGAGAGTGACATATGGAGGAAAAACAAGTTTAGCTAAGGACATAGTTCAAAATGTAGCTTCTAATAAGAGCATAAAACTCAAACTGACCAGAGAACAATATAGAGTTGTGAACAATCTTGAAACTACATAGTTAAAAACAGTATCATCAATGGATGATAGATCGCAAGATAGAAATCACAACTGGAAAAACAATATTTATGTAACTTATAATAAACTGGGAGTCTAGCCATTTGATTATGCCAAAGCTCTGTTAGTATGAATGTAAACTCTTCAGAAAAACACACATTCCATGAAACATATATATCATACAGTACCTTCTGGATATTAAAATCAATCAATCAATCATCCAATAAATATCAGGCATAACTTTACATGTATTTTAAACGGTGTAAAATCCAAATGGTTCAAACTGATTACCAGAAAACCAAGACATGTATTAACAGTACTCCTCTCAATATTATAAATGAAAATGAGCAAGTATCACCATAAATAAAAAATTTTCTACTTCTCACCACATTACTAAATCAACAATTTTGAAGGTTAATTTTGTTTTACTTTGTTTTTTGTTTCAGTCTTTTATTTTAAAATGCACTCTGACACATGCCATCACACCCTCACAAGAGATAACAACTAACCATATTTAATATTTTCTAGACTTCTGTGTAACGCAGTAACTACTCACAAAGTTCTGCAAACTCTTCAGCTTCAAGCCTGAAGTCAATCTAAGATAGCCAACAGAAAGTACACCTGTGCAATTACTGCATTTCCTATTCCAGAATGCTGAACATAACACAGAATATCTACATCTGGGTACTGCATTTGGAGCAATGATAAATGCCAAACTCAAATTATGCAGAAACCACATTACCTAAAAGGCCACCCTATATCATCATTATTAAAAAGCAATAAATATGAAGAGCATTATTTTAGTTTTAAATAACAAACACCAACTAAAGAGCCTTTATGGGTAAGTAAAATAAATATTAAAAATAAAAGATGACCTCATAATAAATTACAATATAAAAATATTCCTAGGAGAAGAACTGAGAAAAAATTAAGGCTGAATCACAAAATATATTATCTAAACTGTATCACATGCCAACTAAATAAGAAATTTACTTTGTCAAATAAATAGTCAAAAAAGAAGGGGAAGAATGAAAGAAAATCCAAATCAAAAGTATTCCATTTTGTAGTATCCCTAATTTTCCTAAATAGATAATAATCCTTTTAATGGTTTTTAAGTCATTCAAAAATTCCTAAAAAATAAAATATATATATATTTTTTATATATATATGTATATATATATATATATTTTAAAAACAATCCTGGTCACTTAAGGCACCAACATGCTATGCTATGCAGAAATAGTCTACTGAAAAACTATTCAGTGACACGGTTCCACACAGAGGTTTCATTTAAAAAAAAAAAATCTTAAAGTCAGAATTTTAAAAGGCAAAGGAGTTTCCAAAACAAAGAAAAAAATTTCCCAAGGGATACAAAGTTTCATTAACTATCTTAACTCTTACTAAGCATCACCTTTCTGCCCCTCTGTGGATATCAAACAATCAATAACAATGTCACCAAAGAATGTTTACCAAGATGGGGGTGGGGTGTCACCTGTAATGATTCTCTATGAAAAATGTAAACAATCCTAAAATAGGTGAAGAAAACTTTCACCTTCTTATAATATCACTTTACGGATATTTAACGTTTCTCAGACTGAAATTAACGTAAGTTTAGAACTGTTTGGTGTGCAAGGTTTGTTTCTTGTTTGGGGATTTTTTTTTTCTTTTTGCTAAAACAAATCTCCCCATAAGTCCCTTATTCCCAAACACTGTTGGAAGAGTCACTACTACTCACCGCAAGTAATACTGTTTTAAAGCAAAGGCAGCGTTAGAACAACTTCTGGGAAAGTTGAACTCTTCAACAATTTCTCCCCACTGATTCTTCTCAGAAACCTGTTAAAAACACAGCCACACTTGTCTGAAAGTGCACAATTCAAGAAAACTCTAACCTAACTCTGAAATAAATACCCATTCTACAGAGATCTGCAGATACCTCAGGCATCAGTGGGTGATTCGGCTCGACCCGTAAGAGCAACTAAGCAAGGGCTGCTTGAATCACTGTGTTTTCACCCGGGAGCCCAGTATTTAAGAGCACTTGTTTTGTTTGGGGGGCGGGGGGGGGTTTGTTTTGTTTTTGAAGCCCGGACAATAACCAATCGCAAGTCCCTCTGTCGCCCCCTTTTAAATCTCAACGCGGTCCGTTTACACTAAAAAAAAAAAAAAAAGTTCAAAAGGATCAATACTGTTCCGGAGAGCGACGTCCGCAGGTTCTGGGGGGGCCGGGGCCGATTCCGATCCCTCTCCCAGATCTATCCATCTCCATAGGCCCTTCTTTGAGGCCTACAGCTTCTGCCTAGCCTTGAAGCCTAAGATGGCTATTTGGAGACAGGTCCTGGTTTCTTTTGTTAGCTGTATAAACCGAGAGCGAAGGGGCCGAGGCTGTGCCCCCGGCTGCCGGGATCATTTCGCAGCCGATTATCGATGTTAAACCTGCCCGCGCTAATTTTGAGTTGCACGAAAACTGCTCTCAGAGTCTGTGTGTCTCTGTGTCTCCGCCTGTGCTAGAGCGGCAGCGGCGGCAGAGCTGACTCGCGAGCGAGCGGGCGGGCGCGGGCGCGGGGCGGGCGCGGGGCTCGGGCGGGCGCCCCGCACGCCCGCACTCCCCGCCGCGGCGCTCAGACCCCGCCGGGCCGGCCGGGCATCGGGCAGGGCGCGAGCCGGCGCCGGGCCGCCCGCCCGCCGAGCCCCGCGCCCGCCGCGCGCACGCGAGCCACCAGGCCAAAAACAGCCCCGCCGCCGTCCGCCTCCGTGCCACCGGCTGGGAGCGAAAAGAACGCCTCTGGCCCCCGCGGGCCACCCCCCCCGGCCCCGAGCGCCCACTCCGGGGTCAAAGGAGACTTTTTGGAGGAGACCAGTGAGAGGGAAATACAAATTAAAACTTCCACTCACCTTCGCGAATCCGCCTAAAGTAGTGACTCTGGTGTAGAGACCGTGAAGATCCAGCTCCTTCCCACCCACCGCAGGGATTTTTTTAAAAGGCGACCTGCGGGAGAGAGAAAGCCCCGCACTTGTCAGCCGGGACCCCGCGGCGGCCCGGGCGGGAGAGCCCCGTTCGCCCCGGCTCGCCCCGGCGCTGCCCCCCCGGTTCTGCTCTCACCCTCTGCTGTGGTGGAACTGCCGCAGCTCGTCCAGGAAAGCGAGTCCCTTTCTCCGCTCGTCCGGAGGTGCCTTCCCCGTCGAGTTTGCCATTATTTTTTCGAAGGAGGTTTTAAAAAAACCCAGATCGGTGTTTTAAAAGCGCCCCCCGCTCCCTGCGCTTCCTACCAGAGCCCGGAGCCCATTCCTCGGCCGGCGGCGGCGGGGCTCAGTCATGGGCCGGCGGTGGCGGCGGCGGCGGCGGCGGCGGCGGCGGCGGCGCAGGGAGGGAGGGAGGGAGGGGGAGGAGGAGGAGGAGGAGGGGAAGGAGGGAGCAGGAGGCCAAGGGGAGAGGAGGGAAGGAGGGAGGGGAATTTCTAAAAAAGTTTAAAGAAATCGGAGCGAAACTAGAGGGGCAGGCGACTGCCGGATCCGCGCGAAGCCGCGGGGCGAGCGCGGCCCCCACCCCTTCCTTGCCTCCCTCCCGCGGCCCGGCTCTCGCCCGCCTCTCAGCGCCGCCGGCCCAGGCGGCTCGGCCCGGGGACGCGATTCAACATGGTGCTGCTGCCGGGGGCGCGCGAGCGGGCGAGGGGAAAGGCGAGCCGACGGTGAGGGGCCGGGGCGGCCGGAGGCCCGGGAGTTTCGGCGGCGGCGGCGGCGGCGGCGGCGGGGCTGGGGCAGGCGGGGCTGGGGGTGGGGAGGGGGAGGTCTGTGTGGTGGTTTGTGGAAAGCGGGGTGACAGCGTGTATTCCGGCCGCAGCTCCGCAGGGCCCTCGCACACATTCACGCGCGGCCTCGCGGCCGGGGCGTCCCCGGGCAGAAGGCACCGGCGGCAGCCGAGCCGCTGCGCGCCGCCTGCCCGCTTCCCTCCCCTCCAGCCTCCCTCTCTGCCGCCTCCGGCGCCGCCGCCACGGCCGGGCAGCCAGCGCCGCACAGCGACCCCCGAGGGCCGGCCGCGGCACTGCGCCTGGCTCCACACCGCCCCGGCAGCTCCTCGCGGGGAACAATAGACTCGGCTCGCCGGGCTTAGGGTTCATCTGCAATGTGCCGCACATTTCACACGCACACAAAGCCGGCGGAAAGGGGGGAGGCGCGGGGAAACGGCCACTACCGGTTGTTCCAGGGTTAGGGGTGGAGGCGATGTTCGCGTCCCCGGCCCGGCTGTTGGAAGGGCCGCCTCGGAATCCCCGCCCGCCCGACAGAACCGGTGTGGCGCTCGGGAGGGAAAGGAATCCCAGAGGGGCAGCTCCTCACGGTACGCATCATTCACTGATCGGAATAAAGTCAATCTGTCACCTTTTTTTTTTTTTTTAAGGTCTAAAAGAATCGGCTTTTCTGAGCCTTGTGCTAGTATTTGGGGGCCTGGTTAGCACATTTTACATGAATTATCCACGAACTAACTTTAGCAAACTATAAATTAAATACAATGTGAACGGCCTGTCCTAGTTCTGTGGAAATAGTCATGCTCTTAATTCATCTTGACTTTGGTTGGTTTCACGTCTCAGACAAGATTATTCTGTGTTGAGTTACGCAAACAGTAATTAAACTGGTTGCGAAGCAATCTTTTGAACTTTGACGATAATAATTAACGTTTATATTTTTATATTAAGGTATCTTAAAGATAGTGCGCTTAAAACAAATATTGAATAAAACCTTATGATTTTGCTTTCTCTCAAGTGTCTTAAATGCGATATTTTTGAAGCTTAAAAAAGGCTGTTTAAATGGGAGACGCAACATCTCAACAAATACTACCACAAGTTTGCATCTACAAGGGTGTTGCAGTCAGCCCTTTGCTACAAATGTTAATTAAGCTTCAAGAGATGTGAAACGTATCATTCCCATTTCTGCGATGGCCACTACGGGCAAAGTCACCAACACCCAAGGTCACAGGCTAGTAAAGGTCTGGCTGGGTTATTTCAGGTAGTGATTCCAATGAGAACATTTATTTGGTGGTGAAAAGAATTATGTAATACAGTCCGGCATGCTTCCGGTGCTCACTCTAGGAAACGGATTTCTTTCCCAAGTAAAGTTTGTCTCTTAAATGCGGTCGGAATAAGGCTGTGGCTAGGAAGTTCCCGACACCCAAGGGCCACTAAGTGTCTCGGAAGCCTGGGAGGGGCGGAGACCCAGACGGGGGAGTGGAGGAGCGAGGCCGGGGCCGGAGGCGAAGGGGGGCGGGGCAGGAGGGAGACCAGTTCATCCGTCCCTTCCCCCACCGGTCCTCCTAGGGGTGGTGGAGATGTGGGCCGCAGAGCCGCGAGGCCCGAGCTGTGCGGATTCCCTAAACGCCGCACTTGCGCACAGCCCCTTACGTAACTGTCAGCGCCGGGGATTCCCTAGAGGGGGTCATTCTATTCAACCATTACACACACCCTGAGCTCCTGCCTCCGCGCCGCAGCCGCCGCCGCCACCGCCTCACAAAATGGCGGCGCCCATACAGGAGACAGCGGCCACCTCCTCCGCCCCATTTTGTGGGAGGCGAGAGATCTGTCAACATGGAATGCCTCCGCTGAGGATGCATCCGAGTTTGGAAATCCTGCTTAAGGGATGGAGCCGAGGGGATCTCCTTCGACGGAAAATGTCAGCGACTTGTAGCACCTCCACGCTTTTTCCCTTTTTTCATTTTCCCGAAGGAAGCGCCCGAAACTGCCAGGGGACTTGTAACTAAGGAGAGAAGGGAAAACTGCGGCTGACTGCTTCGGGGACTTGCGGCGGCGCCTTGGTGGCTTTGGTTGCTCTTCCACGTTCCCGGCAGCTGACAGCGATCTCCCCGAGGGTCGCCTGGGCCGCCCGGCCCGCTCCGAGGGGAAGGGGACCGGACGACGCGAAGCAGCGGCGGTGGCCTCCGCCGCGTCACTTGTGCAGCGAGACTTTTCGGTAGTTTTTAAATGCCAGAGTCCACAGCCCCGCCGGGACCCCTTGCCTGAGTCGTGGGCATTGGGAGACCCGGACGCCCCTGCTCCGGGGCCTCGCGGTCGGCCGGGAGCCGGGTGCCCGCTTGTCCGGAGCGGGCGGTCTTCGCGGTTGCCCGCAGCCCCGGCGCGCCGGGTGGTCGCCGTCGGGACCCGGGCCCTGGATGGTGCTACTGGGGCAGGAGTGGGAACGAAGGCACGTACACTGAAATTTAAGTCGTCCGCGTCGGGACCTAGGGTTGTATATTTTAACCATGTCTCAGGTTAAACGTTAGAATGCCTTTTCTAGTATTCAGCTCTGCAGTGGGCAAACCTGGTTGCCTTATTTCTCATTCGAAGGGCAGAATGGAGGGATGACATTTTATATTTTTGTTTTTCAAGGGGAGGTTGCCACTTTTGAGCCACTGACTGCTTGCTGTCAATGTGTGTTCGTGTGTATACACACATGTGTATACAATAATGTGTTTTGCTTTGCAGTACAGATAGCAAAGGCTAAAGACCTGGAGTGTGATTCTAACGTTTTAATGCCTTTTTTTCTTAACATTTAAAATGTGATGTGTAACGGGGCAGTCGAGCCTGAGAAAAAAGGAGAAGCTGTCGTCTTCAAAATGGAGTCCTAAAAGATATTTGATGGATAGAATTTAAAATCAGAACACTTTGGATATGCTCTAGTCAGAGAAAGCAAAAACATAAAACTTGATGTTTATCAGGTTACAACGTGGTTCGATTTCCCCAAGACTAGAAAAATATAAGGCCAAAGTAAGCTATTTACGGTATTTGCTTGTAAGAGGAATGTAAAGTTTTAAGGAAAGAGGAGATTTGTTTTATGAAACTTAAGTATGCATTACACGAATAGTTTATTCCAAAATTTTTTTTCCAGTTACTGCAATCATTTGTATTTTGCATGACATTTTTTGAGGTGTTTTGTTTATGTTGATTTTGACCCTCATATTCCCTCTCTAGTGCAGAACTGCATCTTTCTGCAGGCTGTGCCTCAGTAAGTTCCATGCCCCCATCCCCTGCAGCACCAGCTTGCTACTCCTGGCGCGTGCATTACCAAGATATAGTTTCTGGTGCTGTCTATTCCTACTGATGTTCTTTAAATTTAATAAATTTGGATACCACTACTCAGTCTGTATCTCTTGCAAGAATACCCTATCTTAGCACCCAAGTACCCAGAGAAAAAATTTTTAATGGGATTGCACTGATAGTAACCCTAGTGCATAGTATTACATTTCTCTGTACCGTATTGCATTTCCTATAGTGGGCAGCATAGAGCAGGTTGGATCCCGAAAAAGAAATTGCTAGAGGTCTGTGACAGTTTTACAATAGATATTCTCTAATCGGATAAGATACAAATAAAATGTAGTTCATAGTTTTCAAGCATTAATGGAAAATAGTCCTATAAAAATTACCGACAATAGTGGAAATGTCGAAACTCAGTGTAGTTTACTGTTCTGATGAGAAATGTTGACAGACAAAGCTCTTTTGTGAAAAAATGCAAAGTTGTTTTTAATAGTAACTGCAAACCCTGAACACCATAATTAGAGGTTTCTGTTATTTTATACGAAATCTGTGATCCTTATCAGTTTTAGTATTATCAGTTTTAGTATTATTTAGAAATTGTGAGGTTTAAAATTCCCTCATTTAAGTAGCTTTAAAAAACTATACCACATTTCAAATCAAGCATGTCAGGTATGATTACAACAGCTGAAATAACTTAATTGAGAAATTGGTATGTTGATTCATTGGATTAATTTTGGATTTTAGGTTACTCCCAGGTTTAAAAGAATTGGTTGAAGAAGCCTATTGAACTTAAGTTTATATTTCATTAAAGGTGATCTTAGGAAAGGAACTGTTGGTAAGATGTGAGAACGCTTTCACCACTTGCTGCTCTAAGGCTGTGTCTACTGCTGTACTTTTTTGTGGACTAACTTGTCTTACTTGAACATTTGATTACAATACCAAATAGTAGATGTGGACTTTCCTTCAAATGACTAAAGGAGTACTGGTAATAAGTTTTTAAAAGATGAGGTAATAGTTTATTCTGCTGCAGATTAGGGTAATTGTAATGTAGATATGAATCTGCTATTGACAGATTACTGAATGATGTATCCATGTAGGGTCTGGTGCTTCAGAGGATTTTTTGTAGTTGTTTCTTTTCAATATATATTAGAGGTTATGCTTTGTATGTAAATTCAGTGCAATTTACTTAAAAAAAAGAAAGTGATAATTTTCAACTAAAAAAGACTTTTTAATAAGACATAATAGCTAGAAAATTAAATTTTAGCCAATTATAATATTCTTTGGAGAGGCAATCCCTAATGTGCTTTTTGAGGGAGTTGGTCTCATTGGTGGTTGTTGAGGTCAATTATCTAATCTTGAATTTTTTTTAATTGTTAAGGTGTTCGTTTGTGTGTTCTTATTTATTTCATCTATTGTGATCACTGAAAGGAAAAGTAGACCCCAAACTAACTGTGCTTATTATAGTATCATCACCGTTTATAGTAGTTTAGCACTTTGTTTATGGTATTTAGTAACTTTTGAATACTAGAAGAGCGTAAATACTAAACCAAAGAAATATTTGTTTATTTTTATCAGTGCAGATTACTAAATCATCGAGTAAATATTTGTTGAATGCCTACCTTGGGCAAAAGGTGAGGGAAGAGAAATTGACTTGGCCTTCAAGGAAACCTCCAGTAGTAGGTTTTCCTTAACTGTACCTTTAAAAGATTATATTGAAATATTCAGACCATAGGGTTCTTTATTTATAATAATTAAGCAGGATGTTTAGCACCGACTTAAGTTCAAAATTCTGTTTAGAATATAAACAGTTGAATATAATTGTGTACAAAACAGCATTACATTTGTTAGGATCGATGTTAGGATTAGTATTACTCAAAGTGGTAAAACTATTAGCAGCGTTTAAATCACATTCTTTGAAAATTCAGATCCACAAAAAACATGATTCCAATAGTCAAATTTAATTATGGGAAAGACGAGGGGATGTTCAGTGAATGTAAAAAATACACTGCTGAGCAAACAGGAATTGTTTTAATGAGTTTTGATTTTCTGTTTCAATTTTTTGGTACATTGACTCTTCTGACATTGGACTTTGCTATTAATTAAAAAAAATTAAACCCCAAAGACGCATTAATTCTGTATTTAATGCAGATTTAATTCTTGACTAGCTGTAAAGCTTAAGGAGCTGGCAGTCTTTTTGGCGAAACAATAAAATAGGAATTAAGCCAAAATGCAAACTTATGTAATAATTGTTTCATTAAAGTATATACAGTTTTTCCTTCATAACTATAGGAGTCAGAGTAGTATTAACTTAATCATTTAATTTATGTAGCTTTGGTTTTTCTCTGAAAACATATCACAAACTATTCATGTACAGCATCAAAACTGAAAACCACCAGGGCCCGAGTAAATTGTTAAGGCTTATTGCTAAACATCAAGGGAAATTCTAACCAATAGTTCAGTGGCAACAATTTTTTTAAAGTGCCATGGTTCTTTGACATAATTTGTAGTATGTAGAACTCAAAAGAATTCTCATTATCATTGTGTGATAATGTACATGAGAAATACTTATAGACTGTTCTTCAGGGGTACAGAATGACAATATTTTGCAGTTAGCTGCAATGCTTCCAGATGTTTAAAACAAAGATGAAAATTTTAAGAGTATTGTGCTACATTTTTAAAATCAAATTTCCCTCTTATTAACAATGCTAATGTTAATAACAGCCATTAGTGATTACTGATAGCCTAAATAAATAGGAAATTAGTTCCTGTTCTAATATCTATTCATTTTAACCTCATTTAAAGACAGATTTCCTCAGGGTTAATCAGCACCTAAATGGTGGTCTTCCTGTTCCTCTGGAAACAGAAAAGAAGCTTCCCTCTTTAGGGTATGCAGGAATCTGTGCTCTTCCCACTGAATTAAATCCATCCTTTACACTGTCATTTGCTTACATCAGTTATTTTTTCTGATGCATTAAAGCTGGGGGCCACCAAAAATAGGAGTAGTACTGTCAGGAGTACACCGCCCTGGGTGGGTTTGTGCTCACAGCTGATACTCTCCTTCCTACCCTATCTTTGTTCTCAGTGTCAATTTCTAAAGAGTCTTGAAATAATAGTATATTCCCAGTTAGACAAGAGAGTTAACTTGTGGGCTATTGATAGTGTTCAAGGAGTCCACAATCCCTGTGAAACAAGATGTGTTTATTGCATTTTTTTAGGGAGAAGTTCTCAGCAGGCACGGGCATCTTAAAAGGCCCTGTGATATTCGAAAAATTAAAGCTCTATTTTCTAAAGACAGGTAGTAAGTTTAGAGGATCACCTCAGCAGGGGCTGGTTTTTATTTTGTCTGTGTTGGCATCTAGAGAAAGGCGTTTTGAAAGTTTAGTTAAGGAATATTTTAGTTCATCAAATTGTAAGAATTACAGCAGACAAGCAAAAATCTATTTCTAAAGAAGAACTACAGTAGATTTTTAAAGAAAGTTTAAATGCTTTTAATCATTTTTCAGTTTGTCCTCTATTGAAAATGTATGGATAAGGGATTAAATTTATTCAAAATAGGCCCCTACTATAATTCTTCAACTAACTAATTGAGAATACCTGTGGATATATATGAATTTATTACCATTGTGAGCATAGTAGTATGTGCTTAGTGGTCATGGGTGACATTGATCAGAATCTTTCCAATGATATAGCCAGGTCACACTGACATCTTCCTGTTTTCCTTTGTGCTTACTTGCTGTGTTGCTCTTTGCTGCAGTTTCTGAGGAATGAACCTAGGAGTTGGCCCAGACCTTGCTTTTGTAGAGATCTTTCATCGGGGCTACTTTATCCCACAGGAGGTCCTTGTAGCTTGTCTGAGGGCCCAATGTATGATAATTGGAATTTAAGGCCACTAACCGCAGATTGCAGTTCAGCATAACCTTTTTAAAAAAGTCTAAACTATTCAGCCCTCAGTTGTGTATACTCCAAATTGCTCAATAGATATTGTAATATGTTAATTATTTCTTTGCCTGTTTTTGGTATGTAGATCATTGTATGTATACTTATTCAAAGTCCACAATTCCATGCATTGTCTTTGAGAGAGGGGGAAGGTTAGCGCCCCACCCCATGTTTTACATATACGTATACTTAAGACTTTGGCCCACTCCCTACTGAACCAGAGAGAAAGAGCATGTTTGAAAGAAAACATGTGCTTTACTCAGACTCCAGTAATTAGGCCGATGCAGTTGATTTATGTCATACATTGAGCTCATTCTTAAAAGGTAAACGTCTTACAGTAAGTCTCCTGGCTCACAAATCAGTGCTTTTTCTACTAAACATTCTTTCTGTCTTGCTAATAAAATCCAATTTACAGAATCATAATTGCTAAGCAAATATGCATAAAACCATAAATTTATCCGAATCACTTATTATTTAAAGAGTAGTGTATAAAAGTTTAAACAGAAGTCATTGATCAGTGAAAGTGACAGAAAATAAGCAAAATAAAAATGGAATTATGGTAGCATAAGCTAAAAGGCCTTTCTTTAGGGAATTATTGGGAAAAGTGAGCTCAAACATAAGGTCTGGGACTTTTTAGGCAATACTTTATCTTAAGTTAGAATCTACAGGAACTCCCCTTGTCACTTAGACTTTCTTTGCCAATGAACACTACTTGTTTAGTAACCAGGTAAGAACATTTGTAATGAGTCTTTTAAAGCTACAACTTATGTAACATATTTATAAATATTGCTGCTATATATAGACTAACATTTTTAGCCTCACTACAATACCTTGTAAAATTTTATAACTGCTAAATGCCCTATAAAAGGCTATCAGCCCATTGTCAACTGAAAAAAAAAACAAATGCACAACATAAAAGTTGAAAATTATGTTTTATTTGGTGGACTTGCTGAGGACTTAAGCCCAGGAGACAGCCTCTCAGCTTCTGAGGGACTGTTCCAAAGAGGAAACGGAGAAGCCAGAATATATAGGAGTTTTTGCAACAAAAAGCAGGTAGTCGGAACATCAAAAGATAACTGTTAATTAAAGAAAAACCAGACATCTCAAGTTAATGAATTTAGTACTTTTCTATGTATGGGAAGATGCGAGAGTCTGGGCTCACTGAAACCATTCCTTTGATATACACCTTAACTATCTAGGGCTAGTATTTTGTTTTTCTCCAATCCCTTCAAAGTGCACAGTCGGGGGTGGCTGCAGTGCCTAATGGCTTGATGGCCAACATCCTTTGTTTACTGACAGGACATTTTTCATCTACACCGTGTAGATAGAGCCTAGCTCTCAGTCTGGTGCAGCTTGGCATCTTTTTGACATAGCTTGAATTGCCAGGAACATAGGGGCATCGTTCCTTGCCAGTGAGAGTACACATCCTTTCTTTGCTGGCTAAGGTGAAATCTGAGCCATTGGATTCTATTGTATATGACCTTAGTGCAATGGCCATCACTCAGTGAGCAGAGTTAAAGAAGTAGTCTTATTGTTACCTTATTTTAATAATTTTTTATCTTTCTGAGATTGTATATAACCTCACTTGGGAATAATATTTCTCCAAACCACTGTGCTTCACAGATGTTGTGACTATTTTCCCCTGGGAAGTATTGGAAGATACAAAGCCAGGGCAAATATGTATAGACTGTGAGTGTGAGTAAGCTTGACAAATGAAATCAGTCTCTTTGCAAGTTGTCACACTTCTTTTCTTAAACTCACAGATTAAAGCTGGAGGTTTACACAGAATCAGAGAGCCAGATAGCATTTTTTTATCAACCTAGGATAAGCAGCTCATTTCCCATCAACGTAGTACAAAAACTAAGGGACATCAGTTGCTAAATATAAGGCAAGGACCTGCATATTTTCCCACAAATTTTATTGTGATAAACCAGTGCTATACTCTGAACATTAAAGGAGGTTTTTACCTCTAGTTGTCCAAACATGGCACATATTATTCAGGTAAAAGACACTGGTATCATAGGAGTTTCTCCCTTAGTGTTTTGTGGTAATTGAGAACAAACAGCATTTAAGGAATGTATTATTATTGTATTTTTTGAGTTTCCAAAGCCAAGAATATAAGAGCAATACCTAGGTACAGGTCCATTGTTTTTAGTAAAGTTAGTTTCACTTAGTCTGGCAATAGATGCGCCTCAATTTATAATTGAGACAATAATCAAACCAGAAAGTTCAGGAAGGGTAGTGTAGCAAGTAGCAACCCTCACCATGCTTGCTCAATGTCATGCACCTGTCATTCTAGTGGTGGTCATTTGCCAGTCTTCTTTGGTGAAAGAGAAATGAGCAGTCCTGGTTTCTCTTGTGTTGACGGACAGGTCTCAAGTAAAGATTTATTTTCCAAGAAAAGTGATTAAATAGGTTCCTTGCAGAAAGATTTTCAGAGCAGAAAACCTGCCTTAGAAGTTTTGTAGTCTTTGGACCCAGTTCAGAAGTGGCCAGGACCAAACCTCAAAGCATGAAAGCAAAAGTTGGGCTGTACTTAAAGGAGACAAATTATAATCCAGTTAAGAACCATCAGATGAAGTCAGAGGCAAGACCTCCCTATTGACAGGAAAGTTAAGTGCTGTCTTCTGGAGCTTTTAGTTGTTTCCTCACGGGTTCTCTTAGAATAGGTCTGGAAGGGTTTTTGGACATATCTGAAACATGAGGTTGAATTTTCCCAACTAGAAGGCCAGGGTTAGGACAGAAGGTCCGCCAGCTGTCAGATAGACCCAGCACTGCCAGGAGCTAATTGTAAATTGCCACTACTAGTCTGGTGATTCAAGTGGGAAATGTCCAAGTAACTTTTCTTCTGGAACGTTGTGTCTACAAGAAACCAAAAATTAACAATAAATTGTTTGATGGGTGAGATAGTTATCTTCTTAAACATAAAGCATAGATCCAACACAGAAGACCTTTGTGCCTGGCAAGTAGTCAGGGAGACTTGAAAAGGCCCCCTTAAGTGAGGTTCAGGCCATGTCTTCCACTGATGAACCTTAGATGAGAATATGGGGTGGGGTGGATACCTGGAAATTTCATAGACCACTAATATTTTGTGAATTAAAAAAAAATCTAGTGTGCTTGCTGAAAATTTTTTCGAAAAATGGAGTGTGTGCCTGGCCGCTTTGCTTCGGTTTCTTTAGAGTCCCATCTAGATGTTACACTGTCTCTATTGTTTCTAGATGGAGGGACAGCAAAGGCTTTGAAAAGTCTGTAGGACTGTATAAATTCCTTTTACAATCTATGTGAAAAAATGTATTCCCTGATTATTATCAAAATGCTATTTCTAGGTTTTAATGTTAAAGACTTTGCCAAACAGTCATGTCAGCCTCTGTGTATATTACTATCTATCCTGCAAAGGTACACATAATCACTAAAACATATTCTTATGAACAACACATATATAAAATTAACCTGAATATTTGCAGAGGGCTCCCAAGGGGGATGAGTTTTATTTATTTATTTAATCAATCATTCATTCATTCATTCATTCTATTTTTAAATATAGTTTGCTGCCTGATCTTGAAAAAGAGTAACACCTGAATGAGTTAGCAGAGGAAACCAGTTGGTTAATAGAGATAAGAACAACGATGCCTTGAACGAGAAATCACCACAGCTTTACTTTAGTGAGAATAACATTTTGTAATAGCCACAGCTGAAGAGACTATAAGGGCTGCTAGATAGCTTAGCCCCTCCAGAAGTGAGGAAACCTTTATTGTTTTTGCAGTTGTCTACAAGAACTACCCAAGAGCTTGAGCAGAATCAGTAAGTTAATGACTTTTGAGAAGTAGAAGTACAATCTCAGGTAAGGATAACACTTTCTGCCACCTAGGGAAAATATGGAGAAAGCAAAATTTTACTACCTGGTGTTAAAAAGAGACTGCATATCCAGAGACCATTTTTTTTTTTTCTCTGAGCTGCCAGTTCCTTCTTCAATATTATATGCAAATGTTGTTTTAGTCACAGCACCTGTTACTAATTTAAACAAGATGAGAGCGAAAACTCTTTAAAGAAGAAATCATACGTAATCAAAGATGTGTGTATGTGTGTGTGACCATATATTTTCAAGAAAAGGAATGTGCCAATGATTTTCTTCCTCAGCTTCAATAAATTTGCAAAGAAACTTTCAGATATCAGAATACTATTTTAAATATTATTAACAAGGCCACAAATTATTAAATCAGACAATCAGAATTACAGACTTTAATTAAAAGTTATGTTATTTTCAAAGTATAGAATCCGGGTTCTGACAGTACTATTTTTTAAAAAATAGTATTTGCAAAGGCAATTTTATGATATAGAATAGAATCCTACCTGCTTTTCTGCAGCTATAAGGAAGAGGGTACATTTTCCCATTTGAATCTTGCTAAGATTCTTTTATTAAACCAGCAGTTAGAAGTGCCTAAATACCGGAATTCCATTAGCTAGATCAACAGAGAAGATCAGTTACAAATTTAAAATTCAGAAGAGGGCAGAAAGATAATGAATGTTAACAAACGGAATATGGAGCATGTAATGTCTTGCCTGTACATGTAATTAAGAATATAAGTAAAGTTCATTGCAGTTTAAGTTATGTTTGTTTGAAACAGTCTAAACAGTGTATTCACCTAACATAGATTTTGGTTAAATGATTATGTATTTAAATCACCTGTTTTTTAAATTGTAAGGATATTTTTAGTCTTTATAGACCATAGTTTACAGTTACAGATAGTTTTCCATGGTCTGGGAAAGCTATTCTGTTTGTTATTCTCCCTCCTACCTCTTAACCCCATCCCTCAAATTATTTTTATAATTCCCAAGAATTTGTAAACTTACTCTTTCATGTATTTTCTGAAAATGTGAAAAGTGTTAAAAGTTTGTGTTTTCAGTGCCTTAGGAAATATATAGGAATACATTTTTTAAACTGTGTGCCCAAATCAGCATTTTCTGAAGTGCCATGATCTGTTTATAGGTGCTAGGTGAAAAAGGATGCAGTTACGTAATTTTGTGAAATGACAAGTTAAGTTAAATTTTTTTCTGTAAGACTTCTTAGGGCCTTCTGTATCCTCCTATGTTATCCTCTATGTATATCCCATTTTCCAAATGTACTCGGCCTTCTGATAGGATAGTCCATGGGAAATATGGGAAAGTGCTGGTCTAAACACTGCTAAAAACTGAATACATATGTCTAAAACAAAAGGTGCCTAATCCTTCACTAGAGTGTGAGCTCTTTCAGGGCAAGGACCCCTACTTATTCTTTGTAATCCCATATTGCATATAACCAATATAATGCTTAGTATATATTATTGAATAAGTTAATATACATCTAGTAACTTGAAAGTTTGTTTTTAAAGGCAAGCCTAATTAAGCCTCTAATTTGCTAAAGTTAATTATTATAAAATAACTTTTGTATTTTATTGTGTATTATTTTTTTCCTCTCCGTACTTAGAAGAATTAGAATATTTTTAAATGGTTTATTTTGTAGTTTTATATTTAGGATGGTGACCAGCTATTTTTATCTCTGTTGAAGAGATGTAGACCTAACTTCATACTAGATCTGTTAATAAACCATGAAGCACTTCAAAATTGCTAAGTACAGAAATCAGAGAATTCGCTGGTACCTTCATTTCATTTCACCCTAACAAACATTCCTCTGGGAATCTAAAACTTTTTTCATATCCTCCTTCTTCACTCTTCACTCCTACCTCCCAAGAAGACAATTTGTCGATGTTCCCATTTCTTTTTGGAGTCCATATAATTTCCCAGAATTCATGGAATCCCCTGATCCATTTACTGTTGCTTCATATTATAGATCTTCTACCAGTGTTTTCCCACAGATTTCCTGCCTCATCTCCCAGAGGCTCCTTGGGGTTTTTGAGGATTTTCTGGATGTACTAAAAAGTGTTAAGTACACATATAGCAAAATGAAGGGACTTCATCACTGTGCAGGTAGTAATAGATCCTCAGACCACTGAAGGAAGGATGTTTTGGAGACTCTCAGTTACAAAGAATGATGCATATTTATAGGAATCCAGTGAACTTCGCCACCTTTCGTATTAGGAGAAAGGGAAATTTGGGGGTTCCTTGGAGATTTAGGGGCTTTTAAGGTCCTTAAAGAGTTTTGTAGATTTCAGTTGGATATTTAATTGATATTAAAGACCATAGCCATAATATGATATCAGGAGTAAATAGGTAAAGGAAAAATATATGAACAAATTCTTTGAATTAAAAAAGAAAGAATACTCTTATCTAATCATTAACTCACTTTTAAGATAGACACATGCAAAACATGTTTTCTTAATTTGATTATGCTTTTTAGAGGACCCTTAATAGTGTGAAATTTGTATTTTGACAGTTTAGGTATCTTTTTGCAGAATTTTGTAAGAATTTCCTGTGTGAGAGACTGATACAGAAGTGTTCCTGATAAAAATTAGATTTCCCTCCTTGAAGTCCTTTTAAAATAGGAAATATTCATAGAGTAGCATAAATGAGTGTCTTATCTTGTAAATAACAGGAGAGTCCCTTAACATCCTTTAGAACCAGATGTTTTGTTGCTTTTTTTCTTTTATCTCCATTCAAACTACCACTGGTGGAAAACTATCATCCAGGCAAGGAGAAGTGCTAAGATAGGAAGCTGTTTGAAGAAGGTACAGGGCCTCCCTTAAAGTTTTGGAGTTCATGAGTGATGGGAGGGAAGAGTGGACAAAGAATTCTACTACAATATGATCAAGGAGTTTGATGGAGGTGTTGGCTGTGCCTGGAGAAGTCTGGGAGCTTTATGGAATAGGGAATATTTGAGCGCATCTTTTTTTTCTTTTTTTAAAGGAGATGTTGGGGGTAGGAGTTTATTTTATTTATTTTTGCTGTGTTGGGTCTTCGTTTCTGTGCGAGGGCTTTCTCTAGTTGTGGCAAGCGGGGGCCACTCCTCATCGCGATGCGCGGGCCTCTCACTATCGCGGCCTCTCTTGTTGCGGAGCACAGGCTCCAGACGCGCAGGCTCAGTAGTTGTGGCGCACGGGCCCAGCTGCTCCGCGGCATGTGGGATCCTCCCAGACCAGGGCTCGAACCCGTGTCCCCTGCATTAGCAGGCAGATTCTCAACCACTGCGCCACCAGGGAAGCCCCTTGAGTGCATCTTAAAATAAGAATGTTCATAGTTGGTGGTGGGGAAGGCTTAGAGGCATGAAAGCGTGTGGCATGTTTGGGGGATGGTGACTAGCCCACTGTGAATGAGTCCATTTTGCATGGGTGATGGTGAAAAGGAATAGAGGCCAGAAAGCTATATTGAGGCCAGTCTGGGAGAGGCATCTATGATGTTAAAGACTTTGGACTTTTTCCCTGAAAGCTGTTATTGTCAGCCATTTTTCTTTTGTCACATAAATGATAGAAGTACATGTATACGAGGATATGTACAATTCCTAGGCCCTAGCTTTTTCTGCAGTCATTTCCATCCCATTCAAGCATATGAGAATACAAGAAAGGAAATTATTATAATTACAGACAGATACAGATTTGACTTTTTAAACATATGTTTGACTTTATTACTGTGCACACTGGTAAAAACAGTTGTCTTGACATAGGTTGAGAACAGGAGGAATGTAGATAAACTACTATCACAACACAATAGGAGACTGGAAGTGAGGGCTTCATTAATAGAAAGAGAGGAGAGAGGATGGATTCAAGAAAGAGTGCAAAAGTAAATTGTGAGGACTATAATTTCCAGGACTCATCCAAGACACACACACACACACACACTCTATACTTATCTACTACTCCACACTTGCCTCCACACTGCTATGACCATTACTTCACCCCTGTTCTCCCTTAAAACAGGACATTCTCCTGTAGCTGTTTTAAATGGGGTCATGCCTCTTTGAAACGGCTGCTTAAAAACACATTTTTTTTTTTTTTTTTTTTTGCGGTACGTGGGCCTCTCACCGCTGTGGCCTCTTCTGTTGCGGAGCACAGGCTCCGGACGCTCAGGCTCAGTGGCCATGGCTCACGGGCCCGGCTGCTCCGCGGCATGTGGGATCCTCCCGGACCGGGACACGAACCCGTGTCCCTTGCATCGGCAGGCGGACTCTCAACCACTGCGCCACCAGAGAAGCCCCACATTTTTTTTTAATGAACAAGTATTCAACAAATATCCTGGCCCTCATATTCCTTATCCTTGATCATCTCATCCTTCTCTCCACCTCTGAATTTAAAAGATAAAGTACACCTTAGAGAAGTGAGGATGAGTATCTGTTGCACACATACTTGGAATACTTGGTTAAAACAAAAAGCACAACATTTTAGGCATCTTCACAATGTCTTTTGAATCAAAATTAATACTTTAGAATGTCATGTACTTCTTCAGTTGCCTTCTCTTTTCCAAACACATTAGTACTGATTTTTTTTTCTTCCTTATTCAGAGGCCCAGTTTTCATCTGGATTCTCCTAATATTCCCTTTATAGACTTATTCCAGCTCTGTGTTGTCTTTCAAGGATGCAACACCTGAAATTGCCTGTTGTTTTCTTTGTGCAGATATACCATGCTTTGGTACAAGAGTAGAATAAAGCTTTCTAGTTTCTTATTCTGAAGGCTAAACAATTCGGCTGGTATTTAGATTTTAATACCCCATTGGTCTAGTGGTTTCAAGCAATGATTTATAATAGTTCACAGCACATCATGAAATACAGAGCTTAGAGATCAGCTAATCCTACCTGCACATTTTATAAATGTGAAAAAGGAGATCAAAAGCAGTTCAATATTTGTTCCTGATAATATAATAAAGATATATTCCTCTTTTAAAAAGTTAAAACATCATAGTTCGAGGCCCTCTCTGCACCTGGAATCACAGTCCTCTCCTTGGCAGTAATCACTGTTATCACTTTGATATATGTTCTATTAGCACTTTTCTCTGCATTTGTTTGTAATCTGTACACACACACAGACACACACACTTGTGCACATGTGTTACCTAAATGGTATTTTTTTGTCACTACTGAATTTTTCAGTGTATCCAGTCATTGTGTAAGCGTAGCTGGATTACTTTTTACAAATGTGTACCTTACACCGTGCACATAGAAACAAATCTGCCACTTACCTGTCCTCTCCTCTAGCCTCATTGGATTCCTGTCCATTTATTCATTCAATGAATATTAATTGCCCATTACATACTACCTTCAAGAAGTTTACATTACACTTATGAAAGTAAAAAAATGTACAAAGATAACCAATATCAAATACCAAGTGCCATTGAAGATGTATAGGGAGTCATTCTGTTTTCTGTCTCATTACCTGGAAGACCTGAATAGCATAGGAAAATAATTTTTTTTTTTTTTTTTTTTTTTTGTGGTATGCGGGCCTCCCTCTGCTGTGGCCTCTCCCCGTTGCGGAGCACAGGCTCCGGACGCGCAAGCCCAGCGGCCATGGCTCACGGGCCCAGCCGCTCCGCGGCATGTGGGATCTTCCCGGACCGGGGCACGAACCCGCGTCCCCTGCATCGGCAGGCGGACTCTCAACCACTGCGCCACCAGGGAAGCCCGGAAAATAATTTTAAATACGTTATAGAAACTCTTTGATGTCATTTGCTAAATTCAGTGTTTGTTTAGCCTAAAAGTATTTTGACAAGACTCCAGTTGACCATAAGTGAAGTATTAAAACATTATAACTGAGATCCCAACCATTTATGAATTCATGTAAGCTTATGGCTTACCTTGAAATTAAAACGTCAGTCTCAACGGCTATATTTTTTTTAATGAACTTCAAAGCCAGGTAAAATATAGGTATTGCAGAAACTAACTGCAACCAACTGTCACCCACAATTTAAAAATAGTAAGAAAAAAAATAAAAAAAAAAAATAAAAATAGTAAGTGAAAGCATATATTTGTTTGAGGGTTGGGTCAGACACATGCAGCGGTGAGAAACATTAAGCACTTTTGGACGTTTATTGATTTGCTATCTCGCTCTAACTACTACGTCTTGATTCAGTCGTGGCATCTAGGTATCTGAGCAGGGGAAATCCTGGATCATGTGACTTTTCCTAAAGAATAGAATCTAGATTCAGATCTAGCCATGTGCACAGAGTGCCTATCCTGAGCCAGGCATGTCCATGTGGGAGATTTCATTCAGTCACTCACAGATGATTGAGATCATTATTCCTTGAGACCCAGCACTATAAAATAATTATTTTTCCAGCAAGGTCATTTATTATATTTAAAGGAAGATGTTATAAAACATTTGGATATTCCTCATACACTCCTTGGGCAAAGTGAACAAATTTATATTTCTTTCAATATGATCAAACCCTAGAGCTTGAATGCTTTCTTTTGTAATTATTATAATTTATAATAATTCTAGCAATAGTAAATGTTTAAATATACAAGAATACTCCAAAACTAAAATAGGAGTTCTGGATCTTACTAGCTGTAGCACTAGTTTACTCTGAAACATTGAGTAAACAATTTCACACGTCTAACCTCATTTCTCTTTTAAATAAGGGAAAGATTTCTTACTGAATACAATTGTTGGTTCAAAACCTCAGGAGCTTCCCAGGTGAAATCTGAAACTGCCATCCCCATCCCCCCGGCCCTGTACGCAGAGGGCAGGGAGAGACCAAAGAAAGAGGCAGCCCACTCCAGATTGGTAGCTGGCAGGTTTAATAAGCAAGGGAACTTATTTATAAGGCTTGTCTTGGGCGGCTGCAAGACAAGTAGATCTCTGCACCTGCCCACCAGTATCTTAAAAGTTTATATAGAGGCCTGAACTGGGTTCAGTCACGTACTCAGTCTAGATAGTCTGATCATCACATTACTGTCTCAAGACTGGATCCTTTGGGGCAGTTTCTTTTTTTTTTTTGAAGTCATTTTAATTTTTATTAAATATACTTTCTTGTCACAAATCTTTAAAATATATAAACATTATATATAAACAAAGTGTCTTCATGGCAGCAAAATGTAACTCCAAATCAGCCCAGGCAATCAGTGAGAGGGGCGACTGCAGAGGGTGCCGGTCCGACTGTGTGCAGGGCTGGGGGGTCGGGGGCGGTGCTGCCGAGGCTCGCTTGGCTGGGAGCCACCTTGGGGAGGCACACTGGGGCCGGCAACCCTGGGGGACCCTCCCCGCTCCTGCCCAGCCTGCAGCTCAGAGGAAGGTGCTGCCTAACCATCCAGTTGGTCTCACCCGCCTGGGGTGGACCACCAGTCCCTGCTGTTCTAGCCTGGAGGCCCTCACGTTCCCATCCTGTCTCCCTGTGAGGGACGCCCCTGCCTCTCCTGAGCACTAGGTAAGGCTGGGAGAGAAGGTGGGTCGGATGCTTACCCAACAGGACAGCCATCACAGGCTGCTCGGGCCCCCGGGAATGAGAGTCTGGGGACAAAGACTGGGGCTGGCTGGTGGAAACATGCAGGAAGGACAGAAAGAGGGGTCTTCACACCCACGGGACTAAGGCAAGAAAAACAGAAACAGGACAGAATGAAGGGAGGAAATGAAAATCACAACTGGAAATGCATGTGTGGCAGGAAAGATACCCTCTCAGACCCTTTCACACATCATGGCTACTGAGCCCACTGTGAAAACCGACCCTCTGGTGGTCCTGGTCCTGGAACCAGATTGGATTGGTCAGGGTTTACTGTGTCTAGACCCAGGGCCAGCCAACTTACACCACAAAACCAAAAAAAATCAAACTCCAAATGTCATTAGGAAACAGGTGTTTCCAAGTCCCTGTGATTCCCGGTGGGCCCTGGGGGGCCTCCTCTGTGAGACCAGCTCTCTGGGGTACCCTGACTCTTCCAAGCTTCCTGCCCCCAGGCCAGATGCTGTCTCGGGCTCTCACTTTGGGAGAATCAAGGCGGCCAGCTGCCTCCATGTACTCCATTCACGGGCCTTGGGGCAGTTTCTGGGATCACGAACACAAGCAGAATGCACATTCCAAGGACCGGGAGGAGGTGAAGAGCCTGCAATTGCCTGGGCCCAGTTGGTGGGCCAACCTATGGTCATGTCTTCCTGATGACTTCCTCCAACTATGATCGATTACCTGTTTGAGAACCCTAGGTGTAAGGTACTATATAAGTTTGAAGTGATAACTTAAAAGTATATCCTAGAGGGAAATGTTTTAGGTTGCAATATATACAAAAGGTGGTCATAAAGACATTCAACCTCATAGGACTTTAAAAAAATACTCCTTTGCTAGGAGTGATAATCCTTTATTTCAGAACTGTACTTTTAAAAGCAAATGTTGGTCTTTCTAGTTCTTTGAGAGGAATAAAAACATGGGTGTTTGTGTGTGATTCTAGTGTATTGACTCCACAATGGCAGATAAGTCATCTCTGTCATGTGAATCTGAAGCCTGTCAGGACATCAAATGTTAATTAGAGCCTCTGTGTTCCTGTGTTAGAAAGCATGGAACACAGCTCAAAAAACAGTCTGATTTCTTGAGGTCTTACACTTAGAGAGAAAAATAAACATTGGTAACCCAGTTTGAATATAAAACATGTAAACTTCAGGTATAATCCTTTTCTTCGTATTTTGCTATTTTATATACTTAATCCTGATGTAATAGTAAAATTGCTAATACGTGGTGTTTAACGTTATTTATACTAGGTTAGGAAAAGTTTTATGGAGGAAAAAGAATATAAGGATGTTTCAAACTAGGAGATAAAGACTGCTTGGAAAACATGGAAAGAGATTATTTTGGTTTATTAAAGGAACGAGAGAGAAAGACTAACGAAGTATTAGAAGAGTTTGCAATAGACTTGAGAGAGCTAAAGGCAGGAAAGAAAATTAAATAGGTGATAAAATTGACTTAGGCTTCTTCATAGGTTTGTCGAGGGTTTTTAAAAAGAATAAAAGATCTATATAATACCTAAGAGAAAATTTTAGTTAGTAGCTTCTTATCTGCACAGAGGAGAGGAAAGCTGGAAGTCCACGAGAAAGTGGTAGCAGTTGCTAACAACTTAGATGGGGAATTTAGATAATAGCACTTTGAGAAAGGAAATTGTTAAGGGATTACTGTCAAGAATTCCCCTCAGGGCCTTTGAGTAGTACCTATGACCCAGCCCAGCACTTGAAGATACAAGCATTGTAATGCTGTCCCGTTAATTTTGCCACTTCCTGGCCTCTTGCTACCTTTTTTGGACACTATCTGAAATATTATTTGTCTCCCACACTCACTCTCCATTAGAATGTAAACGCTGTGAGGTTAAGAATTTCTGTCTCTCTTTTTTCACAGCTCTATCCTCAGTGCCCGGAATAGTGTTTAATAAATGAATTCTAGATCTAAACATCAGTGTCTTGAAATATAGCCTCTCAATTTGATATTTAGGATCAATAAATGAAAATCAAATCATATTAAATTTAGCAGGGACCTCAGAGGTCATGCAGCCCACTGTTTATTATCTGTCTTTGGATCTTTGAGGAAGATTTTTAACTACTCTGAGTCTTACCTCAATGTTAGGAATGACAATTGTGATTTAGTGCTTTTATCCTCTCTTCCCTTCTCCATTTCTCTCACATTTGGGGTCCAAAGTATATAATTTCACTAGTTTTTCAGTGTAACAACACTGATCTGGTCCAATCTCCCACCTAACGCAGGAGTTCCTTATATGGCATATTGTTCCATTGGACCCTTCTAAGAATTAAGAGCATACTGTTGGTTTGTGTGCCTGTGTGTGTGTGTGTGTCTGTCTGTCTCTGTGTCTGTATTTCATCCAACAAATAAACAATTATGTGCTAGGGTATAGATATAATGTGATAAAAGATACATTCCATACCCTCACAGGGCTTACAGTCTGGTAGAACTTTACAAATAAGTGGCATCTCTAAACTCTTTCCCTAGTCTTTCTTTAATCTCAAAGCTCTTTGGAAAGAAGAGGCAGAATAATGGGAAGAAATAAAAAACAATGGAGTCTAACTTCCAATGAATGGTATTAAGACAAATATCCACTTTTTAGTTTACAGGGCCTTTCAGTTCAATTCAATTCATTCCACTAACACCTACCGAGTATCTCTAGCCCTTGGCTGGATTCTGAGGAATGAAAACAAAGTAAGATATATCCCCTATTCACAAGGGGGAAAAATGCAAATGTATAAATACTCTTCAGTGTGATAAGTGCCACATGTTAACTGTTTTTTTGAGTGATCAATTCCATTGGAGAATGGAATAGCTAAGATAAAGTCCTTTTTAGACTAAACTAAAATCTGCCTCTTTTGAATAGCTACTAGTTGATCCCAGTTTTGTCTGCTGAGCTCTTCATGTATTTATTTGACCCATAAACATTTTTGGGGGAACTTGGCAATGTTCCATAATGTGCCAAGTTCTTTTCAGAGACAAATAGGATATGATCCTTGCCCTCAAGTTTAGGACATAATTCTGCAACATTGAGGAAGTTGCTTAACCTAAGTTCAGTGTCTTCCTCTGGAATTGAGGGTAGAATTAATACCTACTTCTTAGGATCATTGTGAGGATTAAATGAATAATGCATGTAATGCACTTAATACAGGGCCTGGTACATAGCTTTCAACAAATGTGAGCTATTGTTTTTCCTATGTTTAAAGGGGGATCCCAATAAGTAAATTAGCAGTTGCAGGGTTGATATGAATGCCCTAACAGAAGTAAACATAGGGTGCTACGGGAATACACCAGAGGAACACCTAACCTTGGCTAGAGATGATACGGAAACATCCTGCAGGAGGAGACATCTGAACTCCATATTGCAGGACTAAATAGTGGGGATGGGAAGGGCATAGGGAAAGAGGAGAGAGAAAGAGGAGAGAGCGTGATGTGTTCAGGTTACTTCAGTTGTTTAGACTGTCTAGAAGACTAATTCAAGAGAGAGAATGTAATGACCAATGAAATGCAGCTATAGGAGAAGAGGAAGAAAAGATGTCAAAGATAATTCTTAAATGATTGCCTTGAGTAACTGCAGGGAAGGTGATGACATTGGTTTATAGGGAGAATGGTTGGGAGCAGGTAAGTTCAACTGTAGACATGTTGAGTTTCAGGAAGCCTAGGCACTTGACTCTTCAAATCAGGAGTCTAGAACTCGTTTAGGCCTGCAGATTTGGGATTTGTTGACAGGTGTTAGTTGAAGCCACCATGCATATATTGTATAGAGGATGGCCAACATTAAGGGGTGATCAAACAGCTCCTAATGTTGATTGAGAATGAATTTCCAGGCATATTAGGGGAAAACTGAGAAATAGCACTATCTCAGAAACTAAGAGAGGAGAGAATTGTTTTTTAAGTCAACAGTCACAAATGCTGAGAGGATAAGAGAAAATTGTTCTTTGAATTAAGCAACTAAGAAGTCATTGGGCAAGATTTGTTTCAAAGTAGTGAAGGGACCAGAATCTAGATTGCCGGAGATTGTGGAGTGGATAGGAAGTGAGTGAGGAAGATGATGGTTGGAGGCTCCCTTTTCAGAAGCTGTAAAGAGTGGAAGAGAGAGAATGTAGAAGATAGAGGATGAAGGTCAGGGTCTCGTTTACTTAAAGATCACAAATACCTGACCTCCTTTTTATATCCATAGGAAAGAGCCTGGAGAAAGGGAGAGTTGAAGATATAGAATAGAGTATAAATAAATAATAAAAATAGGATTCCTGAGAAGACAGAATAGGTGACATGCTGTGGAGAAAAGTGTCTTAAACAGGAGAAAGGACACCTCTTCCACCCGCAAGATGTACCTATGGACATAGGTACATCTGAAACAGAGAGTAGACCTGAATTGTTTGATGATATCTCTGAGGCCAAGTCATCTTTTGAAAGTTGATAAGGGGAGTGGCGGCAGGACCAAGGTGCAGGAACTTGAAAATGTTCCTTGAAAAGAGGAGAAACCTAGAACGTGTGGGAAATGGCAGCGCTGCCATTTGGGTCCCTATGCTTTGTCAGTGTCTCCCTGTGGTAGTGGAGGCACCCACAATGCTCTGCACTAGATGGGGTCTGCCCAGCACAGTGTAAGGTGAGACTACTGTCTCCCTTCAGCTGTCAGTTCCCTTGTTTGGAATCTTATACTTTTACTAATGTAGCCTCTGATTGGATGAGCTATTTTTAACAACTCTTTCATACTGAAAGACCCAGAAAAAGCATTTCTCCAGAAGCCAGAGTCAGTAATGGTTACTGTTCCAAAGAATGAGCTACTTATAAAAGTCAAGAATTAATTCTCAAATTGTTCAAGTTTAAATGAAAACCCTTCTAAATATTTTCCACATAGTGACAGACGCAAGAAAAAATTAGTTGAAAAATTAGTTGGTCTGGTGAATGCTTAAAAATATCTATGTAATGTTGAATGCAGATGGCATAGACATCAAATAAGCATACTATATGCATAGGCCATTATTCCCAGCTGTCAGTCACTTAGCTGGAAACTAGATTAAACCATAGATGGATTTTGTTTTCCAAAATATTGTTTTAGAATGTTTTATTCTCTAACCATTCCCTATTATCCTACACCTGGCCACTTGACCAGGTGTTAATTCCCTTACTGCTGAACCCATTTGAGTTTGTTACTCCTGCTGGACCATGCTCTAAAATCTATGTGTTAACTAGATCAGCTGAAAGTTTTAACCATTGTATTACATTCACCTGAAAAAGAGCTGCTTTTACTGAATTGCTATTTTGTGTGCAATCATTGGCTTGTATTGAGGGATACAATAATAAAATATCTTCATAAAACACATAGTTGTGATTGCTATAAGTGGTATGAGTGTACATTTTGATTTTGAGGAGACAGTTCCAGTTTACACATGTTGTCCTACTATAATGTTTACTAGTTCCCCTTTCACTCTCAAAAATTGCCACAGTTACATGATCTCGATGTTCTTTTCATTATACAATGCCCTTTTTATGAGGTTTTGTGAGAAACTTTTGATCCTCTTCATGGTGATCAGTCATATCTGTGCTTCTTCTGAGCAATTGGGTTGTTTTTATTATTTACACATGGTGACGCATAACTACTCAAGTAGCCCTTTTACAGTTGACCTTAGAAAGCTTAGGGTCAAATTTGCCATCTGCCTCATAACAAGCTCAATAATATATATTTTTACTTTAATCTCATTCCTTTGTTTTTCCTTTTGGTTTCTTCTTGTTCCTTTTTTTCTCACTTATTTCTAATTTATATCTTGAATTTTATGCATCTTTGTCAGCTATCTTGAATTCTTTTTGAGACATCGATGTGAACAAAGAAGGACAAAACAAACAAACATATTGCTTCTAGAACTTATCTGATATTCTTGAATGACTGTAAAACAGCTCTTTTTTTTTTACCTTGAGTGTTTAATGTTTCCCATTTTTTGTCTATTTCTTCGATGCATGATATTTTGAAGAGATTGCCAGATTTTGATCAAATTTGATACACTATTAAGAGATGATCTCTGATCAGGCTGCCACCTTAAAACAAAATATAGCTGATAACATTTTTCAAATGGTTCCATCTTCTATGATTGCAGAGCTTGAATAGAGAGACAATCCAGCTTAGTGAAAAAAAATAACACACAAAAATTTATCATCAGACAAATCCTGTTATTCACCTTCTCTAAATCCTAGGTCTCTGTAGCTTAGAGATACTATAATCTAATTCCTAGAGTAACTGAGGCAACATATATACAGTGCCTGGCAAATAGTTAGATACACAGTAAATTTCCCCTACCATTATTTTTGTTACCTTTACAATTTACAAATCACTAACACTAAGGTTTTTCCACTGGGTAAGAACTCTTGACTTTTTTTCTTTTCTAACAAAAAAGTGTTTGAAGGACATCTCTGGCACTCCAGTGGTTAAGACTCTGTACTCCCAGGGCAGGGGGCACATGTCCGATCCCTGGTCAAGGAACTAAGATGTGCATGTCTCATGGTGCAACAACAACAACAACCAAAAGGGTTGAAAGTTAAACTATTTATGACTTATCTGCTGGCAGCATAGTAAGGTAGATACTTTATCCAGCTGAACACCTAGACACTGGATAAAGTACAATACACAAATATACTTTTAAATGCATTGTGGAGCTTGCAAGAAAGTAAGGAAAATCCTCAAGATTTCTACCCAACCCCCAACAAAAATAAATAAAATAAAACAGCAACCTGAAAACAGATAGGTAATTAAATGAGAAATTGTGGCTACTTTGGGGGCTTATGCCAAGATAAGGAGCCTAGAGTCTTGGGTATTATTCAGCATTCAGGGGTCCAAGAAAGTAGGTCCCAAGGTCCATACAAATTTGGGGGGGAGCTAAATGTGAGACACGTGCCACACCTCCCAACACTGAATAACACTACAGCCTCAGTGAATGGGTGAACTGGAGAAAATCCCCTGCAGTAACATAAGCAAATAAGAAAGCCTGTTTATCATTGCCATAGCTTTAAGAGTAAAACAGTTAAAATAATGGAATGTATAACTTACTATCACATGGGTATGGAGTTGAAATTTATACATTCCTCATGGCTGGGGCCAGGAAATTAAAATGCCTACAGATTAGTAGCATCTCCTGACACCCAGGACAAATAAACAGAAATCTTTTCTGCAGGAAAGTATCTTTTAATCTAAACCTCTCAGGATTTCTTAAAAATAAATTCAGCCAAATATGAGTTCACCCATGAAAAAAATTAAACATGCACAAAGATAAGAAACAGCAAACAACAGATGTAGACTTGTAAGGACTTCAGATATTAGCATTATGAGGTGCAGAATATAAAGTAAATAAGAAAAGTTTAAGTAAAAGGTGGAACTGAAAACATGAGTAAGAAAAAAAGGAACTATCAATATATGAACAGGCAGATTTTAAAAGGAACCAAATAAAACTTCTAGGAATAAAAATATAATCATTGCAATTTAAAAAGCAATAGAGAGGGGAGTTTGGGATTGAAATGTATACACTGCTATATATATTTTTTAACATCTTTATTGGAGTATAATTGCTTTACAATGGTGTGTTAGTTTCTGCTGTATAACTAAGTGAATCAGCTATACATATACATATATCCCCATATCTCCTTCCTCTTGCGTCTCCCTGTCTCCCACCCTATCCCACATCTCTAGGGGGACACAAAGCACCGAGCTGATCTCCCTGTGCTATGCGGCTGCTTCCCACTAGCTATCCTGTCCATTGTCTTAAGGGTAAAATCCAAAATCCTCAGCCTGTGACCTAACTCACAGGCCCGATCGCTCCGCGGCATGTGGGATCTTCCCGGACCAGGGCATGAACCCGTGTACCCTGCATCGACAGGCGGACTCCCAACCACTGCGCCACCAGGGAAGCCCACACTGCTATATTTAAAATGGATAACCAACAAGGACCTGCTGTATAGCATAGGGAACTCTAGTCAGTAATATCTAACAATTTAAATGGGAAAAGAACTTGAAAAAGAATAGATATGTACATGTATATGTATAACTGAATCACTTTGCTGTACACCCAAAACTAACACAACACTGTTAATCAGCTATACTCCAATGTAAAATAAAAAGCTTAAAAAAAAAAAAAGCAATAGAGAGGATAAACAGTGGATTAGGCATACTAAAAGAGAAAATTAATGAATTGGAAGATAAGCCTAAAGATATTACCCAGAATGAATCAGAATTTTAAGCAGATGGAAAATATGAAAGAAAAGTAAAGAAATATGAGGATAGAATGAGAACGAGAATAGAGAAAATGGAGAGAGGAAATATTAAATTTTCCAGAATTGAGGAAAACATTCTCTCTCAGATTCAGGAAGCCCAGTGAGTTCCAAATGGGATAAATTTAATAAGAAATCCACACTTAGACATTGTAATGAAA